>NW_020874362.1:3618857-4218857 GCF_003935025.1 Abrus precatorius | reverse complement strand
AAAATTTTTTAATTAAGATTTAGGTAGAAACTAAAAGAGAATAATAATTTTATTTAATATAAAAATTAATCTTTATATCAATTATAATTGTAGATATTAATATGGTATAAAATTTATGAATCACATATAAAAGTTAAACAAATTTTATGTAAAGAATAAAATCAATACATAATATATATATATATATATATATAAAATAAAATAAGATATATATATATTATTTTATATATATATATATATATATATAATAAGATAACAAAATTATTTTTTAAAAGACATAAATGTTTAGTGACATTTTACTTTTTAAATTCTACACAATATTAAAAGTATTTATACAATTTTGTAATAAAAATAGTTTCATCTTTTAAATCTTCCATTGTTGCCTTTTGCTCATCATTTTATGTTTCATCTTCCTAAAGTTGCATCCTAATAAAAAATATCAAATATAAACTATTGTATGATCTAAGAAATTTGAACAATACATTACACATTTATAATTTATACATTAAATTTCTCCTTCTTTTATCTTACCTTGAGCAGTTATTTTTTCTTCAATAGAACTTGTGTGCATGATCACTCCAATCACATCTAGTCATAAAATAAATAAATTTAAGAAACTAATGGATATATTAAATACAAATAATATAACAATTTTAGTAAAGTTTTACAGCAAAATACCTGTTAAGACTTTATTTTTACACCAACTTTTCAAATCTTCAAAATTTACAAACTCAAAGATATGGTAAAAAATTATGTTATCATAATTTAATTCCTTAATAATAGTTAGTAACATAGAATTGCAGCATGAAAGAATTATTTTCAATAGCAGCAAATCTATCTTTGTTCTTTGTCACTGAAAAATTTGTTATAAAGTATATTTTTTCTTCCTTTAATATATCTTTGAACTGGTAAGAAATACCTCGTACTATGGAAGCATATATATAATTACTCTATAGAAAGAAAAAATTAATCAATTAGAAAATTTAAAAATAAATTAAGTTAGTTAATTATTATATAATAACATATAAAAGACAAAATAATTATAATTTATTAAAAATAATAAATTTTTAATCAGAAAAATACAAATACTAATACTTTTTGATTAATTAGTACCGTATCAGTAGTAATTAACTCTTTTTTGCGATATATATTTAGTGTATCCCACAATTGTGATCCATTTATCTTTATTGGAACTTGTTATTCTCTACAAAAGTATGAAAAACATAAGAGTAAATAATTACTTATGATGTATTAAAGAAAATAATGATAAATTTGATACAAATTAATCACTTAAAAATAAAATTCAATACATGATATCATTTAAAAATAATACACATTTATGCTTACACAAAAATTAAATTGAAATATATAACATAATTTAGTAAAACAAAATAAAAAATATCAACCTAAAAAACACATATACTTACGTGGACATGTAATTCTTAACAGTTGACATGATTGTAAAATACAAAAAAAGGAAGACAATAGAAATAACGATGAATCATTAAAACAAACTTCAACTCAAAGATCTAGGAGGGAAACACACCTTATACCTCGTCTATTGTACCTTTTATAGAAAATGAGTATTCGCTTGTATCAGAAGTGCCTAAGAGAAACCTCTTATTTAACTCTAACTGAAACTTTGATTATCTCACATAAAAGCAACCATAAAGGGACATTGTTGGCTTACTCACTTACTTATTAATTGCATGTCCTTAATAGGATCTCTTTTGATGCTTGATATATTCGCACTTTTATTTTTTAAGTATCTATTTTTGAATTCAGATCGTTAAGAAAAGTTCATTTATCTTTTATTGGAACTTGTTGTTTTCCTACAAAAGCATGAAAAACACAATTTAGTGAAACAAAAAAAAAATATCAAATTTGAAAACGCATTTACTTACGTGGATAAATAATTCTCGACCGCTAATGTAACACCCCAAATTTTTATAATATTAATGATTATATTTATATAAATCTAAATGTGTATATATATGTTTATTGATTTACTTGATAATGATGTTTATGTGTATTAAGTATATGAATGTGTGTATGCATGATTAGATAGGGCTGAAATAGGCTAAGTGCCTAAGTGCAGGGAGTAATTCTGGACTGTTCTCGCTGCAGTGAGAGAATTCTCGCTGTAGCGAAAGGGCCCTAGGAGGAAGGACTGGAACTGTCACATTCTCCCTGTAGCGAGATTCTGCAAAAATCATAGTGTAATTTCGTCTAAGATTTTCACTGTGGCGACAAAGGGCGTCGCTGCAGCGAGAATATCTCGCTGTAACGAGAATGTCACGATCAGAAAAAGATTTAAAGGGGGGTTAGGGTTTGGAGAGAGTTATTTCTCCCTCTCCCTTCGAAATTCCTTGGATCCTCTCATTCCCAAAGCCCTATTCCACCGATTAATTACCTCCAAAGCTGTTCGGGAGCTTGATTGAAGGTTGAATCCGTGTGGGAAATACTTGGAGGTGAGTTTCAATGGTTAGGATTTCGTTTCTCATCCCCCTTTTTTTTTTTTTTCTGTTTTTGTGGTTTCCTTGGATTCTCATGGAGTTTCTCCATGTGTTTAGGATGAAATCCATGAGGGGAAGCACTTCTTGGTGGATTTAGCGTGTGGATCTTCAATCCAAGGTAAAGGGGGACTCTACCCTATCTCAATGTGTTAAAATTCTTATATGTTTTGATGATTAATGCAATGTGGCTGAGATAGAAGATGGAAATTGTGTGTTTGATGGAAATTGATATGCAATGTGATGTGTGATAGAATAATTAGACCCCGTGAGGGTGATTGTGTGTGATGGAATGCCATTGATTGGTGAATTAATAATATTGTGAATAAATGCGGGCTATGTGTCGTGTGATGTGAAATGAAGGTGGACCTAGTGCCGCGTATTTGAATGCAAATATGAGTTGTGTACCGTGTGTAAACATGAATATTGCGTGTGCGAATGAAATGTTTGTGAATGGGCATTCCATCACACACAATATACAAAAATGAGTTGATAAATTTGTTAGCAAGTAAAATCAAAACAAAAATTATAAAAAAAATTATAGATGCAAAATATTATTCAATTATACTTGACTGTACTTCAGATATAAGTCATCAAGAACAAATGTCTTTTGTATTATGATGCGTGGATATTTCATCAACACCTATACAAGTTAATGAGTATTTTTTTAAAATTTTTAAAAGTAGATGATACAAGTGGAAAAAGGTCTTTTTGATGCTATTATTGATGAATTAAAAATTGTTGGACTTGATATTAATGACCTTAGGGGACAAGGATATGATAATGGGTCTAATATGAAAGGCAAACATCAAGGTGTGCAAAAAAGACTTCTAGATATTAATCCTAGATCATTTTATACTCCATGTGGTTGCCATAGTCTAAACTTAGTACTTTGTGATATGGCTAATTCTTGTCCTAAAGCTATATCTATTTTTGGTGTGTTACAGCGTATATATACTTTATTTTCTTCTTCTACAAAAAGGTGAAAAATTTTACAAGATCATATACATAACTTAATTATTAAATCATTGTCACAAACATGTTGGGAAAGTCGTATTGAAAGTGTGAAAGCTGTAAGATTTCAAACTTCACAAATAAGAGATGCTTTATTAAAATTGGCTGAACTTAGTGATGATCCTAAAATAAAAAGTGAAGCGGATTGTTTAGCAACTTACGAGCTTGAAAATTTTGAATTTTTGTTAGGGATGATAATTTGGTATGACATACTATTTGCAGTTAACTCAGTTAGTAAAAATTTACAATCAAAAGATATGTGCATTGATGAGGCCATTGAACAATTAAAATGTCTTCTTTCATTTTTTGAAAAGTATAGGGAAAATGGATTTAAAAATGCATGGACTTCTGCCAAAGAAATTGCTTTTGAAATGGATATAGAACCTAAATTTCATGAAAAACGTATTAGTCGTAGAAAGAAACAATTTGACGAAAGTGTTGAAAATGAAATAGTAAAATTTCCTCAAGAATTGTTTCGAATTGATTACTTTTTATATATTGTAGATAAAGCAATTGCTGCATTTCAAAGTAGATTTGAACAATTTAAAATGTATAAAGATATTTTTCACTTTTTATTTAGTGTTAAAAATTAAAGTCACTAGATAATATAATTTTGAAAGAAAAATACCTAAACCTTGAAAAATCTTTGAAACATGATAATTTCTTGGATATTGATGGATTAGATTTATTTTCAGAATTAAATATCTTAAAAGAAATTATAAAATTGGAAAATGATAAACCAATTGACATTCTCAATTATATAAAAAGAATAAATTCTTTTCTAAATACATATATAGCTTACAGAATAATGTTAACAATTTCGATATCAGTTGCTTCAGCTGAAAGAAATTTTTCAAAATTAAAATTAATAAAAACTTACTTAAGATCAGTAATGTCTCAACAAAGATTAAACAGATTAGCCTTATTATCTATTAAAAAAATATATTAAATGAAATTAATTAGGATAATTTTATAAATAATTTTACATCACAAAAAGTTTAAAAATAAATTTTAAATAAAATTATAATAATTTAAAAAAGTTATTTTATTAATAAAAAAAGTCTCATTTTTTAATTTGCTTTAGGCCCTAAAAGCTCTTGAGCTACCCTTACTTAAGGCTTAATTTGGCTAACACATTAGTACACTTATTACCTTCCCTAGGAATATGGTTGACTCTAATGAAAAGAAAACATTTCAAAATATTCCTAATAGCAGTAATCAAATTGAAAAATGGATGGTTACAATTAGGAATATTCAACACCAGTTGCACGACATCTTTATAGTCTTATCCAATCCAAATTGTTTGAATTTGCTTCTAAGTTATCAGCTGCAGCCCATAGAACAAATCTCATAATTCAACTTCTAAAAGGGTATAAGGCTCTAGACCTATGTAGAACCATTACTGAATTTTCCATTACCATCTCCAATTAATCCTCCACATCCAACACTTCACATGGCTTGTGACACAACTTCATCAACATTTAGCTTCAAATGACATTAGGGAGGAGGATACCATCTATTCTGAATAGAATTTTTCTGCAGCTTCTTGAGAGCTTTCACCTTACCCCTATAACAGCAATTCAAGTAATCAAATTATAGCAAATTTTATGATATAAAGCACTAGGAGTAGTTAAAAAGATTTAGAAAATGACGCAGTTCCTTTCCTTTCATAAATATCATATAATCAAACCAAATAGCATATTACAATAGAAAACATTATTCAACTAAGAATTAAATAAATTATTCAGAAGTCAGATAGACTCATGCTAAAGAAGGATGCCAATTTTTAGGTATAATAAAAAAGTCTCAAACCTCTTTGACAAACCAACAATCTCTAAGTACATAAATTATAGATTCTTGGTCAGAATCACATCTAGAACAAAGAGGAGAGTCAATCATATTTCTTATACACCTTTCCTCATTAGTTAGCACAATAACCCTAGGAGGACTATTATATTTCTAAACAACTTTAAAGATATTATGATTCAGAAAAGGTTGCTGGATAGGAGGTTTAAATAGGTCATAAGTAGTTTTTAAAGAAAAAGGCCATTGCAGGAGGGATTCCAAAATGCAAGATTTAACTTGGACAATTTACTAACAAATAAAGGTTAGAAGGTTTTTATTGATCATAGACCCGTCTTATTCTCCCTAATCAGAGAAGAAGGCTACAAGGATGTCCATCTCTGCCTCAGAGATAGAGTTCTCAGTATAAGTAGATAATTTTTGTGTATTAGAAATCCAGTTATCCTCCTAAAATTTGGCTGAAAGGTCACCTCTAATGACCCAACTCAAACTCTGCATAAAAGTTCAGCAGCTAAGTTTTTCTATAAATGAGAGACCTTTAAATTATATCTAAAAATTAGTTTTTTATGAATGTTAAATTTATATTCTTTATATAATACCTGGGCCTATAGCTTAATGGTTAAATTTTTTACTTTTATGTAATAAAATTTGTATATAATATACCCTTTATATATATATATAAAAGAAAAAAAGTGAATAATTAAGTTGACCACTTTGTATGCATATAATATATGCAACCGAATGATGATAGAATTAATTTTTTTGCAAATAAAATAATACCTACCTTAACTTTATATTATATATTTTTTAACTAACTAATTTATTAAAATTAATAAAAGTTAAAAAAACAAAATTAATAAAAGTTATATCTTATAAATTTATAATATATTTATAAAAATTGGTTAAATTAGTGATTTGTATGTTAAATAAATACAAATATATTAATTTAATCATTTATAATAAATAAAAATATAAAATTTATGAATTTAAAAATAGGTCTTCATTTTTTATAATTAAAATTAAAAAATAGTAATTTTTTTATTGATAAAAGGAACATAAAAATTATCAATTTTTTTAATACTTTCGAACACATTCCTAATTAGTAAGTAAAATTAATTAAAATTATAAAAATATGAGAGGAAATATTAAATTAAAAGTAAAAAAAAATAGAATTTATACTAAATATATTTTTCTTTGAAGTAAATTAAAAATCCCTTTTGTCAAGAGTTGTACATAGACTTAGAGTTGTGTAATAAACTAATGCAAATTTTGTTGTTCTTTTCTCATCATTTCTTTTATTGTCTTAATTAACTTCAAGGATTATTGAATTGAAAAAAATTCAAAATATAGTTTGATTAAATTGTCTGTTATTTGATAACCAATGATTCTTGAACAAAATATTTTTTTTATAAACTCGTCTTTGAAAATTAAAGAAAACTCAATTCAACCCTTTTCTTTTGTATTTTGATTTCTTAAATTTCAAAGTTACATGAGGAAAAAGATATCAAAGAAAACTTAAAATGATAACTTTAAGATAGAGTAAATCGTTAAAGATGAAGAAAATGCAAGTTAAAGAAAACTTAAAACTTAAAACTTAGAATGCAAGTTATCATTATAGTTTGTATTTTAAGATGAGGAAAATTAAAGTATTAAAGAAAACTTAAAATGATAACTTGCATTTTCCTCATGTAAAAAAAGTTGCCTTTCTTACATTTTCCATTAGCCATGTATTTTTTATTGTTGGTAAAACTTTTTTTAATCAAGAACATCTTACTTACCTCTTTTGTCACAAAAGTTATGAGCTTCTTTTTCATTGTCTTACATTTTGTTGAAACTAGTTAATTTTGTTGGCAATTCATTTGCAAGAGGAAGTACACCAACAATTTTTAAGAACGTCTTATTTTTTCCTTATCAAACCTAGGTTTAGGTAATGCAACCAAAAACATAACATTGCTTATTAAACATTTTGCTTGTGCAAGTTCTATGTGACTCATTTTCATTTGCAAGTAAGTAATAATTGTCAAAAACATTTCTTAATGATGAACATAATATCATACAATGATTTACACTTTGGATCATATGATATGCTTGTATTATCAAACATTGACAAGCAAAACCTTAAACAAGCAACCATGTTCTTTTTTTAAGTAAATTTTTACTGCATTCAACTATCATTATATAACTTTAGCATTTTGTAATCTTATCAATTGTTAATATCCAAAGCATAAGCTAGAGATCGAAAGGTTATCAATCTAACAACAAGACTTGAAATACTCTTTAGTAGTCTAATTGAACTCTTTTTCTTCCACAATTCCTTATTTTTCTAAGACAAGCATCACCCACTTTCTTTAGTTAATTTCAAATAAAAAGACTATGCTTTTGTGGATATTTTGCATAATGAAAGTATATATATTGTTGTTCTTAATCCTAGAATGTAATAAGAAGTGAGATATAATTCTCCTATATTCGTTTGATAGAAAGTTTTGCTTTGTGGAACTTGGCTCACCTATGACCATATTTGCATAAATGATTAAATAACCATAACTATATTCAATGAAAAACTTAAAGTGTAGTACTTCAATCATGACATAATATATAGTACCATTTAAAGTGTAGTACTTCAAATATTTGAAAAAGAAAAATTAAAATAGAGTAAATCGTTTGACCTTCAATCTTTGTCTGAACAAAAATCAATATGATTTGCATTATTTTCAATGTGAAGTCTTGGGGGCTAGTTTAAACTACATCAATCTTTGTGCTCACCTTTATATGGAACTCTTAAACAATCATTATCTTCAAAATTGAGGTATGGAAGATGGTTTAAATCAAACTAAAACTCTGAAGCTCCTTTATTTGATGATCCATAGATCTTGCTTTTTGAAAGAATTGTTTCACTAGCGTTGGAATAAGTACAAGCAATATTCAAGTCTATTTGTAGCATATTTTATAATCTTAACCAACAAAGAGTGATGAATGTTAAAACTTCAAGGAATGATTGGCTCATATCTTTTTATCTTTTTGAAATAAATGTTTCATTTTGTAGTGACATTTTCCAATTTTAAGTAATAAAAGGTGTCAACCGAAGAGAGTTATGGAAGTTGAAGTTTCAAAGAATGACAGACTCATGTCTTTTAAATATAAAATGAAGTATCATCCCACCCACAAACTTTATTTTCCTAAATTTTGATGGGACATCCAAATTTGCAGTAATTTTTTAGCATTTGAAAATTTAAAAATTCTCCTTTCAAACTTCATTGTTGTTATATTATTATCACTTCAATTCAGAGTCATGAAGTTAGTATCATTAAATATCAAGCCACTAACATAGATATTTAATATCATGGATATTTTTTTATTAATTTTGATGAATTAGTTACTTATTTACAATTACTATACATAGAACTAAAACTAAAGTTTTAAATAAATGATTTTGTTATAGTTTATACATATATGATGTTGTTATTTGATACTTTAATTGTACTATATTTGACTTAAAATAAATAGTTTTATTTGTAATTTATTTTATTCGAAGTATTTTTAAAAAAATTATTTTATAATGATTATTATGTTTTATTAGTTTATGAAAAGTTAGGAAAAATTTAGATTTCTTTTAGCAAATTACACATAATAGGTACAAGGATGAGGATTTAAGTACTTACTAAATATAAAAATGAAGATTATTGGGTGCAGAGAAAAGAATAGATAATTTTTAAAATGTGAGTATAAAGAATATACTATAATACCCTACGCAAAATTCTCATATTATCATTCCTACTTGTAATCATTTTTCTCATGTATAAAACTTGAGTCGTTTCATCCATATTTCGTGTGTATTACATTTTAAAAAAATAAAATACATGTGTTTTAGTTGTATTGAAAAATGGTAAAATTAATATTGTTTATCTTTTAGATTTATTTTAGGTTTCAATTGATCTTTTAATTTCATACAGTCTTCTAAATAATTTTTTATTTGATATAATCTTTAAATTATTTTTTATCTTAATATTTTATAATGTATAGTCATCTAAATATAATCTTGCAAATAACTTGACTCACACATTCCCGAACATAAAGAATGCATGATAAATTAAAGATGTTAGCAATGTATAAGTTGTTGCATAACAATTGATGAACCAAGATCATATATTAATTCAAAACTACTTGGAATGGAATCTAAGCCCTCACAAAGTACAAGATAGATTGATATGATATTACATTCAAACAAACTATTTTGCACTTTGTAAGAAATTGTTGTCATCTTTAAATTGGGGTATTGGAAATAATAATTTCATTAGATGATTCAAACAGTCTTTGTAAGAAATTGTTGTCATCTAAAAAATAGAATTGTTGTCTAGGAAGACATTGCAATGGACTAATCTATGTATTACTTGGAAACAATAATCTCACCAGAGATTATTGTCAATGCATTTGGCAAATACCATATTTAAACTTTATTAATTTAGGAAACAATCAGCTCTATAGTTTGTTATCAAAACTATCGAAACATATACCTAGATTTAGGACATAATCAACTTTATATTTCCTATAAAAAAAAAGAAGAAACAATAAACATAACAGAATAAAGAAGATTTGTTATACTTGTATTATTTTTTTATCCAAGATTTAAATTAGCTACATAAATAAAGAAAATTCATTATCATACAAATACCCACTATAACATTATCTTTATTCTATCATCTTCAAACATAAAGTTTATTGTAAAACGTAATAAAAAGAAAGACACAAGAACAGAAAAAGAATTAAAACTTAAGCTTTTTTCAAATATATTTATACTTATTTGTGAGTAAAAATTTAAATTCAAATTCAAATTTAAATCAAAATCAACAAAGATGTAAAAAAATGCAACGTAGGAAAAAAAATTAAATCTAAGTATTGCCGTGAAAAAGTTTAACAAACATTATGGATATTGATATGTGTGAGTGTTGTGATGTATTTAGAAATACATTTAATTTCAAGAAGTATAACATTTGTCTTTTTTTTATTTATTTACAATATTAACATTAAAAGAGAATTTTTTTTGAGGTTTTAACTATTTTGAAAAGATAAAATAAGGTTCAGTAAAACACTTTAGAGATTATTATTGTTTTTTAGTTTTAAAAATAAAAAATAAAAAATAATTTTAAGAACTTATGTTGATAAATAAGTTTTTATTATTTTTTATTTTTTAAAAAAACTGTGTTAAAAACCAAAAACAATCAGACTCTTTAGTTAAATACTTTTATTCTTCCAAATGAAATTATCGTGTTTTAAGCATCGGTAAGTCATGGGCCGCGGGCTTGGGTACATACTCATCTACAACTTTGAATGGCGCAACAACTTCATCGCCTTAGATTCAGTTCATTTAATTGCCCAAAAAAAAAAAGAATTAATTTCATTTCTGGTTGCAATTTAGTTAATAAAAAAAAGTGGCAATTTGCAATCCGAGGGGCTTTTTTTATATGGTATTTATATTTAATAATAAATTTTTTTATCTATTACGCGAATATGTAATTTTATCAAATCTCGCCAATGACGTTTTTCAATTCAAAAATATCAAATCACATTGAAAACTCGCCAACAACGATATTTAAAATGAAAAAAAAAAAATATTTGCCGCTAATTTCATGATCTTTGCAGAGTTTGGTTGCCAAATTTGTCATAAAGTTTTGGCTTTCCCTCTTAATACACCTTGCGCTCACAATTTTTGCAAAGTTGGAAAGTGCCTTTTCTGGCCAAAGTTTCATATATTTATAAAAATGCGACATTTGAGATTTAAAAAATTAAAAAATATGTATATAAATTTCCATTGGCGAGTTTTAAAAATTTTAAAAAGTAACCATTGATAATTTTTTGGGATTTGAAAAATTGAAAATAAATAAAAAATCGTCATTGGCGACTTTTGAATAAAATCAAATAAATTATAAATTGCCAATGGCGACTTTTATGATATTTGCCTAGAAATACCGAGTTCTCCATTCTTTGTAAGTTGCTAGAGTAAAATTTTAGATAGAAAAAGTGAGTTTATTATAAAAAAAAGAATGAGTGTACTCTTATTGATTTACTTCAATGATGAGATTATTACAAATACTTGTGAATATGTGTATTCAGGTGTGAAAGACCAACATGTGTATATATGAGAGATAATGTATCATTTGGAGAACTACAACATTGACTTACTGAAAATATTGCATTTGAGTTTCCAAAGGCAGTGGAAAGTATTATTTATAGGTGTCCAGTATCAATATTTGAAGGTTTCATACAATATCAAACACTTCCAATAACGAATGATGCTAATGTTCTACAAATGTTTCAAATACATCAACAACGTCATCTGGCAACTCTTGCCATTGGGTTGTATGTTTTTTTCAAAGACATTGCAGTTAACATTGATGAAGAAGATGCTGAGGAAACATATGTAAGCAGTGTACCAAACAGAGATGTAGAATGGATAAATGCTAACAATCGTAGTGGTGACTCTAACTCTGAAAGAGAATATGGAAGTGATAAGTTGAGTGAAGATGAAGATATGGATGATGATGGTCATGATGAGGTCCATTTGTCAAACACAATGATTAGTCAACATCCATTTGGAGAGCCACCTTTCATACGTTCGTTAAATCTTGATGTTATGCATGCAACTGAGTTTTCAGAGTATGCAAATTTAGGTATATCTTATTTTTAAAAATGTTGTTGATGAATTAAATTATAGTATTTTAATTTGTTATATTTGTATTCGTATTTTATATGTTTTTCTGATGTAGATGAAGACTTGTATGTTAGGAAGCAATTTAATGATAGAGAAATTGTTATACGAACAATTAAGTCTTATAGTATAGCAAACAGAGTTGAATACAAAGTGGTTGAGTTAGAACCAAATACGTTTTATTGTAAATGTGTGAGGTATGGAATAGATTGTAGATGGCTTCTTCGTGCTAGTTTTAGAAGGAACGAGTTTATTTGGGAGATCAAAAGGTATAATGGCCCACACACATGTACAAGAGGAAGGATTTCTCATGATCATACTAAATTAGATTTAGACACAATTGCAGAATGTATAAAGCCAATGGTTGAGTCTGATCCTTCTTTTAAGATAAAACTCGTTATTAGTGAAATTCAGTCTCGATATGGCTACACAACAACATATCAGAAAGCATGGATGGGAAAACAAAAAGCAATTGAAAAAGTTTATGGTCAATGGAAAGCCTCATTTGAAGCCTTGACACAATGGTGTTTAGCGATGTGTGACAGTGTTCGAGGTTCCATTGTTCAGTTGGATATTGTCGATGCCTACCATGTAGATGAGTTAGTTCCCAATGTTAAAATATTTCGTTGAGTGTTCTGGACTTTTGGTCCTTGTATTAAAGCATTTAGACACTGCAAACCACTTGTGCAAATTGATGGGACACATTTATATGAAAAATACATGGGAGTTCTCTTAGTAGTTGTTGCACAAGATGGTAATCAGAGAATATTTGCCAATTACTTTTGCTATTGTTGAGGGGGAGACTTTGGATGCCTGTTTTTTTTCCCTTGATAATTTACACATACACGTTGTCACACAAGATGGCATCGGTATAATTTCAAATCGACACGAGTCAATTAATGCAGCAATAAGAAGAAGTAATGGAGAGTGAGAACCACCGAGAGCCTTTCACATGTATTATATTCGACATATTGCAGTAAATTTTTTACGAAGATTCAAGGCTCTATACTTGCATAGACTTGTCATCCGCATGGGTATGTATCACGATGTTGATGTGTTTTGAATAAAAATGTTATACGAATTAATTTATATTTTAAATTAACTAATATGAATCGTGTCAATTTTTGCAGGTTATTCAAGAACTGAACGTGAATTCAATATTCATTATGACAGGTTACGAGAATGTGGGGAGGTCTACTCAAACAAGGTTGATGAAATTCCTCGAAAGAAGTGGGTTCTAGCATTTGATGGAGGCCGTAGGTGGGGTCACATGACCACAAATCTGGTTGAGTGCATTAATTCAGTGTTAAAAGGTGCTCGAAATCTTCCAATCACTGGACTATTAAGAGCAACTTACTTCCGATTGGCTGAGTTATTTGCTCATAGGAATGAAACATATGCATGAAGAAAGACTGGACATATTTTCTCTGAATATGTGACAACTTGATTACAATCAAATGAGTTAGGTACAAGAAACTTGCGTGTAACTCAATTTGATAGACAAAGTGAGAGTTTCCATGTTCAGGAGTTATCAAATAGCTAAGAATATAGAGTTGATCTCAGACAAAGGTACTTTGACTATGGTGATATGCACACTGATAGATATCCATGTCGTTATGTAATTGCTGTATGTTGTAGTAAAAATATTGATTGGTGTGGTTATGTTGATAATGTCTATACAATCAAGGAAGTTTACAAGGTTTATAAGAAGGAGTTTGCAATAATTGGGAATGAAAGCACATGGCGTCGCTATAAAGGACCAAAACTTTGTCCTAATCAGAGCTTAAAGCGCACAGTTAAAGGTCATACCAAATCAACTCGTTTTCTTAATGAAATGGATATGCATGAAATGAGAAGACCAAAACGATGTAGTCTTTGTCGAGTATAGAACCACAGTCGAAAGCAATGTCCTTATGCTACAGGACCAAGTTCATGATGTGTAGTTGTGATGATGTAGTATGTTGAAGCACCTATTTTGATGTAATTGTTTTTAATTTCATAGTGTTTGTAGTTGTTCCGGACATATTTACTTATGTCTTGTGATATTATAATAAATGTTGTCGTTTGAATTAGTAATTTTTTTGTAATTATTTTATTTTAATTTCATGGATGAATTAAAATTTAAATTAATAATATATAACAATAACATAACACATATTTAATTACTAACTAATTAATAACAATTATAATAAACATAACATAACAAATTAAAATAAATGATTAATAATCTCATTACATAACAACATGAACTAATCAAACAAAATAAAAGAACAAATAACAACATGACTAAAACTCTATTACATAACTTTTACATTACATAATAAAGTAAGCAAACAATAACAACATGACTATCTTCCTTTGCCCTTTTTCTTCTTGATTAGTGACAGACTATATCTATCAAGAGGTTGAATAAAGGGACGTAACAAACGTGAAAAAAATCATCTACGTCTTCCTCCTCTATCTACATCATCACCCACACCTTGCTCCTTCTCCTGCTCATGCTCTTGGTCCTGCCTCTGTTCCTTTTCATGACCAGATGTTTGGCTAAATGTGCTATCTTGTTGTGTGACATCCCATGATATTAGTGGCAAAGACCATTCATCACCTGGTGAGAAAATTCCTTGAGATACAGCCTCATACTCTGCTGTCACTGGTTGTGGTCGATACCATCCTCCTCATGTACTGGTGCTTCTTCTACAGCTGCATCCTCGTTTAAGTCAAAGTTACAAGGACAATTGCATTGAGAATTTTGACCTTCATCAATCCCAAAGTCATATGTGCACATAAATTGACCAGATATCACAGTTGCACTATTACAATCAACAGACCTCCTACCTCGAGATTCTCTGCTTCTTGATCCATCACGACTATTCCTTATATCTACAGACATCTGTCGTTCTTGTTGAGATAAAGGTTCTTCGTCCCATTGAAATGACTACCATTGTTATGTTATTTTTCTAAAAATTAAACACAATAGAATATTATGTTAGTAAAATAAAATAACAGAATTTATTTCATAAATATTGTAATTTATTATATTTACTAACTAATTATTCCAAATGTTCTAAATTATGTTTTCAAAATAATTAATAACACTTTAATATGAATTACAATATGTTAATAAATGACAAAAACAGAAATTACAAAATTTAATATAAATTAAATTTAATACTAATTTAATTATTATTCTGATTTTAAAAAATTTCCTTTTTCAAACTTTTCTATCTTTATATTAAATATTTTCAATTATTACTTAGCATTATTTTTTCACAAATTTATTTATCAACATAAATACAATAATAACAATTAATTACAATACCATAAATGTATATTTAGTAATTTTTATATACTCACTAATTATTACATTATCATAAATATTTATAACAAATTTGTAATTAAATTCATATTTTAATTAAAATATAAAAATTAAAACACTTACATTTAAATTAAGGATGCTTTCTGCAATATGCTGACTTAAATTACATGTAATATCTCTAACCATCTTTTAAATATATTTTTTTGAATTTAAGTATTTTTCACTCAAATATTTTTTCATTCACTTATAACACTCATTCTTCTTGCTCCAAAAAAATCCCAGAATGCTCCTTCTTCTTACTTAGTTTTTCTCCCTCACTTCCTCAAGCATGCCTTCCCTTGCACCAGAGCCAGATTTATAGTCGCAATTAGCGACTTTTAATTGCTTTAATGGTTGACACACGTGATAAAGAATAATGCATTGGTGCAAGTTTATGAGGAGTCAAAGATCACCAATGGCGATTTTCAGAGATTCCCTGCTGAACGACTGCTTCACCATTTTTTTACATTTTTCGTAGTACAACATGTTCTTTCGACTACCTAACATGCACCAAAAGCGCTGAGAAAGTTGGAGGATCAGTGCTCCCTAGTCAAACATCGCCAATGGTGATTTTTCAAAAATTCTTGCATGCATTCATGAATGGAAGGGTCAACGATCGCCTGTGGAAATTTTTCAGATGTCATCTAAGTTGCAAGTTTTTGTCTGAGCCAAGGAAATCTCGCAAATAATGATTTTTGAAAGGTCATATTTACGTAGATTTGCCAAAAACATCATATTTTCTGTATATTATTTATATTTTACCATATTTAAATTATTTTGCCGCAATCCGAAGCCCTTAATACATATTTAATTTCACTTTTATATTATCGTAGACTCATGTTTTAAATTCACGTTCATAACTTATTTTCTACCCTTTTTCCAAACACACTGTACATTAACGTTGGCGCATGTCTGGTTTGGTACACGTACCCTTTTTAATTTACCCTCTCCTTAACTACCCTTCCTACCATAAAACAATTTAGTTTAGTTTCGGCACTGCGGGATCCTATTGTTTATATAAGTTGTGGGATTGGTAGCTCTAACTAGTAACTAATATGTAACAGTTATTTTTATTTGATATGTCAGATTATAGTTGTTTGGTTTGGTTGTCACATGATCACTAACTACTCAAACGAAAATCTCTTTTATGGGTTGTTTGACTTTGTTGTCTCCATAGTATTATTCTCTTCTTAATGGGTCTCTAGATAGGCACAACTTGCTATGTTTTTTGTTGCTACGAGTTATCTTAATTGCAGTGGAATCAGATACTAATTGCTTTTCATAGCTAACACAAGGCTTTTCCTCCACATTAATGAGCAATCTCCTATTTCTTTTCCTGATCGCTTGATTCTATTTGCCTCATTCCTTTTAAGAGTTACAGTTACTAAAAGGGAAAAGACCCTATCTGCTTAAAAAGACTTTAAAGTTGAGATTATATTCTACTTTGTTTTTGAATCCCTTAACTCAGTTCTTGTCCTTTTGCCACTTTCTTTACTTTTGACCATCCTACTTTTCATTTATCTCTACAACGCTAATTATAACAGCTAGGATTATGGTTCGACACATTTTAATAGTTTCAACTTTAAATTATTGAATATAATCGAGATTTGTGTCCCAATTAATTTCAATCATAGATTTTGCAATAAAATGCATGTAGGTAAGAGGAGTTGATTTTGAAAGTTAAACAAGTATGAACACAGTTGCTTTTTGGTTAGAAAAATAATTTTTACACTTTAATATAAAATTTTATATTTTAATAAAAATATATAATTTAAATTAATTTTAAATCAAATATTGAGAACAGCTTGCACAATGATTGGGGTAGGACTGTAGGAAACATTAGGCATCATGTTATTTGCGGTTTTAGTCAGACGTAATTCATAGCTCATAATTTTAACGATGCAGTGAAGAATTGTCAAAAGCAGAAAGTTAATATTTTTTATTGCACCGATCATTGTAATTCATGGGGAAGGTGCATGGATACATGATACATGCCGTCAATATAGGAACTAGAGTTTAATGGGTAACCAACCTTGAGAATTTGGAGAAATGATGTGTCATGAAAAGAAAAGTATGTAAAGAGAAAAAAAAAAGAAACATAAAAAGTGTTAAGAGAAGAAACCAAGGAGTTCCCAGGGTAATGTTCAGCACCATCTCGTTCACTAGGCCGTGACTAAAGTTAAAGCCTGTGCATCCACCAGGGTGTCAGCCCCTTTTGGTGACAATTTCATTTGCAAAATGGACCCTTTTACTATTTTTCAATTTTCTTGCGATCTCATGGCCAAAAATTCATTTTACACACATCCTTTAATACATATTTTATTATTAATTAAAATTATAAAAATTATTAATTTAAGAATAAAAAAAATTGAGATCCACATAGTTTTTATAATTTTTAATAATTTTAACTAATAATAAAATATGTATAAGAGATTTTGTATTAAAGAATGTGTTGTTATCATTACTAAAATTCTAAACACTTATTTGTGGTTGTTCATCCAGATATTTTTTTTAAAAATCTTAATTAGTTGTCGTTTTCAACCAGAATTAAGTTTTTTTTTTTTTTTTAAGTACGTTTGAATATAAGAAAAAAAATGTTTTTACATTGAAGCGAAAATTTTATTTTTAAAATAAAAATTTTTAAATATAGATTTCACTTTAAATTTAATTTTAATCAAAATTAATTTTACAAATCTAAAAGATCTAAAATTAAATATTGAATCTTATATCTTTAGACAAATAAATGTGTTGGACTGTTGGTCGCTATAAAAAGTACGACTAATATTGTTCATTTGTTCTAATATGAACATTATATAAATTGTACTTTAATGAAATCATTGTCGGAGAGTGATACTTTGCTAGAGCTTTAAAGTATTGCACGATATATTAATTTTTTTGGGTTTCAACCTTCAACCACTAGGTTATGACCCTTAAGAGTAGGGTATATGCATCCATTAAGATTATGGATCTTGGACCATCTTTAGAGGGAGGGAGAGGTGGGGACAGTAGGAGTAGGGAAGTGAAAGATGCCTTTTGCTTGTAATATATGATTGGCATTCACTCGCTTGTCTAAACGTCTTTGGAAAATTCGCCTTTTATGTTCCGCAAATGGGACTCTACTAGGCCTTCTCAAAACCAAAACATGAAAAATAATGCACCAAAACCATTTTTCGTAATATAATGATAAACATGGTACACATAATTGATGAGCATAATGTGTATTATATGGGTGAGAGTATAAATATTAATCAATTATCATTATCAATTTGATAATTGACTAATATTTCTATTATTTATACTACCCCATAAACCTCTCATTTTCCCACCACGACATACACTGTGGATCTTCTCTCCCTCCACGTGTAGCTAATGGACACAATTTGTGGATTTAGGTGTTGCTATTACGAGGCACATTTATAATATCAGATTCCCCAATCCTAGCTGATGGGTCATGCATGGCGAATTTCTGATTCACATTTTGGAAACAACGTTGATTTGGGCACCTTCATCATGGTCTTATGATTTGAGCCACAGTCTACTTCAGTTTGAACATAGTTTGAAAAGTCACTTTTGATTTGTACTTACAAAGTGCCATGAAGTAGACGGATGCCAAGTGAAAATTCTATCCACAACGCAACAAACCAAAGGCTTAAAAATACTATATTTTCAAATTTTATTTTACAGGATGGAAAATTAGAACGAAGATAAATAAATACAAAATAATCAACAAAACAGTATTCTTTTATCGTTCAACTCGCTAGTGTCACTGTTATTATTTTAAAATTATTTTGTTTCACATATGCAAACAAACAGATACTAGCTAATATAATATGGGTTGAAACAAAGACAAATGGCACAAATTACAAGTGCCCCTCTTCAGACACATATGGAAGCCCTCCAAGCTTCATTTGAATTTACATACATCATCTGAAATACTTCTAATTTGTCTTTTTTCATCAATTCATCCAAAATTGTTCATCGTTAACTATCTCTGCAAAGGAAAACGCCAATTCATCTTACCTTTTTAAATTCTGTCTTGGTAGTGTTTTCACTCTAGAAACCATCAATCTATAATGTTTATTTAAAGCATCTGTTTTACCATTTAAGCATGATCGTCTAACATAATATTGTGTTTATAAACTGATTTAATCAAATTTTAAGAAGAATCTCGGTTATATAGAACACTGTGAATTATAATGTTTTGTAATCCTCAATTAAAGAGTGTTATTAGACATTTTCTATGGCTACTTGGATCTAGGAAGCATGTCTGTCAGATTTGTTTGAAAATCGATCCCCTTAATTTGACACCATATATTATTTTCTTGCTATCTTGGTGTTTTGTGACATTGAAACTCGTCCTTCTGGCTCGTATGAAATTTCGACGATAAGATAAAATAGAAGTTTCATTTGTTTATTTAGTGGGACAAGAAATTTCGACTCTGCAGTGAAGCTTAAAATATCAGATGTGTCCAAAGAAGAACCCTGCACATTTGTTTTGGTATTACCCGGATCATTTAGAAAATAACCTAAGAAGACTCTTATTAAATTTGTCACTTTGTCTATTTCTCTAAATGAAAAATAAAGTTCAGATGATACAATTCTTTGTCATTTTCCCTATACCACAACTAATATTATATGTTATGCAGAGTCCTTTATCAGGAAAATAGATAATGTTGTTTGAGCAAATAACTATTCAACACAGTTAAGCTCGCAAAATATGTTTACTGGTCTTTGTCTGTAGCCTCTCTTGGCTTTATTTTCGACTGAACCCTTTATTTTATGCTTGATAGTCCCAACTAAATAGTGTAAAATGTAACATATCTTTGAGCCAACACAAAAAAAGTAAATTATTTATTCATAACGTGTGCAATGATTTTCAACGAGTAATCAAATATACCCTTAACCTTTTGTTATTTTTTCTCACCTAGCTTCAGCAATTCGGCTTTTCCTGTGCCTTTTTCCATCCCTTTTCGTTTCTCTTTTTCTTTGTCTCAGCAAGTGTGCAGCAAAAAGAAACTTTCTTTCTCAGTAGGTTAATATGACGACAAAAAGGGAGAACTGGCCACACCTTACCACACTCCTATGCTTTTCTTTTTGTATTGGTTTTGGCAAAGTTGAAGCCTTATTTTACATATTATATTTGTGGATTCTGTGACAAACGTTAGTCTCTTTGGTACTCAAGGACAATATGGGTATCTCCTAATTCCCAACAAAATACATTTAGAGACAAAGAGAAACCCCACAAAACCTCTATTACTTTCAAGCATCCAACGTCCTTTATCCCTTTGCTTTCATCCCTTTTGAGGTAAATCCTTGCTTTTCTTTCTTGCAACCCAGTATTTTGTTACCTAGTCACTTGTTTCCTCATTATTGGTTATAACTTGAGTGGTCTAGTAGGAATGCAAACAAATGCCTTTTTCATTATACGCATCAAATGGACGTGACAAGTACCATACCAAATATGAAACAATTTAAATCAACAACACTGTATGCAGATTAATCCAATGTACCTAAAAAAATAAATGGTTCCACTGTTGCAACAGTCAAAATGTATCTCTTTAACCAAAAATAAACAACCATCTAATCTTTATTTCCGTTTTTCTGTCCTCTTGTTTTGGTTATATCAAATCAACTGGCTTAATAATTAAGGATGCGATGCCAAAAGAGACAAAGGGTGGACGGAATGTCACCAACTCTTACTTGCTTCTTCCCAAAGAGAGCAGAAAATGTTGAAAATAATATAGCTGGCCATGTATACATGTATAGAGTCATATGCACAGTCAATGAGAGATACCTCTATCTTTGTCCAATCATTATATATGTTCCAAAATTGTGGTGAGTTTTAGGAGGAGACTTTTGGTAACTCATCTTTAAATACTATTAACTACGGGTAGAGTTTCTAAGTGACAGAGGAGCCATGTTATATAAGATCTTAGTTTTTTAATTCAAATGAAAATAAAACTCAAATCTAGAAAGTGAAAACTAAAAAAGCATTAAAAGATTAACAAAAGCATATGAACTATGAACTGCACAAAGCAAGAAATGGTGAAATGAGTTGAACGAGGGAAGTTTAACATTAGACACCTCTGCTAAACTTTCGTAGAATTTGGGCTAATATATAGTAAATTGGTTGGTCATATCTTCTGTTTAAGCCCAAGAGAAATAAATTTTACACGTCACATTTTTCCACCTTTTAATTACAACGTTTTATTAGAAAATAGAAAGTGAATGTATTGAAAATTGTATTTCTCTTAACATATTATTTTTAAAAAGGTAATATAAAAATATTGTATAAGTAGTTATATGCAAATAAGATTTTCATAAAATATTATGACAATATTCTCACCTTTGAAAAAAAAAATATAAATGAATGATATTTATTACTCAATTAATGAAAATTTTTATTCATTTCTTTTACCACGCTATATACTTTAAAGTAATTTTTAGTCCTTTTCTTATATATCATTTTCTTAGTGACAATATTTATGATAATTTACTTTAAATTTACATATTTCTACCCTTATGTTATAAAATTGTACAAGGGTAAGCGTGCATTGAAGACCGAGAAGCTGTATTGTGTATATTTTTCTATTCAGCCACTAAGTATTTTTCTACTTGACTAATGGTGACCTTGGATCTGTAGAGGCTTTTATAGTGAGGTTTGTTAGCATTTGGTAAACGTTTTGACATTTCTACGCTAGTCTACCATTGCTGCTTCAACTAATGCAAAAGGACACCCTTTACAAAAAGGCTATGAGCATAGCACAAAATAATTAGCACAAGGGTGTCATCAAAAGAGAAAGCTCATTGGTCAAAAGGCTAATCTTCTCTCCACATTCATGGGTTTGGTTTTATGCACACCATTATAGTTCTATTTATGTCTAAACCATATTAGCAGCAAGCAAATGATCCCCTTTGTGGGTAAGGAAATTTTTTTCTGCTGAAATGCCGCAAGTCAAATCAAGTCAAGTCTTGGAATCTAGTTTGTAGACTCTCTTGGCTAATTTGGTATCTGGGCTATATAGTGTCTCTGGCTCGTTACATTATTCAAGTGTTCTCTTTTAGAGCTCTTGCTTGTTATGTTCCCTGGTAGGATGTGACTCTGTTGTTACTATGTTTTTTTCACTTTTTTATATGTTTGGTTCACTGGAAATGACTCTGTTTTTGGATGGGGTATCAGGCATGGGGCTTGAAGGGTTGGTTCCAAAGCACAAGCGTTCAAAGAGGTGCCACTCTATTTCTTGTGCTTAGCTTCTCGTGTTGCTTAAATAATGTCTGTACTCTCTTGATTGTGGAATTCATGCAAAAAATAGAAAATAAAGTTTTCATTTTTATTTTTTATTTTGGCTGTTTCAAAAAAGAAAAAAAGTTATATAAATGTGTTCAGCAACAGCAATTGTTCATTCTTTTTGGGTCTAGTTTTTCTGTGTGTACCACCCATTTGTGAACTTCCTTTGGGAAGAAGGGGGTTCCTGATTGAAACTGAAACCGAAGGCTCATACCTCTTAGAAAGGATGAGAATTGGGGATTTCGTGAATGTAGTTTGGGCTCCTTAAAGGGCACCTACCACCTACCTCAAAAAGATGCAGAACCAGATATCAATTTATCATACACTAATTGTGTTTACTGTTTTTATATGGCAGCTTTCCTGATAAGAAAAAAGTTGAGGACGATAATTACCTGGAGGCCTCAGATCAAACAAAGCTGGTATAATCAATCACTCCATTATTTCATCAAGAATTCGCCTTCACTTTTTCTAGCTTTCTTAACTTGGGTGATATTATATTGTAAATGCATTGTTAGGCATTTATGATGCTGAAAAAATGTTGACTTTTTCTTTTTGGATTTTTTTTTTTTTTGGGGGGGGGGGGTAGTTGGTATCACAAACACCAAGGGCAGCAAGAAATTTTATTAACTAATATATGCTTCCAAAGTTTAGTATGGATGAACAGAATTGATTTTATGGTATTAATGGTCTAATTAATATAATAATATAGTTCTCTGTAGTCTGTCAGGCATAAGTAGTTACTTCTGGACAATTATTTAGAAGATTTTCATACCTAAGTTGTTGGTTTAATCTGGTTGCAGGATACAGGGTACCTCACGGAATGTGGTAAACATAGGAAATATCAAACCCCTACAAATGATGTTCAACATACTCTGAAGCAAGAGGTATAACACCAGAAACTGTTCTTCACTAATCTTTTGTTACATATTCTACTGCAGCCACAATTATGGTTCAATCAATCATTTTTAAGATTTTTGTAGTGGTTCAGCATACTTCTACCTGACAGCTGTGTATGTTTTGTGTTCAAATTATCTTGTGGCAGATTCTACAATTAGAAAAAAGACTACAAGACCAATTTAAGGTCAGGTGCACGTTAGAAAAGGCACTTGGATATAGACCTACATCTCTTGTTAATTCATACGACATGATACTGCCCAAGGTTGGAATTTCTTCAATAAATTTTGCCACAGTAAATGTGCATTTGCTTCTGATTTAATAATTTGTATCCAATTATCAAAAGTGACATACCTCAACTTAATGGATGATTTATATGTGCTTTTTTAACCGTTAAAAGAACTCTAATGTGGCAAATATAAATCAATCCTGACATGCATGTGTCTGCAATCATAAGATTGTCGTGCAACCTATCAATTACTACATTGTTTATGAGTCTATTGTTAATTTAAAGCCCCTGTTTGATTTTCTTGTCATGTTTATGCTTTCTGTTTGTCAAATTTGATATTCTTTGTTTGTTTTTGTGACTCCAGCCAACCACCGAATTAATTAAAGAAATTGCAGTCTTAGAGTTAGAAGTTGTGTATTTGGAACAACATCTTCTCTCCTTGTATCGTAAAGCATTTGATCAACAATTACCCTCTGTAGCATTATCTCCATCCACCAAGGAGGAAAAAGTAAAGTCTCCTCTGACAACACCTAGAGCTAGATTCATTGAAGTTTCTAAGCCTGAGTTCTTGACCCAAAGAGGATGCTCTGCAGTACAATCTATTGATCATGAGCCTGATACTCTGCAAAAGGAAAATAATGGATGCGAACTTGAGACTGTTGGGAAAGAATACAATTTACATCAGCCAGAAGGAAAGCATTTAGACTCTGGTGTATATCGTTGCCACTCCTCATTATCCAGTTCAACATTTACAGCAAGAGTATCTCCTACGGCAGAAGTATTAACTGAATCTCTGCGTGCCTGTCATTCCCAACCATTGTCCATGATGGAGGTAAATCATGTTTCATGTAAAAATCTAGGTCCTTTTGTTGCTGCAATCGTACCATTCTTGATAAAAGTTGTCTTTCATTACTAAAACTTGTGTTTATCTTTTTGGAAGAATACATGACATAATTAAATTTATTGTAGAAGTTCTTCTAAGTCCAGTTCTCTCTGCCTCTACGTCAGTGTTAATTTATGAGATTGATCTTTATGGAGGAATTCTTTGGTTTTTGACTCAGTTTGTTCTGTACAGTATGCCCAAAATGTTGATGCGTCATCAAGAATAATCAGTCTGGCAGAACATCTTGGTACCCGTATATCTGATCATATTCCAGATACACCTAACAGGCTTTCTGAGGATATGGTCAAGTGTATATCAGCTATATATTGCAAAATTGCAGATCCACCTACCACAAATCCTGGTCTGTCATCTCCTAGTTCATCATTGTCATCAACGAGTGCCTTTTCTATTGGAGAGCAAGGAGACATGTGGAGTCCAGGTTTCAAGAATAATTCCTCTTTTGATGTAAGGTTAGACAATCCTTTCCATGTGGAAGGACTCAAGGAATTTAGTGGGCCATACAGCACTATGGTTGAGGTATCATGGATTTACCGAGAGAGTCAGAAATTGGGTGATACTGAGCGGTTGCTCCAGAACTTTAGGTGGGTTAATTAATTTCTGATTGAGATTATGAAGCTTTCATTTGAAAAGTGCATAGTTAAGTGGAATTCTTCAGTCTCTTGGAGTCATAATGGGAATGCACTTCTATGTTGTTTCAGGTCACTGATTTGTCAATTAGAAGAAGTTGATCCTGGGAAGCTGAAACAGGAGGAGAAGTTGGCTTTCTGGATCAACATACACAATGCTTTGGTGATGCATGTAATTACTATTCTCAAAACTATGTTTCCCTTCAATAGTTCTCCATTTCTCTCACTTCATTATTTGGGATTTTCTAATAGGCATTTTTGGCTTATGGAATTCCACAAAACAGTGTGAAAAGAGTCTTTCTTTTGTTGAAGGTAAAAACCAAGAGTGGTAGCTTCAATAGTCAATTAAAGTTTCATGCACTTAAATTAGAAAACCAATGTCATGCACTTTTCAGGCAGCGTATAATATTGGGGGTCATACAATCAGTGCGGACACAATACAGAGCACCATACTTGGGTGCCGGATGTCTCGCCCTGGACAGGTGGTCATACAAACTCATCCCTTCCCCTATAGAAAAAAAAATGGGGTGCCATTTAGAATATCTATGAAATTATCCTCTGAATAAGCAAAGTATATATTTTGTAAATCCTGTTGAATGACTTACACAAGAACTATTTCTAACTTGCTTCCTCTTGTAGTGGTTCCGCTTGTTCTTTTCTCCAAGAACAAAATTCAGAGCTGGTGATGGACGACAAGCATATGCAATCGAGCATCCTGAGCCTCTTCTACACTTTGCACTCTGTTCAGGAAACCATTCTGATCCAGCAGTACGTATTCCAATCTGCCTCTAATAGATATTTGTGTGTTTTAATTAGATTTGTAACATCTCCATTTTTTAACCCGTAAAGCTATCTGCTCAATTAGTACATGAATATTGTTTTGTTCAAATACTTTATGCAGTGGCAAATTAAATTGACGAAACATTGCACAAATCATTTGGCATGGAATCATTTCACTGAGGCTTATCTAGCTTATGAACAATACTCTAGGAATGAAATCACTTGTAGAGGTTTTCTCATGCTTGTGTTTGACTATGCCATATGTAATGGTCACGATGGCGTGTTATTACATCTAGAAGAATAAAATGTTTTACATGGATTTTTCTGCAAAGTTACAAAATTAATCTTTACATTTATCTAATGAGAAAAAAAAAACCATACATTTCAATTAAAATATATGGTTTAGATGAATTTAGTTATGCTCTCAATCATATTCAACGATTCAAAATCAAATTCATTAAAATTAATTCTAACCAACTTTAAGGCTTAAACCAAACTAGCATGAATATTACAATAACCATTTTTAACATGCTTGACTTTGTTGAGTTGATTATTTTGTTATAACTATGACAGATACGTGTATATACACCTAAAAGAGTGTTTCAAGAGCTAGAAGTTGCAAAGGAAGAGTACATTCGAGCTACATTTGGGGTGCGCAAGGACCAGAAAGTACTTTTACCCAAACTAGTAGAGTCATTCGCGAAGGACTCGGGTTTGTGCTCTGCTGGTACCATGGAGATGATCCAACAGTCTCTACCTGAATCACTACAAAAGAGTGTTAAGAAATGTAACCTTGCAAAATCCCGGAAGAGCATAGAATGGATTCCACACAACTTTTCTTTCCGATATCTCGTACCTAAGGAGCTTGTAAAATAAGAAAATATGTTTGCTCTATTATGTATTCTTTTGTACAAAGTTGACAGGGTAGCAGCAACAGCAAAATATAATATTGCAATTTTTTAGCATTTTGCATCTGTATTATTGTGTTGATGTGTTATTGCAGTATTTGTAATTGATGTACTCTATTGATAGAATTGAGATTCTGCTATTAGCAATGTAAATGATTTTTTGCTTTAATCAAATGTCGGTGAGATATTTTTGTGATTTTATAACTTGCCTGCTGCATTCAGATAAAAGCATAAAACTAACAATGGAGCACATGAAAATGAAAGCAGGTGCATGGAGATCGCCACAACTAATATTATAATCACGACCCGACAGGGGTGTACAATCATAAATGTTTGTTTGTTGTAGAAATTATGGTGTGATTTGAGACTTTCGTGTCAACGTACTGGCCAGTTAATCATGTCATGTGATGATTACTTGATATTATGAACGGTTTTGAGTCCACAATAATTTTAATGATACCGGTATTTTACGTTAATCTCAACTGTTTATGTTTTGAATTGTCTCCACATATAATTTCAACCAGTGGTTCGAAAATGATGACAAAAAAGCGGGAAATGAATTACATTTCTCTGGTAAGATAAAATAAGCTATGAATCTGTATTTTTGGAGAAATTAAATAAAAGAACTTCTAATAACGTTGGTGTATAAATTATATACAACTATGAAAAGTTAAAATAAGCTGTGAAAAGTTGATTTAAACTGTGCTTAGGGAAATAATGTTAATAGATATTTCTGGGTCAACTTTGAAAAATGAAGAAGATTACCAGAGCAATGGCCTATTTTGGATTCATTTGAAACAATAAGTTCCGTGTTGGATGGGGCAATCATCAGAGTGTGGCCCGCATGTGCTCGTGAACTTCAGGCATAACTCAGATGCCATAAAGCCACTGACAAGCAGAGCCCACAAAACAAAAACACATAGGCAATCACTCCCTTTGCTTAAAACATCTATCCAAACAAACACAAAACCTTTATGACATTTAACACAACCATCTACCACAAGGATTAGTAGGGATCACTGAGATTTCATCCATCTTCCTCTTACAAGATGATTAAAATGTAAGAGGACAAAGGATCCATATATGTGAGTGAGAGAATCAAAGGGAACAAGATTCGTTAACTAAAAATATTTTATAGATTTATTTAAATTATTTCATAGAATAAATAATCTTATTCTAGATAGATTATTTGAAAACTTGCATGAAAGATCCAAATCAACCCAACACATTAGACAAGGATCTCATGAAACATACCTCGATCTCACTCACATTAATCAAACACTAAATTAGCATCACAAATTGACAATGTAGGTAGATACAAAAAGCATGCATGAGAGAATTAATTATACATAATATATAATTAATAATAATCAATATGGACTCTCTCCTACGTAGTTTCCAGGTGGATTATAGAAACAAATGGTCAAGCTAGACTGTTCCTTAACGCACGTGGCTTGAGCACACCCAAGCTCAAGGGACTTCCTCCACACAACCTGCGTGTAAACGCCGCACCTGTGGTTGGGAGCGCACGTGTTGTCGGTGTGGTTGTAGAAAGGCCTCTGTTTCCCCCACTCTTCCACGGCCATGCGTGGCGTCACTGCCGTGCCACGTGCCAAAAGCTGGTTGGCGCCGTACTTGCCGGCGGTTAGGTTTGCGAACTGGCACCCCATTTGGTTCCTCTGGTACCGAACCAGCTTGCTTGTGATGTTGGCCACTTGCTGGCTCCACTTGAGGGGTTCAACTCCCACTGCGGCCCTTGCTTGGTTATGTGCATCTAAGAACTCTCTCGCTGCTGCTGGTAGCGGCGGCTGCGGCGGCGGCGCCACCGCTACTCCCTCCGCTGAGACGTGGACGGTGGCTAGAGCCGCCACCAAAAGCAATGCATGATGGATCATTTTCATTTCACCTTATTTGCTGTACCTGTCATGTGTCGTGTGCACCTGTGATGTGTCCTCATTTATATACTACTAGCAATTACTGTGCGAGGAGAGGAGTGTTAGAAAACACTTTCTTAAACATTTTTCAATATTTTTTATTAACTAAAATTGCATAAAAATTATAAATAAGATTTATATGATTTTTTAAAAATTTAAATAAATTTTCACTTATAATAAAAAAGATGTAATTAAAGGAGAGACTAAATTTAAGTGTGATTTCTTAAGTGATTTATGTTTATTAATGATCTAAACTAGAATTCTAGAAAAGAGTAAACAATAGATGGAATAAAAATAAAATAATGTAGTATTTGAATTGATAAGAATAAAAATAAATAAATTGACTGAATTGAAATATAAATATGTAAGACTATTTTACATTAATTGTAAAAAAAATATAAGGACAAAAGTGTCCATAAAAAAATTGGCCCATTTAAACCCTCCATATTACGTTATTCATGGGCTGAAATTATTGTGTGGTTACCCTGTAATTTAAAGATTTCATTCACACATTTCACTTTAACCAGAGTAATGAAATGAGTGCAAATGTGACAATTTCATTGCTGCTTATTTTCATCTTTATCATTTCAATATAAATAAACACAACATTGCTTAATTATTTACAGTAACATCAAATAGAACTATTTTACTAAAATAAAATTATATTTAATTGATAAATAATTTTAACAATACTTAAAATTAATATATAAATTTTATCTTTAAAACGAGTCTGTTACATTATTTTTGTGAAGAATGACAGCACATTTTTTTAAACTAAAATTTAAATATGTTTTTATAATTAATTCACTTTTTAAAACGTTGAAACAGTTTTTAAAAAATAATTATTTCATAAAATAAGTGCTTTAATTTTAAAAATTTAATAATTAATAAAATATATTTTAAAATGTGGTACTATTTTTTTTACTATTATTATTTTAATCAATTTTTTAAATTAAACACGTGTATCAATTAATAAAAGTTGCTCTAATTAAATAATTGTTTTGCATTTGCCATAAAGATATGGAAAGAGTTTTACTATTCATAAAAGTGTTAATCGATTAGGCATGTAACTTAGTCGGATGATATATATAATAAAAAAATAAAATAGGCATTTTTTTAACCGTATAATTAAAAATAAAAAAATTATGAAAAAGCTAAATTTGTGTAGAAACATTGGCCAAGCTATTATCAAATTATTTGTATCCCTAAGGACATGGAGGGTGCTAATATTCCAATTCTTATGAAACTAATGAATAATCTTGGCTACAAGTGAATATTAAAATTAAAATTAATCTATGTAATTATCAAAAGGTTGACCATCTCTTTACAATCACTCTTATAAATCACATTTATTATTACAAAACTAAATAGGATATTTATGAGTTTTGTTAAAAAAAAAAAAAAGAAAGAGAAAAAAAAGCATTTTTTATGCCAACAAAATGAGAAAACTTGGAACCCATATTCTTGATAAAACTTTAAGAATTCTCACTAACTTTCATGTGACAGATGAAAAAGAAATTGCCATTAACACTCACTTTAATAGAAAGAAAGGATAAAGATATCAAAAAGCTACTATTTGAAGTTTGTTTTGAACAAAAAATAGTAAACACATCTTAGGATAAATGATTGTCAAAAGACATGCATAAGTCTAAGGCGGCTTGTTACTAGGTATTATGTTATTTTGTCATTTTCAAGACCACTGAAGAGCTACCAAAATTAAGCATTTATTATCATGGAACAATATCTTGCAAATTCAAATTTTAGGATCCTTTTGATGTAAGAAGAAAGATTCAAGATTTTGAATGCATAACCACAATGCTTTATCTTTTTTATGTAATAACTTATATATCAATTTGCTCAAAAGGATAGTGTTTGTCTTCTTTGTGTCTCATAATGCTAAGTTAAAGTCAGCAAGTTGTTTGTTTTGAGTAAATATGTCCAGTCGACTTAATTCTAACAATATTCCTCCTGATTCTTACACCAAATAGTCATCTAAGTATATTGTATATCATTACATACAACTTGATGGTGTATAAAGGTAGTATATTATAGACTGAAATAATAGAAAATATTAATTTTACTAAACAAGTTCCCCAACAATATTTAGGAGCTTAGATTTCTTCAAAGTCATTTATTTTGAATTTTCTCTAATATAAATTTAAAATTCACTTTTCAGACTTATCCATTAAGGAAGAAGAATTGAAGTTGCAACATTTTCCTATGTCAAAGCACTCATAATCACATTGCCAATTTAAGCAAATAAGTATAAAATTTTCAAAGCTCGCTTTAAGTCAATTGCAAAATAAGAGATTTCTCTATGCATAAAACAAATGAATATAGTGATAGATAATTCCCTTGACAAAGTCCAGTTATAAGAAATGAAATCATGAAGCTTAAATTCATTTTACAGTATAGAGAGGTTGGAGGGTTGAACTTATAACATGACAAAACTAATGATCTTAGAGGAAAATTCAATGTGAGAGAAGGTAGAATGAAGAAATTTTTAATTCACAAGATCAAACGCCCTCTAAAAGATATTTTTGAAGTTGCAATCTTTTCTTTCTTTTTATCTTCCCTACATATTGCATCATGTCCTATGAAAATATAACACTTCTTAAAGTCTCTTGTCCTGTTATGAAATTTTCTTTTTCATAATAAACTTATCAAATGAAAAGTCATAAACTATTTACAAAAACCTTTATGATGACCCGATAAATCATATTGCACAAACTAATAGGTCTAAAGTTTTCAAGTGTATGGAGTTATCTACTTTGAAAATCAAAATTATGAGGGTCTCCAATAAATCTAGTTTAGTAAAACTCTATTAAGAACCTCACTCATTAAATGTCATGAGTCGTTGTCAACTATATGCTTATATTGTCTAAAAAAGAAATTAAAATATGTTTGTGGCAAGCACCTAAAAGAACTACATTTCATGATTATACATTTAGCTTTCTCTCTCAATATTGAGGCTGATAAGGATAAGTGCACAATTTTTGTATTTAATAAAAATATTGCATTTACAAGGATTATGTTGTTAAGTGTTGTTTAATTTCAATTTTTATTATCTAAACACAATCAAAATCTCCAATTTAATATTTGTAAAGATAAAACAAAATTTAAAGGCAATCAATAATGAAACTAACAAGATATGTATAAAAAATTAAAGCATTCTTAGGAGTTAGTTTCGTTCAATCTCAAATTTTAAGGCTAAAAAGATATTTTGTCTTCCAATACTTAAATTATTTTTAAAGTTTAATTGCACTAAAATAATTATTATTCTATTTTGCAGATATAATAACGTACCTCCTAGAATCAAATCCTACTTTTATATTAATTTAATAATGTACCTAATGATGATGAAGAGAAAGGAAGAAGAAATCAAGTAAAAAATTCGTCAAAATATAGTGTGATTTTGCTGAAATTTATTAGGATGAAGAAGATTAATAGTAATTTTTTAATAAAATTAATTTTTTTTATTAAAAAGACTTATTTAAAACACTTTTATAAGTTAAGCAACTAAAATGAGAAAAAAAAGTTAGAGAATAAAATCAGAACAAAAAAAGAATTAAGAAACCAATATAGTAATTTAGCTTTTTTAAAATTTAAAAAAATGTATCATCATATTATTTTAGTTTATGTTTATTGGTTTGGATTAAAAAATTATTTTATTTATCTATCTAAGTTGAAGTTTAAGAAAATGTTAATTATTAAAAAAATTTAACACTATATTACTCAAATATAGATTTTAAGCATAATAAATAAAATATTTATACTAATTGAGTAGTCTAATAATATTAAAAAAATCAACAATAAAGAGTAAATGAAGAAATTTATTAAGTATTTTTAATACAATAATTAAATCTCATAACTTTTATATTTTTTAACAAATAAATAAGAATAAAAATATTTAATAAAAATCAAATTTTAATGCTATAAATAATATTCTAAGAAACTGATTAAGATTTGTCTTCAAATTTTTTTAAAAGTAACTATATTTTCATTTTAAAATTTTTTTTTATATTTTTTTTTATCTGTTCACAACTTTTAGAGTATACATATTATCCACTGAAGGAAGAGCGTATGTTAAAAGAGGTGAAAAAATAAACAAATCAGGAAGTATAATTAATACCCTTGAAATTATTTATTATTGAAACTCTTAATTTTACTATTATCAAGAGACAATGGATAATTAGTAGAACAACAAGCTCAAAATTGAAAAGAAATATATAATGTTTTTAGAATTGTATAATGATAGACAATTTAGAACGTAACAGTTGGCAAAGTAACAAATATTTGTGAATTGAGGGAGGTGTAGTTTGTAATATATAATAAAGGAAAATGTTAATGAGTTATTTTAAAATATTGGTTAAGAAATTAAAAATAATAAATTTATGAAAATTATTTTACCAACACAAGTCATTAAAATTTCTTATATTACCTCTCATAATTTTTATAAAAAAATATTTATTAATTTTTTAAACTTGTATAATACAATGAAAATTATAATGAAACCTTGTAAAAAAAGGAAGTAGAACATGTCGATGTTACTTTTAATCAGGGATAATAATTTCATACAGAGTCTTGTTCTTTAAATTATGAATTCTCAGTTACAGATGTAATAGAGTTTAATTTTAGCACTTTTGTTAATATTGTATATTGTATTTTATGATAATTTGTAAATATTTAAAATAGTAAATTTATTTTTAAAAATTTACTATATTAAAAATAAAAAATGATAATAAATATTTATTATTTTTAATACACACATATATAATAATAATAATAACAATATTTTCTTTATAAAGAATAAATGAAAGTTCTCTAGACTAAAACAAAAACGCCCTATCAAATATAAAATAAATTTATAAAATTTATTTTAAAAACTAAAAAGTGAGGGTTATAGTAAAATAATATATACAAAAATTTATTTTAAAAAAGAACAATTGAGAATTATAATAAAATAATATATAATAATTATTAATTTATTTTATTTTACAGTATATTCTTCTCACTTTAAATCAAATGTTAAATAAATAAAAACAGAATTTAAACATTATTTTTAATTAAAACTTCATTTGAGAAACCATAATAACATTAATTTTAATTTTTATAATAATGAAACTTTAATTTAAATTACAAATAGTATTAAAAATATCTAAAAAGTTATACCTAAATTTTGTTTATAAAATGGCCTGTTGCAAATAAATGAGGCTTATAATAAAAGTGCATTAAGTAATGTATTGAAGTAGGGTGGGTGAGTACTGAGTAGGGTGCTGATAGACGAATGGCATAAAATAAAAGTCAGCGCATGGGTTTGTGAGTTGATTCAAATGTCATGTCTGTGGTAGGCAGGGACGAGCTCCCGGGTTTGTCATCTCGACGCCATTATAAGAGTTGAAAAATGTTTTTGTAAGCAATAGAAATTAAATATAAAATGTAAAAGTAAATAATATGAATTTCTATTTCTAATATAATATATTATAAAGATAAATAATTTTATTGATGAATAATATTAATGCATATTATTAATATATTATATTGTTAATCTAACTTTTTTAGTTAGCATTAATGTTCGATAATTTTTTTATTTAGTAAATAATAATTATTAATGTAAAATAAAATGAACTGTATTTTTATTTTTATTTTTTTGTTAAACAAAGGAGTTAAAAAGCCTAAAAATAAAAAATATACATAAAAGATCTAAGAGTCCAAATTCCTAAAGAATTTAAACTAAAAAACGAACAAATAGAGAGAAGACCTCATCAAAACAGCAAAAATAGACACTTTCCTTTATATGTATTTTAGCCAACCTATCAGCACATTGATTGACTTTCCTCAAAATATGACTAAATCGAAGAAAAGGAATACATTTCAACAAGTCTCTAATGTTCTTAATAAAAAAAAAGGATGGTTAAAGCACTGAGAATTTAATACATTTCAACAAGTCTCTAATGTTCTTAATAAAAAAAAAGGATGGTTAAAGCACTGAGAATTTAAAACTAAAGATAAAGGCTCCTTAGAATCAATTTCAACCCAAATCATGCAGATATTTGCCTTGATTACAAGCTATAGCCCCAACAAAATTCCCCAAAGCTCAACTCCAAGGGGATATAACAAGGAGGAAGGTTGTTGTAAAAGCTAGAATGTACATTGCCATAACTATCATGAATTAGACTGCCACATCCCGTCCTTCTAGGGACTATGATAATGAGCACCATCAATATTGAGCTACCAGAATTAGAAATTTGATACTCCCTGCAACACATTTTCACATAATCAAATTCATATATAATTTTATGAACTAAAGATTTATCAGAAACACCAGAATTTTGAAAGATAACAGCATTCTTGTCTTTCCAAATATGCCAAACAATAATACCACATAATATTTCCAATCAGAAATAAGATGATGGTTATGATTGGATAAATTATAAAACAGCCAATAAGAGAGGCCACTGCTAAAAAAAAGGCACCCAAGTATTTAAAGGAATGAAATAATTATAAATTTGTTGAGCAAACCAGGAATCACGAAGAACATGCATAATTGATTCAAGTGATTCATTACATCTAGGACAAAGGGCAGAGGAAGTAATGCCTCTAAAGAACCTTTCATCATTGGTTAATAGCCTATTATGAGCTAATTTCCAAAGAAACAGAGCAATTTTAGAGGCCAGCCCATTTCTAAATTATTTTAAAGATTCTGTCACTAGGTTGAGGTATCTAATCAGAAGAAATTAACATTGGATAAACATTTTTTAATAAAAAAAAAATAGTCCATTATTTGACTATTTTCAAAAGGTAAAATCTTGGCCCTAAGAACTATCAGGAGGTCAATTTGAAAGATAGCATTACAAATGTGGTAAGGGAAGATTTTCCTAATTTTCTCCTTATCCCAAGCACCATGATCAGAAAAGAGAAAGACTAGAGAATCAAGGTCCTCCTGATGGATAGGGTGCAAAGCATGCAGAGCTAATTCTTAGACATGGGGAATCCAGTTGTCTCTCCAAACTCTAATAGATAACCCATCTCTAACAAACCATCTTAGCCCTTTGGAGAAAAGATCCCAAATAGAAACCATACTTTTCCAAAGGTGGGAAATCTGCTGAGTATGATCTATCCTAGGATTTTTGGCTAGGAAAATTTATATTTGCTATATATAACCTGAGCCCACAAGTCATTAGAGAAATTTATTAGCTGCCAAAGAAGTTTCATCACATAAGCCTTATTAAGGAGAGATTCTTAAAACCTAAACCTCCACTAGATTTTGGTTGATAGATTTTACTCTAGCCAATGAGATGACATTTCTTTTTACCAAGAGAGCCCTAAATAAAATTTTTGCAAATCTTATTAATTTTTTTACAAACAGAGTTAGGAATAACTAGGGACTACATTATATAGGTTGGGATGCTCATTATACAGGACTGTGCAAGAGTAACTCTGTTGGTCATGGATAAGTAACTCTGCTGGTCATGGATAAGGAATTCATTTTCCAATGAGATAGTTTTCTCCTAATTCTATCAATTATAAAAGTAAAATCTAGACGATAAGGCTTTCGATGAATGATAAGCACTCCAAGGTATTTACCAAAAGTAGAGTTAATTTAACACCTAATCTAATACTAATATCAATAGAGAGACCAGTATTGATGCTTTTAGAGAAAAATAAGGAGGATTTCTCTTTATTGATTTTAAGACTAGAAGCGTAACAGAGTTTGTGAGGAGCTCATGAATTATATTAGCCTGGTTCATATCAGCCTTAACAACTAGGATAATATCATCAGCAAAAAAAGGTGGAAAATCCTAGGGCCAAGGTTACTAACTAGAAAGGGAGACCAATTTTCAGCCACGGTTTGGTCTTGGATAAGATAAGCCAACCTCTCTATACATAGGACAAAGAGGTAGGGGGAGATTGGATCACCTTGTCTAATCCCTCTGGATGGTTTAAAAGAGCTAGTTCTACTATTATTCAAATTGATAAACATAGAAGAAGAGGAAATACAACTATGTATCAGGTGAACAAGCTCATCTTCTAAATCAACTTTTTGGACGGTATTAATAATAAAAGCCCATCTCAATTTATCATATGCTTTTTCCAGATCAATTTTAAAGATCATATATCCAGTTTTACCTTTTAATTTAGAAAAAGAATGGATGATTTCTTGAAGAATTAATGCATTATCAGTATCTTGTCTTTCAGGTACAAAACTAGTTTGATTAGAAGAAATTAAATAGGGCAGAGAGTCTTTGATTCTATTAGCTAACAATTTAGTTATAATTTTATAACTTATATTACAGAGGAATATAGGCCTGAAATTAGAAATAAACTCAGGATTTTTAGTCTTAAGGATCAGAGTTATAGCAGTTTCATTAACCTCAACTATCTTTTCAGGATTCTTAAATATGCTAATAACAAACTAAACTATAAAGGGAGCAAAAAAATTCTACTGATTTTTTTTTTAAAATATAGTATGAAGACCATCTGGGCCTGGGAATTTAAAGTTCCCAATGCTAAAGAGAGAAGCTTTAACTTCTGCTAGAGTTAACTCTGTATACAATCTCTCTTTATTAGAATCTTTAAGAGGGGAAAAGGAGGTATCATAATGGAGATAAGTACTATTGTGATTAGGATCAAGAAAGATATTTTGAAAATAGTTAAAGGCAATAAGCTTTAGTCTTAGGGGATTAAATTCTCACTCATTCTGGTCATCTTTCAAGGCTTCAATGAGATTTTTTTTTCTTACGAAATATAGCTGCTTTGTGGAAGAAACTATTATTTTTGTCTCCTAATTTAATCCAATTGGTTCTATACCGGTGATAACAATAAATCTCCTCTTGATCCAGAATAAATTGATACTTTTTTCATAGAGATTTCATTAAATTAATGAAGAAAGGATTATTACCGGCAGCTAGCTTACAATAAATTCCTTGGATTCTATTAAAGAGGCTTTTGTTCCTAAAGAAAATGTTACCAAAGGTGGCTTTATTCCAAATAAAGATTTTATCTTTGAAAATAGAAATATTTTCAATCCAAAAATTTGAAATTTGCCAAGAACTCCTAACTTGATTGTGAAAATCTTTATGGGTCATCCAAGAAGTTAGGAATTTAAAAGACCTGTCAATGCCTAAAGGGGTATTCATGTCCCTTATTTTGAGATAAAGACCAACACGGTCAAACTTTAAGAGAGGAATGTGGAGGAGAGGATTGTTTTGAAAGAGGATGTGCCAAGACTCATTAGCCACAGCTTTATCTATCCTTTCCTTGAGACTACCTTTTTGCCATGTGAAGGAATTACCCTTGAAGCCCATATCATGAACCTCACAAACATTAAGGTAGTTAGCAAAATTTCTAATTAAAAGAGGGTCAACAGGCCTACCACTCTCCTTCTCTGTTTCATATAAAATAGAGTTAAAATCCCTTGCTAAACACCATAGATTGCTAATAAAGGAGCTGAACTCAGTACGCTCCTCCCAGCAATTAGCTCTCAGCCCCTCTTGAAGGCTAGCATAGACAGCAGAAAGAATTCAATCTATCTGCCCAAGATTACTAATTTTTAGGTTGATGGAATAAGATGATTTTTTCAAAATAAATGCTTTGACTTTACTAGAATCCTAACAGCACCATATCCCTCCTGAGAAACCAACAGCAAAAACCTTAGTTGAGTTATCTAAGTTAATTTTGTTAATAATGGAATCAACTTTACTAAGGCTAATCCTAGGCTCAAAAAGAGCAACAAAATCTAGGTTATTGATAGATATTAGATCATTGATTAACCTAGTAAAGGATCTCCCTCATACACCCCTACAATTCCAAAACAAGCAGTTTATAAGGAGAGATATTTACGAAAGATCAGCATTTTTATCATGCTGGCATTGGTTATGATTACTTTCCAACAAGTATATATCCTTAGAAACTATATGGGTTTCCTGAGCTAGTCTATCTATGTTCATATTAGATTTGGGGTCTAGGGGCTATTTGGAGGTTTATTGAGAGTAGAACCTTGAGGGAGGTGGCCATAATCCTCATAATCCTCAAGGTGGCCATAAACCTTATTTGGAGGATTATGACCATATTTTCCATAGTTGAAACAAATGATATGCAATCCCTTATATTCAATTTTAAATTCTTGGCCTAAGACCTTAAAAGTGGGAATCAATTGTTTCCTAAGGCCAATTTCTATGCATATCCTTGCAAATCTCCCTTTAGAGAAGGGAGTATGTGGGTCAATCTTGAGCAATGACCCTAGGCAAGATCTGACTTGCCATAGAAATTTTTCATTATAAAGTTCTAAAGGAAGGTTTGGGATGCGAACCCAGGCAATAATTTTCCTAAGGCTAAAGTCTTTTGGCCTAAATAAGGGCCGCTATCTCTAGATAAGCAAATAATGATCTAAGATCAACCAGGGCCCTCAAATAATGCATATTTGTAATCTTCCATATTATTAAACTTGATTAAAAAAAATTCATTATTCAAATCCAAAAATTTTTAAAGGGCCATTCTTACCCCAAATATGCCCTAATTTCGAGTTTAGATAGTTAAAGTTTATATAGATTTACCCAATAATTTCACGATTAGGGTTGATTTTCATAGTGAGCACCACTGCTCGTAATCTTCCAAAGGTATTTTTAGATTAGGGCAAAGATTCTGATTTTCAAGACAGTTTTGCTCAAGATTTTCAATTTCAATATTAATATTAAAATCATTAAGAACAAATTTTATTATGTCATCATCACCTAAGACTAAGTTTAGGTCTTTAGATGTAAGGACTTTATCTTTGTAAGATACATAATCAGATCAAGAAGGGTGAGAAAACACCTAAGATGTGGAAAGTCTTCCAAAGTCGTGTCCATGCATAAGAGGGTCTAGATCTGTGAGGGAAGATGTCGGATCTACCTTAACTTTCTTGGTGCTTCGAATAATAAGGTCCAACTCCTTAGTAGAATACTTTTCCGCAACAACACACTCCATCTTGTGGGATTCAGTGAGCAAAGGAAGAAGAAACACGAGCTGGAGGTGAGTCTTCCTCCAAGGAATAGGATGCAAGGATGGAGCGGCACAAAAGTTACAGCGATGTCTAAAGAGAGAACCCTAGCAAACTTTTCTTGAACAACAGAAAAAAAAAGTCTTAAAAAATATATTTTTTGGAGCCCACAATACTTTGCGTCAACTTTTTACTATTCCTTCTTCTATTATATCTGTATAGGCTGCATTTTCTTCCTTGCATTCCACTTGGTGAAAACTGAAAGGTTCATTCACAAAAAGAACTCGTGCCTTTTTGCGCGGACACTTTGGTACAAGTCCCACAAACTGTATTTTTATTTAAGTTTAACACACACACACACATATATATAATTTTTTTTTATTGAATTTAATTTTAAAATAAACTATCATATTGAAAACTTCAATTATGTAAAACATGTAGCTATAAAATTTTAGATCAATTAATAATTATTTAATGATTTATTAATTTATATTAAAATTATTATAATATATAATTTTAAAATATATAAAATAAAAATTATTTGATTACATTTTTATAATTATTTAATTTTGACAAAAATTAATATAATAATTAAAAAATTTAGCAATTAGATCAAAGAAAATTATATTTTATAAAATAGAGTATGTGTAAATATTTTATATAACATATATAAAAAATTCATTTTTTTAAAAATACTTTTAATTTTTTAATAAAATACTCCTACGAAAGAAGATAAAAATTCAAGATTCTTATGAAGCTAGAAAAAATTTGAACACATTTATGAAACATTGTTAAGAAGTTTTTAAAGTTATTAACAACATATATATATATATATATATATATATATATATATATATTACAGCTTCTAAGAAATATATTTTTATAAAATTTACATACCAAACATTTTCTTAGAGTCTAATTTTTGTTTAAAGGATTCTACAGTCTAATTTCTTTTTAAAACTTCCACGTGTTCATTGACTAATGTGTTTTGTCCTTACATCTTATGTAATTCAAAGTGAATGATGACCTATTTAGGCATTTAGTCTAATTATAGCCCCTTTTTATGCTTTCCAATAATAGTAGAAATTCAACTAAAATCATTTAATGAATTTGATATCCTAATCATTCTATTTTAATAAGATTGTGATATCATAAATTCCTAATTACAAAGATAAAATATTAAAATCTTACTCTAACATTATAGACAACGAGTACCCTTCAACAAGGTAAGCATATTATTTGTAACTTAATAATAAAATGAGTACCCTTTAACAAAGTAATCATATTACTTGTAACTCAAGTAATAAGAATATCATAAATTATTTGATAATAAATTTATTTGTATTTAATGTTGTATAGTTTAGTGTTTTATTTAAATATCAAAATCAAATGCAATCTATTTAATATATCATCACTCATATTTCAAGATACGAAAAAATATTACAAAAGTTCTTAAAATTTACAACTCTTTTTTTTTTATTACAAAATCATCTAAAATATTTAGCTCCCTACTTTTTATCCTTGTTTCTTATATACTTTATTTTCTTTTCTAGTAGGACAATAACCACCAATAATGATAAGGGATTTTATCATTTATTCTCTAATGCTCTAGCTATTTAAGGTTATTACTCTTTCTCGTGACTTAATTTTATTTTCTATTTTTTGAGGTTATAGTTGTAGAATAAGAGGATAAAATAACTTGTCTTTGATTTCCAAAAAGCATTCCTATATATTTCTCTTGCCAGTTTAGAGTCCTTAATGCCTTGAGTTTGTTGATCCATAAGGCACTAGCTCGTCAAAGTGTAAGGCATTCACTTGATACACCACCACTACTTAAAATTGTGCTTTGGTAGCAAATATCTTAATCTCTTTTCCTCTAAAACTAGATTTTACACAATAATGCAGCTTAACAAGATACACTAGTGTAAGTGTATCCATGATTGTCCTAGCAGGATGTGGTAGCTAAGTTTGATGAGTCTGACTTCCAAGTTCACAATTACTTGGCCCCTTAGTGCAACATGTGCTCCATAAAACGTACTCATCACATAGCTTGACTTTCTTAACATGTCTTTATCAATCTTTAGGAATCTTTAAGGTTAAGAACATAGATGTGGGCATAATGTACCCTCCATTTTAAGTTGAATGACAATCTCCTTGGTGTTACTGTTAGTAGTTCTGCTTGAGATCCTTCTATTCTAAAGTGCACTTCTGTAATGGAGTTAACAAATATTAATACCGGAAAAAAAAAGTTACAAAGGTTTGTACAACTTATGAAGTGCACTTGTTTCTTTTTATTCTTTATAAAGGATTTTCCAAACTTCCTAGCCCCTACTCCTTAGTCCTTATTCCTTATTTACTTCTTTCTCTCTCCTAGTAGCACATTAGCCATTAAAAGTGATAATGGACTCCGTCATTTCCTCTCTTGTATTTTAACTATTTAAGGTTACTACTCTTCTTTCTAACCTAGTTCTATTTTCCATTTCTAGAGGTTATAGTTGTAAGATAAGAAGGTAAAGCGACATGAATTTAGTTCTAAAGAAGTGTTCCTATATGCTTCCCTTACAAGTAGACAAGGTATAATATCTTAACTATTATTCAACAATTAAAAGTTTGTTCTGCTTTATGTTATCCCGCTCTGAGGATTTCTCTAGTTCCTTTGACCTATTGTTTTCACAATGTTAGTTTCTTGAGTGTTGGCTGTATGAACAAGTGCCTCATGACTTTTTCCTTTAGCATGAATACTTTAGAACATTCTCCATGTCACATAGTCTTCTTGCTTCTAAAATGTCTCTTTTCTCTAGACATCTTGTTCACACTTCTTTAATGGCTATAATTTTTTCCTTTTCATTTTTACTCGTGGCAACTTACTTAATTCCTAACAATTATATATAATTTAATTTTAATTTATCAATTTTTTATTTGATTTATTAAGATTAATTAATATTAAAATAATGTATCCATATTATTTGAATATTATCGTGCATCAATGAGATCAAGATGTATATGATACACAAAAAGAATTTTTTTTTTAACACGGTTTGTAGTATGTCTACTAACCATTTTTATAAACAGTTAGTTCACCATAATATTTGATGTCACAAAAATGTCATGACATTATATTTAAGATTTATCTAGGTCCCTTTTCAAAATAATAAAACAAAATTTAAAAATTAAAAAATTGAAAAATAAAATAAAATAAATTATTAAATTTTGTAAGAGGTTAAGATAATAGATAAAAACTAATTTAAAAATTAAAAAATTAAATTTCAAAGTTTCAATTTTAAAATTTAAGTGATCAAAGTAACTTGTAGATTTTTTAGACAGTAGAGGAAAAAAAACATATTAGTTATCATAAAAAAAATAAGAGATTGTGAAAAGTTAGAGTCTTTTATCAAAATAAAAAAATATGTAAATGTAAATGTATATTAAATAGGATGTAGGGTTTTAGGGGTATGAGCTATAAATATGAGATGTACCCTTAAAGAAAGGATGAAAAAAAAAAGAAAGAGAATTGAGAGAGTTTGGGAGATAGAGAAGAAAAAAAAAGAGAGAATTGGGGGAGTTTGAAAGACAAAAAGGAAAAAAAAAAAGAGTTTGAAAAACAAAGAGAAAGAGAAGAAGGGGATTAGAGAGAACTTAAGCTCTAAGAATACTTGAAACAGAGAAAAAAGAAAGAGTTATAAATGAACCAACTTTTTGAGAGTACTAAGAATCTCTAAAGCATATATTGAGGTTAATTAGAGAGAACAAATTTAGTAGATTGAAGAAAAAAATCCAAACGTGAATCCTAAATTATCACAAGAGGGTCGACAAAAAAACTTTCATTTGCTAGATCAAGTAAGAATTCTTTTTTTTATTATTATTTATTTTTTATCTATATTTATTTTGTATGTTTCTCCCTTGTTATTCTTTTGTTCATACAAAAATCTAACATAATCTAACCCTAAAAGAAATTGTTTCTTTTTTTTTTTCCTTACAAACCTTATAAATCTAACAATTTTTAAGCCTAAAAATATCTCTCTTTTTTTTTGTAATTGCTAAAAACAAACATTTTCTAACCCTAAAAATTTTCTATTTTTTTCAAACCCTAAAAGTCTTAATATTTTCTAACCCTAAAAAATTTTCTCTTTTTTTCAAACCCTAAAAAACCTAATTCAATAAAAATCTTTTCTTTTTTCTCAAACCCTAGATGTCCTAATTTTTTCTAACTCTAAAAAATATTATTTTTTACCTAAAAAATCTTAATTTTTTTATAACCCTAAAAGTCATTTTTCAAACCTTAAAATATTTTCTTAAATTTTTTTTATATTTTCTGTTTTTAATTAAATAAAAAAAGGTAAATGATTTTTAGAGTTATAAAGAAAATTAATTTTTTAAGATTTACAAAAAGACTTTTAGGGTTAAAAAGAAAATTAGAGTTTTTAGGGTTTGCAAAAAGTAATATCTTTAGGGTTAAAAAAATTAGAAATTTTAAGGATTGAAAAAAAGGGAAGATTTTTATTGAATTAGATTTTTTAGGATTTAAAAAAAAGAATAATTTTTTAGAGTTTGAAAAAATTAAGACTTTTAGACTTTGAAAAAAAAGGTAAAATTTTAGGGTTAAAAAATATTTGGTTTATAGCGCTTAAAAAATATTTTTTGAGTTAAAAAATATTTAGTTTATAACGCTTAAAAAAAGAGATATTTTTTGGATTTAGGATTCATGACTAAATCTCTCCTTCAATTTTCTAGATTTATTATTTTTGATTGACCTCAATATGTGCTTTGAGAATTTTTAGTGCTCTTATTATATTGACTCTTCTACAACTTTCTTCTCTCTCTATTTTATGTATTCTTAGAGCTTTGATTTTCTCTGATCCTATCTCCTTCTTTTTTCTTTGTTTCTTGAGTTTTTTCTTAAATTCTTTCTTCTTCTTTTTTTCTTCTCTGTCTTTCAAACTCTCCTAATTCTCTCTCTTCTTTTTTTTTCTTTCCCACTTAGAGAGTATATGTAACGACCTTTTTCTAGCAATGAAAATATCCATTTTTTTAACCCAACTAGATTGATTCTTATTATTAGTGAATCATTCTCACACAATATGTCACATGTATATTCTAATCAAGCAAACATACCTTCAATTACAAGCAACTTGTCAGACTTTCCTCCTTGGCAGTCCTTGAGACTGACTTAACATTTGGATAAGGCATCCCATACCACTTTACATCTTGTACTCGAAGGATCTAATGTGTCCCATACCATATTAGTTCACGAGGTAAATGTTAAATCCTTAATTAGTATCATACCAATTTGGTAAAATCCAATATCAAAGAATTACTCACCCACTGAATCTAATAACCCTAGCTAACATATGAAATTCCATACATGCATAGGAATTCCCTTGTGCGACCATGATCCGACTGACACAACTGTGTTTCTAGTTGTAGCAATCTTGCTAACAGAATCTTCTTATAATCCTTGAGTATACCTGTGCCCTTGGACACACATTGAAGATTTGCAAAACAAGAATAAAAGAGAGAGGTGAGACTTTTCAAATACTCATAAAAACAGTTAGCACTTGAAAGGAAGGAAAGAAATAAAGAGGAGAAAGTATAAACTTATATAAAACATTGATTTTCAAAAATCAACTTAACCAATATAATATAAATAATTTCATTCTTTCACAAGCAAACACTTCATACATTTCCAATTCAATGCTAGACCATGATGCATGAGACTTATGCATATGCTAACGTTTGGTTTAGCTTAAAATCATTTGTTATGCTCATATGACTCTTGGATCCATTCCTATCATCAGAAGTTGTTGGGAGTTTCACTAGCCAGCCAACATTTCACATGTTTGGTGGGGACTCAAACCTCCACTGACTGATCTAGCTCGACCAACATGGTAAGTCTCAAGAGAAGGTTAGGATAAGGAGCATTGCATGGAGACTTCCAGGCAGAGTTCCGGGGCTTAGGACACTTATATGACTATTGGTAAGTCACCCAACTCTATTAAATCTCCTAGACATCGAGGTCCTCCCTATCTTTCACCAACAACAGTTATAAAATAACCTCGTGACTTCCTTCACAGGGGAGAGGTATCCACACCTATTGTCATCTGAATAGTTCATTTCTTTTTGGAGCTCAATCCCTATATCACGCACACAGGCGCCAATCCAAATCAAGATTAATATCCCATATTGTTTCACATCACGCACTCAGACGTTGGTTTAAATCCAGGATCAACATTCCATGTTCAACTATTCAGACAATTTTTGCAAGAGATTGACATATATTTATACCAATGCTTTCAAGCACTTCCACTAAGGGTCCCTAGCTCACTAGCCTTGTCTCTTTCTTAGAATTCCCAATTTTTATCCACCTAGTTAGTTTACTACTCATGATTGAAAAGATGTTAGATTTTTGCAAACATTTGCTTTCCTTAATTCAATCATTAAGGTTCTATTACGAATTCTAGGTCCAAGACAAGCAAGTGGCTAGACTCAATAGTGTGGTCATACTTTCATGTTAATTCCCTCTATGCGTTCTCATTAACGCATACACACCTCTTTAGGGTCTCATAATCACAAAGGGGGCTTTAATCCACCTGTCTATGCATCTCTACATGCTTTCAACTAGCTATGGGTCATCAATTCACATGTGTCAAGCCAGACTTTAAAATCATGCAATCATCACATTCATATTCAAATGTCACAATGTGTGTAAGACTTATGCATATAAAAATAATAGCATATTCAAAATCGCAATGCCTCAATCATCTCTAGTAAAGATGGATTTTATTCTTATAGGCGTCCTACATTAGGTTTGTCTAAGTTTTCTTTTGACAGTTGATTCAATCTTTTCATCAAACACTTTGATACATACAAGGACTTAGATTTTATTATTATTATTATTATTATTATTATTTTCTAAATCCACTGGTATAGTTAACATGACTAGCATTTTATCAAACATAACCTAAGTCATTTTGTTCCTATTCTACACCACATTCAATTAAATTTTCTAAAAGGTCAGATACTTAAATCGAGGCTTCATTTTCTCTTTCCTTTTTCACCCATTATTGGAATATCTGTTAAACTTGTTCAATTTCTTGCTTATTATCAATTTGCTTGTTTAAACTAAAATTATAGATTCGGGTGATTAAACATAGCATGACTTAAAGTCATAGGACTTGCCAGTTTATTGGATTTTCTAAGCAACAGTCTAATTAGGGGTCATATCCTTTTCTAAATTATCAAGAATCAAGTGCCTAGGTGTTTCCATCCAGCATAGTCTGGTTTGATTTTAATAGGTATAGAATATACATGTCAATTTATAACTTAGTTCATTCAACTAGTTTTGGTGTACTTAGTATTATGTTGTAAAGGACAATTTCTATTCTTCATGATATTCATCAATTTTAAGAGTCTAAACCTTTGTTTAACTTAGCATTCAATCACACAATTTCACATATATATGTACACCACAATAACACAAGCAAACATATCAATTTTAATATCAAATACATGTCTATAAACTCAAGAGAGTGAGGAATTCTCAAGAACTTTCAACCATACACAGCATTGATAATTTCATCAAGTATATTCCTATCCATTCCCTCAATTCCTAACTCGAGTCATATGAAAGTTTTCCCCCTCACCTTAGAGAGTAACTCAGTTTGGTGAGGAAAAAAGCTCCATTTCCAGCCTTGTTTGGGTTGTACTTGTGTTTTTCTCAACGGGATCAATAATCATCCCTTTTGAGCTGTTCTTGCAATTAAGCCCATAACTTAGGTGTTTAGAATCCGAATGAAGCACGTAGAGTACTGATGCATTTCTCATTCAAGAATACAAACACAAAGCTCGTTAGAGGAGATTTTCAAATGAGTCAAATAATTTTAGTTAACTAAACATAGTGTCGATACAACATGGTACTTAGTTCTGAACAACTAGAATTTCAAGTTTCAGTACACTTATCAAATGGAGTGTAATTGAGTGATATAGTGTCCAAATTGTACTCAAGATAGTTCTTTGGAAAGGTAAAATTGTCATGATTTAGAGAATGAGTTGTTGACTTATCCTCGTTCTTTAGGGAAGCAAATAGAATCAAATTCAAACTTGGGATAGCTAGTTAGAAAGCTTATATAACCTAGAATATAGGAACATGGTTAGGAAATGTTTTCCACATGCATGCATAGTTTTCCATAAATTGAGAAAAAAATTGTTGCCGCATGTAATTTCATAAAAACATTTTCTACAAAATTTTGCATTGGACAACTTGAGAGTTTTGGACCAAAAGTAAGGGAAATGACCTCCAAATTGAGTTCCGCAGAAAGGGTTTGGAAACTAACATCCTAAGGATTACAGAGATGTTCTTAAAATAATTTTCCATGCACGCAAGAAGTACAGAATAACGATTTTACTGAGATGTGTTGCTGCTGTCATGGATTGTTTTGGCAAATTTAAGATATTTAGTTCATGCATGTCGTTGAGAGATCAAATGGACTTCAAATTGAGCACAAAGTGGCTTGATGAAAAGGTTATAACATAAGGAACACAAGTACGTGAATGCATGTCAATAAAATCACATGAAAGTGGTTCAAAAAGAAGACTTTTGCTGCTGTTAGCAGAGAAAACATAATTCTGAGACAGCTTTATTAAAAATTGCATATCTCATTAATTGGTGATCCAAATCAGGTCCAACCAATTTTGTTTGAAAGCTAAGACATTAATTTTTATAAAAATATGTTCATTCAAATTTTTGGAAATACAGATTGGTTGCAACACTCACATTAATACAAAGTGTGTCTGCTGATTTTTGAAATGAGACCTCCGCTTGTCCTAACATTTCGACTTAGCAAATGAGATCAAAAATGGACTTAAGATAGCTTGTTGGAAATATCTAATTACAAGGATTTCATAAGTGTTTATGAATGTTCATAAAGCTGGATGAAGAGGGATTTAAAAACACATTCTTTTCACTGTTTTCATAAATTTTTCAAAATCGGATATATCATGGTAAAAATAGTTTTTCTCCTTAATCTTTGCTCCAAATATTACTCTGAAAGTGGTTATGGAAAGCTAATGAAGCGTATTATGTGAAGGAATAAGATCAAGTTAAAAACAAGTAGGTTTAGCAAGCGAAAAATACAGAACAAATTGCATGCAAGGTGAAAAAAGCAGACTTTCTCTATGAAGCTTTGAATTTTGCATGCGTCTCACCATTTTGCGCATATCTTGATCAATTGGAGTCCGATTGATGAATCGCAAAGTGCGACAGAAAGATGAGATAGTAAGGAACAAGATGGAAGGTTTACATGTCAGTTTATCTGCATGAATTTTCCCTAAAAATTGAAGAACAGTGACTATTGGACTAGTAAAATTCAGCTTGGATCATACTTATGAAAATAAGTCGTTGAGGTGTGAAACAAACTCCAAATCAAGCTTGCGATAGTGAATCAGAAAGCTATCTTTATGTAATTTATAAAAATCAAAATTTCAGATTGAAAGAGATCAGTACAAAGGGCATGAAAATTGATTCTTTATACTGTTTTTGCATTAAAACGTAAGAATGAAAGTACTCATGTACTCTAGGTGATTGAGGGGACAAACGATGTCGGATTTAAGCCCACGATATACTGTTGGAAAGGTATTTCTACAAGGAATACAGAAGGATACTTTCATGTCAAGTTTGAAGACTAGAGAAGCAAGAAAAATGGCCTCCTTTGCTGCTGAAACACTGAAACGCAGAGCAAGGAAGAAATTTCACTGTTTTTACCACAACTTGTGAATCTGATGTCCGTTTTGAGTGAAACCACTTGTGTTTGAAAGCTTTTCCATAACACAATTCAAATATGTAGTTATTGGGTGCAGAAAAATAAGTTTAGAGGGTTGAAAATGTCTCACACGATGGATGAATGAGGGAGGTTTCAAGCTTTTTCATGGAGGAGGTGCAAGAACCTTGGCTTATGCATGGAGAGGGAAGTATTTAAGGCTTTGGCTGTGAAGGGTGGCGGTTTACAGCCCAAAGGTCACTGAAAAATGAAGAAAAATGGTGAAGAGAAGAGAGAACCGAGAGAGAGTGTGTGAGAGAGAGCTTACACGGTGAGGGAGAAAAAAATAAATTTTGGTTTTATCAATCTTTCAACACCTATCTTATGGTTTTGCCACTTATTTCATGCATGCATGAAATTTTGAGGGCAGTCTGGTTATTTTGTAATTCATTCCAAAAAACCTTGTTGAAGCAAAATCTACCTTGCTGAGGTTTGAAACTAGAGACTTCTAACTCTGAATAAGGACTAACCCTTCTACTACTGCACCACCTTTACTAATGCATATAGCAATTGCAACTCAAATATAATTATAGGATTTTCAAATAATCACACGCATTGAGATTCATTTCTTAAAAAATCAAACACTAAAAATTATTGGAATGAAATAAAATAAATATTCTATCCCAAAATTTCTTTAACCAAAAGCATAAAATTTTGTAAAACACAATGAATTATATTAATGGCATTATACACGCGAACATATAAGGGAGCAAAAATGAAGATGTTACATTATACCTCCTATTTATAGCTCACACCCGTTAAACCCTATATTCTATTTAATATATTTTTTTATTTTTTTTATTTTAATACCATAGTATGTTATTTCTTTATAATCACTAATCAGTTTTTTTTTTATACTCCTAAAAATCAGTAAACTACTTTGACTATTTAAATTTAAAAATTAAAAATTTGAAATTTGAATTTAAATTTTTAAATTAGTTTTTATATATTATTTTGACTTCCTTCAGAATCTAATTATTAATTTTATTTATTTTTATATTTTCAAATTTTTTATTATTATTTTAAAAAAGGACCAAATAAAATTAGTTATTTACAAACATATTAAAGATAAATGACATGAGGAGATACGACTATTACACCATTATCATTACAAAATTTACCAACAACGACTACGTATCAATTCAGAATGTAATCTCATGACAGGTAAATAAATCTACACATTTATCCTTAATTTGTGCCTATATAATACACTTACTATCACATACCTATAGTGACATGTGATAATCAATTCATCCACGTAATTATTATCCTTAATTATCATTTAAGGATATAATAAAGTATATTATTCATGAACTATTTCAGTTTAATTTATTAAATATTAAATTAAGTTTATTTATTTATTTAAATAATTAAGTTTAAACTTAAAGAAATACTTAATAATTTAAATTACTAAATTTCAAATTTTATAAGATTAGTAATAAAACTTCATTAATAATATGAGTTAGATTCACTAACACTAAGTATTGGATACTTAAAAATATTTTATATTATCTTTTTATCATATATATTAAATTTTATATAATTTATACATTTATAGGCATGTTATTCAAAATTTAATATTTATTTATATTTAGATACTTGATTAAAATATAAATAAATATCAAATTTTAGATATCATACTTTCAAATGTTTAAATTATGTAAAATTTGATATACATAATTATTAATATAATACTTACCAATATTTTTTATTAATAAAATATTACTTTTAATTTAATAAATGCATACGGATATATTTTTTGAGTTTTATTTTAAAATCAACATTAAATATTTAACCAATTTGAAGATGGTAGGAGTAAACCTTCAATTTTATTGCTAAAATTATAAATACTAATCACTATATTTTTTATTTTATAACTTTTTTACTTTAATATTTAATTTTGAAGAAAAATTATTCATTTTATTTATTATTGCTCTATTTTTTTATTGTGATTTTGTATAAAAGTTCTAAAATAAATATTATTTTATAAAATAAATTTAAAGTAATAATTTTATAACATGACCTGAGACTTATTACATGGGAAACTAAAATCTGAGTTTATTCAAGATTGCAGATTGTTATTTGTGTTTTATATTTTTTGGTCATGATTTTCTTTTGGTACGAGTGTATGCTCATGAATGGGATTTGTTGGACTCAGTGAATTTTTGCACTAAACAAGACCTGTCCATTTAATAAAAGGCTGTAACCCACATTTTAATGGGCCATCTCCAGAAGCACAAAGGAGGTCAATGGTCCACATTCCACAAAACCAACCCCAATATGAAAAACCCAAAGATCATATCAATTGTTCGACAAAAGAAAAGGATTATATCAATTGAGCCTTGCTCCATAAATGCAATACACGTCTTTGTGAGCCTTTTGTTTTAGATTATTTTCTTTAAAAAGGTAAATCTAAAAATATAATCATTTTTCAATTTTTTAATTGCTTAAAAAATCAGAAGATGAAAATTAGCATTGTTCTAAAAGTTGATTGCACAAATTTTACAACAATTAATTATAATTTCCTATCAGCTTAGGCTTTAAGTTTGGGCAAGGCTTGGGGATTGTGTGATGTTATGGATCAAACCTTATCATCACCGTACAACAAATTTAGCTTTATCTCCAAATTCGGATATATCTTTTAATACCTTTTTTGTAAATATTTTGATGCATTACTTAGTAACCTTTTCAAATCATTTTAAACTTATTTTCATAAATTAGATATTAAAGCTTATAAAACTTAAAATAGTTTACTTTACTAATACAAATTTTGTTGATTTGTTAATGAAATTAAATTCCACAAGATACTAAAAATCTTCTTGTTTATAGAACTAGAGATTTTTTTTTCATTGCTCGGGTATTAATTAAAAATATATTTCATAATTATTTTAAAACTTGATAAATTATAAAAAATTAATATTATAATTATTAATAATAAATATTCTATTCTATTAATAAAATTAAACGAAGAGATAAATCTTAAAGTAAAAAATACACAATAAAAATGTCAAATTTTAAAAAATTAATTTTTATTCAAAAAATTATTTGACACCATAGAAAAAGAACTAACTCTTAAAAGCATTCTTATTTAAAAAATATCTTAAAAATACTAAATAAATTCATAATCACAAATTATATATAACTGGTGATTTTGACGTGTAAATATTAAAAAAACAATTTAATTTTAAAAATTAAATATTATCATTATTAATAATATATATTTTTATGTTAATAAAGTTCAAAAATGAAAAAAAAACTTATATTTTAATTTAAATTATAAATAAATGTGTACTGTCAACAAATTCATGATAAAAAAAATAATTTCTAAAAGTACTAGTTTGAAAATACTCCTAAAAAGCTTTTTATTTTGTAATACTTTGAAATGTTATCTTTCAATAATTAGTACTCAAAAATTACATATAGAGATTGATAAATGTTCTATTCTATTAAATAAAAAGATAAATTTTAGATTAAAAATAAATTTAAAAATATTTAATGTAGAAAAAAATACTTAGCATAATTAGAAAGAGAACAAACTATTAAACGAATCTAATTTTTTAGAAAAATTATAAAAATATTTTTATTTAATAATTTGTATTCACAAATTTGTACTCAAGGTGTATAATTTGTGAGCACGACTTTTAAATGAAAATTTTTGCAGATAGAGTACTTTTATGATTTAGGTCATACTTAAGTGAATTTATAGATAAATTCATATCAAAAAATTAATATAAAAAAAATTTCATCTTTTCAAGTTTTAGAGAAGTTAAATGAGATTAATTTTTAAAATATAAAAAGTATAAATTAATTTTAACTTAAAATTTTTATTAATTTTTATACTATTTTTTTATCATACGAAAATTTATCTACAAGATTACTGACTAGAGCCTTAGTTATTATTATTTATATTATGTTAAGTGATATTTTTCATATTAAATATTTAAATTTAAATTTAAATTTAATTTAATTTACAAATTAAAGTTTTCTTAACTTATTTTTATTTAAAATGTACCTTTTTATTTAATTTTATTTAATATATAAATTAGAATAAATATTCATTCACTTATTTATCCAAAAAAGTAAGAAATTGATTCAATAATACCTCAACTGAAAAGATTATTATCCTCCTTCTTCCTGTGTGGGTCCAAGGAAAAAGCCTTATCGCCTTTTTTGTTTTAGAAAAAGAAATCAAACAGTAAAAACTTGATATTTTTATCTTATTTCCCTTTCCTCTATGATGTATATATTAAAACAACTCAAGGATGAGAGTGCATGTTTTTATCTATTCACAATAGTGTGGTCTTTATCTATGTTTTTCTATGCAACTATTATTTAGTAATTAGGGTGGTGTGGACCTATACCTAATGCTACAGAACACAGACTGTGATTACCAAGTTGTGTGAAAGTTAACTAAAGAATTTCCCAGTTTCCTACCTTGCCACCTGCTTATTTCAAAATCATACTATTTCTGAGTGCGACGTTTTATCAAAAGTTACAAATTGATCAACATGATCTTCACACCGTCTTGACTCTTCAGTATAGGTGGAGTCTGGCTTTAAAGTAAAAGATAAATAACCAGCGTTGGAGATTAACTAAAGGTTGCTTTCGCTTATGAATAGCAGATTATGTTTTACTCTCTTTGACTTTATGGAGATCCCAAGTGCTATACCAATCATAATTAAGAATTTTAGTTCGAGTTCTCTTTCTTTGACAATGGGCATCTCACCCATTCCGCAATTGTTGTCTATTTTCTGAGGAATATATAACTTTATGCAAAATAACAACTAATATCATTGAATCAAAATGTACACATGAATTTGTTTAACTTTACTAAATGGATCTTTTACTTAGTTTAATTCTTTAACACGAATTCTGTTGACAATACTTTTACAAAAGTCTTGAATCTCATCAGCCATAAAATTTTGTAGATTTATATTGCTATTAATGTGCGATAGGCAATGAGTTGAAACAAGCTTAAACTATCGAAACACACTACCTATGAAAAATGTGTTCAAAGAAAAATGAGCAAAAGAAAAGCGATGCTAACATCCATTCATCCTAGAGGACAAATTGATTTTTTATTTTAGTCAAATTGCAAACTATGCAAATTGATTTTTTATTGACCTAGTGGTCTTTAGAAAGTCCAACAATTTACACGAAATTGCTTTTTAAGATTATAATTTAGAGGCTGAATATTTTAATTTTCAAGACTGGTTTTGAGATTGATTTTAAAAGTTAATTTTTAGACTGATTTAAATACATATTTAAAGATTGTGAAGATTGATTTTTGGTGTATACTTATTACTAAGGTTATTTTTTTAGCTAAGAGTCGAAGATTATTCCTTCTATACAAAAAAGAAATATCTAAGTTTTATCTTTAACAACAAAATCTTTTTTATACATATGGCTAAAAGTTTAATAGACAGTTCTTAAATATAGTGCTATAAATGCTTTTGTTTTAATGTTGTTTCTCAATAAGAATGATGTTTTAGTTAAATAATGTGTCAACTTTTATTGCATCGGTAATGTAGATAAAATTTTAATTTTGATTAAAAAATAATAGAAAAACAACTATGACATTGTAAGTCAAATATTTGGCAATATGTTTTAGAGACAAACTATCTGCTTAAGATTGATTCGGTGACCACTTGGCCATTATCTGTCACCAACTTGGACACTAATGTTTGACATGAACTATTCACTAATGCAATCAGTATTTTTTTTTTTATCTATTTTAAAAATTATTTAAATTCCCTAATGAACGTTTTCCCCCTAATAGACACCATAAATAATAATTAATAAGTTTAATTAATAATATCATCATTTAACAACAATCAAAATATTGAACAGCAGTGAATTTTTCCATTTACACTGTATGGATATTATTAAATTAATTTTTTTATAATTAATTAAAAATATATTGTATGACTATTTTCAAATTTAATAATATTTATAATTTAAAAATGAGTAATTTTTAATTATTAATAATAAATATTCTATAGTGTATTAAATAAAATCAAATAAAGAGATAAAAATTAAAATTAAATATATAAAAATTAAATAAATATTGAATTAAACAATAATTAATGTAGAAAAACTTACTTGACATAATAAAAAAGAGAATTAACTCTAAAAGTAATTTGTTTGAGAAAATTTTTTAAAAATGCATTTGTTCAAAAATACGTACTCATAATAAAAAAAAAACTACATTAATGTTCTTACTTTACCAAATAACAATTTAATAAGTAATTGTATTTAAAAATTTATTGTTGAATTATAGTTACTGTTATATAAATTATGTTAATATAATATTAATATAAAATTATTTAATACATTACTTACGTTTGACACGATTAATATTATTTATACTTTTAAAATATGTAAAAATATTTAAATATTAAATTATCAATTTCTATATTATAAATAAAAATTTATTGTTTGAAAAATAAAGTATTCTTAGAAATATTTTCTTTCAAATTTAGTTACATATACATTTTAATATTAAAATTGATTGAGAACAATTTGCGCCTTACACTTGATGATTTTACTTTTTACTCTTTAATTTGTTTTTTAAATTTTGAAGATTAAAATTGTTATCTAATTTTTCTTTATTATCTTATATCAATTTTCAAAATTTTTATGAATATTCATTTTATATTTATGAAATTTATCTCAGTTTTTTTCTAATTTTTTTTATTTTGAATTTACTCTCAAGAGTTTTATTTTTTAAATTTATAATTATTAATATAATTAATATTAATATGTTTATGAAATGTATCTTATAATTGTTAATAAAATTATAAAAAAAATATTTAATTCTTAAATTATATATTTATTTTAAAATAAAATACATGTGAATTTTACATGTTACTAAACTGGTTTAAGTAAAAGTTTTTTAAGATTAACACAAATAACGATCATACCCAATCCACAACTAAACGACTTATTTCATAATTAATTAAGATTATCACATGCTGACGTGCTTTTTTCATGAAACACAGTAAGCGATGATAAATTCTTACGCGGTTACCATCGAAAGAGATTTCTGGCTCTAACCAAGTTGTTATAGCTAAAGTTAAAGTTAATTTACATTTTTTAGCATGTTCTCTATGTCCCATCCAACACTTTTTAGTGGCTAAGGCACACCATAATGCAGTGCTAGAAATCTCTCCCCTTCTAAATGCAAATACTTATCAAATTCACTCTTTGCAAATAAGCACGCAATATTAGCTTTCTACAACTTAGCAAGATCAAACACCAAGGACCTCGGCTCAATTTTTAATCCTTAATAATGACATGATTAACTAAAAGGTTTTTGTATCAATTTTTTGTGAAATCATGTCGTCATTTAAAATCAAAAGTGATGAATTAAAAAAAAAACACTAAAACCCAACAAAAAATTAGAAAAATCGAAATCTCATAAAATCTAAATATTAAAAAAAAACACATTTAAAGCTAAATTCCCGTAAACAAATGCTAACAAAAACCTTTTAATTTTTTTTTTTTATGAAAATATCATCAGTATATATTCTTCTATGATTTTTAATTTTTTATTTTAAATTATTAACTAATATCTTCAAATTGTAACAAAACTTATTCGTATATTATCTCTTTCAATGACATTAAGTGCTAATTAATAATCCCTAATTAATTAATCGGGCCTTGGTCATTAATAAATAAAGAGACAAAATTTGATGGACCCATAAAAGATGACTTTATGATAACGACTTACTAATCAGTAATGAAGAAATGTTAAGACTCGAGAGAATGGTAAAAGCCATGGAAAAGGCCAAAATGTTTGCTGTCATACTCACCAAACCAACAGTCCCTAGATTTCTACGTGGTATGTCAAAACAACGCGGGAACTTTGCCTCAATATATACAAAAATATTTAATTTATTTATTCTTTACTTTTATAAAATTTTTAACCATTATATGAAAAATATTTAATATTGTTTATATTTTCATAATAAATGCATAAATTATTTTATTTAATATTTATTTTATAAGATAAAAAAATTGAAAGAATAAATGTGATAATATAACAAAGCTTTGAAGTAAAATGTCAAGAAAAAAATTGTAAGAAACAACTATAATGCATCAAGAAAAATATAAAGCATGTTGACTTTCGCTGAAATTGTTTTTCTTTTGTTATAAAATCTTAGCAATACTAATTAAAAAGAAATAATTGTTTATTAAAAACTATATAAAGATTATATTAAAAATTAAGGCAGGAGTATATTAATAATATTTTATTTTAAAAAATTATTGTTTAAAAGTATCCTTAATTTTTAATTAATATCTTTAACTTGAAGTTTTATTTAATTTATTTGTTCCTTTTAATTTTGACAAAGAAAATAAAAAAATAGGTTCAATAATTTTAAATTTATTGACTAATTTTTATTATATCTTTTTATCTCTCTTATTTATTTACTTATTTTTTATTATTATTATTATTTATTTGTCCAAAACAGTTATGCAAACCAATGAATCCAACAATGTTATTAAAAACATGAAGTAATTATTTTTTATTTATTAATTCTCTTTGATTTTTAGGTTACTCAACTAGTCTAAATTAATATTTTATTTATTGTTCTTAAAAATATTCTACGTAGACAAAAGAATATTAATAAAAAATAATAATTTATATTATCTTAAACTTGTATAGCAATAAAATGCATGAAATTATTTTATCTTTTAAATAAAAACAAATGTAGCACTTCCTCTAATTTTTATTTATTTTATGTTTAAAGTTTTATACAAGAAATAAGAAAAATATTAGTATTCTAAATTTTATCAAAATTTAATTACAATTTATATACCCAGAAGAGTAGAAAAACAATAATAGATTCAAATTCAGACCTATATTATGAAGAATTTTAATTATATAGTTTCATCCAAGTCTATTATAAGTTTTTTTTTTAATTTAGCTTAATTATCATATAATTAGCTCCTTTTCTTAGATTTTGAAAGGAATGAGCAAGTTCTTGCAGAATAAGGACATTATCAATATTCTATCTTCTAAAAATCAAACTAGATTGATTAACAAAAATTAAGTGAGAAGAGATTCTTAAGTCTATTAGTAAAGAGTTTAGTTACAATTTTATAATTTACATTATACAACCTAAAGTTTTTAATTACCTCATGGCTCTCAATTTTAGGGATAAGAGTGATTGTTGTATCATTAACATTAGAGATTCTTCTAAGTCATGGAAAATATCAAGAACAAATTTATATATAATAGAAGATAAAAAAAATCATTAATTTTTAAAAAAAAGGCATGATTCCTATTAGGGACAAGGAATTAAAATTCTCAATATTAAATAAAGAGACCTCAACCTCTTCAATAGAAGGGACAACAGAGAACCTTTTAATATCAAAATCTCCAAGTATGGGGAAGGAGGTGTAGATTAACAAACTAGAGTCATTAGGGAAAGGATTATGGTAAATGTTCTTAAAAATAATTAAGGGCCATAAGTTTAAGCTTAGAAAGATTGTATTTCCTAAACACCTACCTTATCTTCAAGGGCATCAATGGTATTTTTTTTAATGAAAAATAGCAGCTTTATAGGAAAAAAAAAACTAGTAATTCTATCTCTTAGCCTAATCCACATAAATCTATAATAATGTTACCAATAAAACTCTTTTTAGTCCAAGATCTGATTATACTCTCCCTAAAAAGATTTCATCATATTATTAAAGAAGAAATTTTCACTAAGAGCAAATTTCTTAAAAATTCCTTCAATTTTACTAACTAATTTTTTTTTGTTAAAAATATTGTTAAAGGTAGATTTGTTCCACTCAGATATATTATCTTAAAATTTGTTTATATTTTTAGTTCAAGAACTATATATAAATAAAAAAGTTTTACCTAATTAGGAAGATCAGGATGAGAGATAAGGAATGCAAAAGGTTTCTTAGAAGAAGACAAACTATCCTTAAGACTAATTTTAAGTCATTGTTCCATATGACAATATGAATGATATTATTATTCTGGAGGAAAGATGCTAAACTTCATTAGCCACTACTTTGTAAATCTTTTTTTTTTTAGGTTATCTTTCTGACAAGTAAATGAGTATTTCTTAAACTCCAAGTCATGAAGACCATAATACTTAATAATATTATTATTCGTTTAAAATTTTTATGATGATAAATTTTATTACACTATTAATTAAATTGATATTTATTTTAAAAAAATTAAAATTTATTGAATGGTGTTTTGTTTTAATTTAATTATAAAATTACAAATAAATTATTTTATTATAGATTTTAGTATATTTTAAATTAAAACTTATTTTTTTATATAAAAACATAAAATTGATAAAATAAACAAATATGGGACACAAAATATAAATTAATCTAAAACTAATAAACTTATGAATACATTAAAATAATATATACCTTTAAAAATAACAATAAAATGTAAATATTAACATAAAATCATAAAAATTAATTAAGTATTATAATTTTATAAATATATAATTATATAAACATGAGAGAGAAGTTAATTTTACTAGTAAAAATTACATGTACTTACATAATTTAGTTTGAAATGGATCAAGTTTTAATATTGGATCCTAAATTCAATCAAGTCCACTAAATAATTTGTTGTTTACAGTCTTGATTGGGTTAATTTAGTCTTGATTCATTCAAATAACATAAGTTAGATTGGTTTAAAAGTACCTTTAAAGCAGAGTCTTTTTACTTTTCAGTATTTATTCCCCAATTTGTGGTTATGTATGTAAAATAATTACTCTTCTATTTTAAGCAAACAATATGATTGATAAAAAAAGAAAAAAGAAAAAAAAACTTATTAGCATTCTTTTCTTTTTGTTTTTAACTTGTAATTTTTTTTGGTAGGTTTGCGCTAGTATCACTAACTTAACTTAATTTTTTAAAATAATTATTTTGAAATATATTATATGAATATTTTTAAATTCAATAGTAAAATAAATAATACATAATTTAAAAAATATTTAATATGATAAAAATAAAATACTCCTAAAAGCACCCGCGATAAAAAAAAATAGTATTTATAATTTATATATAAAGGTTGATGTTTTAAAAAGAATTATAAATAAGTGAAAGAAATTCTTCCATTACAAATTAATTAATAATTATATTTTTTATTCAAATAATAAAAATTATTGTTAGATTTTTTTCAATTATTTTTTTGCGTGATTTTTATTCAATTGTTTGTTATCATATGCTTTTGAAAAGTCTGACTATCATAGGAATTATTTAAAATATCAAAATCCCATGATGCAATAAAAGTCTTTAATCTTATTTAATATTGATTTTAGACTTATCAGGGCCAACAATGACAAGGTTTCAAGATTGCGGATAATCAAGATGTGATAGATTTTTAGAATTGATGCAACATAACAAATTTATAATTTATACCTTTCTTGGAAAGAAAAATGGTACTTTAAAGAATATGAATTAAAATTTTGATTCTTACATGTGATATTAATTTGAAAATTGGGCCCTATATAGAAATATTTTTATATTAGTTATGTAAAATCATTTTCAATTTACTCTTGAAACATCAATAGGTTGTGACAACGCTTTGTCCACTCGTCCTTAAGAGTTGCGACGTGACGATAGTTTTGACTAGATTGTGTTCATGTTTTCAATTCTATGTGCAATATTTTATTTCAATATTAAAATTATTGATTTTGTGAACTTCAATTGATTGGATTTAAACACATAAAAACAATAATTCTTATTAAAAAATGTTTATTATACTTTTGTATGTTTAGCATAATAATAATTATTTTATAAAAATGATTAATGTTATATGTTTAAATTCAATTTTAATGAATTAAAAGGGTTGTCGAAGTAGAGTAAGGTTTGATTGTGTTTATATATGTGTGATCCATCTGAAAAATAAAATAAAATTTAAAGATTAAGATTAAAATAACCGAAAATTTATTCAAATTAATGTTTATACGTTAAATTGTTTTCAACTCACTCGATGATTATTAATCGAAGACATAAATCGTGTTATTATGTTAGTTGTTGGTGGCCTGTTGGCAGCTCAGCTGATACTAACTTTCTCTCAACTCTCTCTGCCTTGGCCTCATCTTAAAAGCGTGAATTTATAATGACTTTACATACTTGTGTGAAGACCAAATACAGAAAGAACATTGCAAATGCAAATACAAAACAAAATTAACTTAATTTAACTTAGTAATTCAGACAATTGTCGGCGTATCATCTTAATCTCTTAGCCATGGAAAAGTATATCACTATGTTTCATCATTGTGTTGAAAATTCTTTAGTTTCTTTTTAAGTTATAAATAATTTATATATTTTATCTAACTCTTTTTATTCCCATTGTTTATGTCCAGGCAAGCCAATTCTAAAACAGATAAATTTTATCTGCTCTTTAATTAAAATTAAGAGTTTTATTTTAGTAATTTGTATTGTTTTAAATGTTAATAGTTATTAAAAAGATTACTTTTAGAAAAATTTCTATAACTTGTTTATATATAATTAAAGGGAATTCTTAAAAAGTATTTATACATCAAATGGATACAGTTTACATTAAAAAGAGAAATAAGGCAAAAAAAAAAAAAATACAATTATAAAAATTGTTATATAAATAATACAACTAAAAAAAAAAAATACTCGCTGTATTAAACGCAGATTAGATAAAATCATAACGGTGAAACGGGTGTGCCAGTGCCAGGACTCTAATCTAACCTTTACTTGGGGCTTACTCTACGTGGAGTTCGAGATTATTTCCATTATTAATGGTCTAAATTACAGGGAAACAAAACACTCTTTGAAAATCTAGAAAAAAAAAAAACAGCTATTAATTAATGTTCTTATTATTTTAAGATATGTATTTAAAATAAAAAGAATTATATATAATACTACATGAAATATTAATTTATAATAAATAAAATCAAATAGCAAAAAAAACGCGCACCTGAATCCGATAGCAGTCGCTCTCTCCCTAAATACCACACTGAAAACAGGACACAAACGTTACTGCAACATGGACCACAACCTGTCGCCAGCCTGTAATCCCCTTCCCCCTCTTTCAATGCACGCATAAATATTTATTTATTTATTTATTTTTTGAGAATGTTTCAAAATAAAATAAATATCCGACGTGGCAATAACGAGGATTGCTAGCTCTTTCCCAAGACTCTTTCCTATCCTATATATATTCACTACACCGTGTTTCTCATTTCTCCAACTAAGAGTACCTCATACATGGCTAGCTCCCCATTTAAGACCAATTCGAAACACTGAGTTATTCACATGGGCAATTGCAGTTGCATCTCGTTCCAAACGACCCAGGTAGCAACGGCCAAGGTCGTCGTTCACGACGGAAGACTACAGGAATTCTCCTACCCGGTTAAGGTGTCGTATCTTCTGCAGCTGTACCCCGCATGCTTTATATGCGACTCTGACGAGATGGCCTTCGACGACGTCGTTACTGCGGTTGACGAGGACGAGGAGTTGCGTCCCGGCCAGCTCTATTTTGCTCTTCCGTTGAACCAGTTGAAGCGCCACTTGCCGCCGCAAGAGATGGCGGCGTTGGCCGTCAAGGCTAGCTCCGCACTCACCAAGAGTGGTGGTGGGGAGAAATGTGGCTTTCGCCGGAAACAGGTTGTGTTTCTTGCCGGCGAGGGGAACGCTAAACCTTGCCGGCGAGTCGTGCCGGAAGCTGGTTGTGGCGGTGCTACGGTTAATAGGTCGAGGAAAGGAGGGAGTAAAAGCGGCGGTGGTAGAGGAAAGTTTAAGGCAATGTTGAGTTCTATACCGGAATAGGGGTAGTTTTGGAAGGGAAGAAATTGAGCTCGCCGGTGATTTTGTATTGTTGTATATAGTTAAAGGAAAAAGAAAAATATATTGATTTTTTTAACTTTGTAAATACTTTGTTCATTAACAACAATGCAAGAGACCATATTAGAACCAGTCTTTTCATTTTATTTTTCCTTTAATATCTTGGGTGCCTTGTCTTCTATTATTTTATTCATATCTTTTATTTTTAAAGTAATATACAAAAATTTAAAAAATAATTGATATATAATTTTATTATATTTTAATTAAATAGTTTTGTTATATATTTTCAATTTCTTTCGTTTTCTTTAACTTCCCACAAAGTTACACTAATAATTTCACGCTTGATAAGCATTGAAGCTCATGAAAATTCTAAAGGATGAGAAGTATATAGATATAGCCTTTTTTTTATATGGAAAAAAATAAAAAAATTATCAATGATATTTTGTGAAAAATTACAAAAATATGGGAATTTTTTTAAAATCTCACATTTTTTTACTTTAATTTTTTTTATTTTAAAAAAATTACCAATATTATATTTTTATAATTTCTTCAGAAACACCTTATTTTAGTATATATAAATTTAAAATTTTATATATATAAAAAATAAACCTCTAAATTAAAGGTGATGAATAAAAGAAAATTTTATTAGTTAATTAAATTAAATATTTTTCATTTTTTTAATTTTTATTTAAATGTTAAAAAAGAAAAATGTTATACAAGTTAAAAAATTTAAGTATTTTGTTAATTTTTTTTGTATATATCTTAATTTTTTACAATGAATTCTTTTTTTCTTTGGGCTACGTAACTATGTTAATGCTTTATATTAAAAAAAGTAGAAGTTAGTATAATCTTAATTATATATATATATATATATAATATTAAATAAAATTATAATTAATAAAATTTTTATAAATCAACAAAAATTTTAAAACATATTAATAATAATAATATTTTATTGAAAATATTTTTATTTTTTTAACATATATACATATGTAATTAATATATTTATTTGCATCAAACTTATTGTGACTTTTTTTTATATGGAAATAAAATTACTTAAAATATGAGATTTGAAAAAATTTATAAAAATATGAAAAAAATTTAGATTTCTTAACTGACAATTTTTATACTATTTGTTTTAATTGTATGACTTTTTTATATTTTTAATTATTATTTGAAAAATTAAAATAATTTTTTTTTGAATTTTAAAATTTTTTAATATTGTTCTGAAAATTACTATTAATGATTTTTTATACTTTAGAATTTTTATCTGTTCAATTTTTGAACATAAAAAATTATCATTATCAATTTTGAATTCTATATTTTTCTATTTTTTAAATATTATATATAAAAAATGTTAACTTGCTTTGGGGAAACAACTTATTGTTAAGTTGTTAATATAAATTTTATTATTATTTTATTTACAATAAACAAGTAAAATAGTTAATCAAACAAGAACAAGAAAATAATAATAAAAATAACAATAATAATTTTCAAATATATAAATAATATATTATTTCTTAAAAGTAGCTAAATTAAAAAAGAAATAAAAAAATTTCAATTAAAAAAGTTACAAAATCTTACATGATAAAAAAGGCAACTCAGTTACTGTATTATCGTTTTCTTTTCTGTAGGCTCAAGCCAAATGAAATTTCTGATTCAAAAATAATTGATACAAGTCTTTGAATATATATATATATATATATATATATATATAATATTTTATTAATTATTAACTAAAAATTATTATAAATTATGTATGTTTAACTTTTTATTGAATAAATCTTATTTGATTTTATAATTTTAATAAGTTTTAACTTATTGTAAAAAATACATTTAAAACAATCCGCTGTTTACACTAATTTTATTTTTTTTGCACAAAACTTGTTTGAAATTGATTGATTCGTTTTTCACTTAAGGCTAAGAAGAGGGCTATGCAAATTCTTTTAGTTTTATTCCAAGAAAATTGTCATATTGAGGTAGTTGTCTTTTATTTGTTCTTCAAGAGGAATTTTAGAATCTTCAAAGCGTGATAATTATCCTTGTGTACAAGAATTGTTTGAAGGCAAGTGGTGTCCCGCTCCGGGGATAGCGATTGATCGGTACATGTTGAAATTAAGAAGATTTAGTCATTGAAAGGAAATAATAAAAATAGAAATTTAACATTTTAAAATTAGTATTTATAATTTAATATGTGTAAGATAGTTTACATAGGTTAAGAATGGTTGAAATATTTTTTCTTTTATAAACTAATTTTTAAGAATAAGTTAAACACAATTTTTTTAATATGATATTATTAGGTACAAACATGATGCAACATATGTTTAATATCCTAAACATAGGGATGTGTTAAGTTAGCTTTTAATATAATATAAATGATAAAATATTATATTTATATTTATATTTATAATTTTCTGTCAAACCTAAATAAATAAATCAAAACATATAATAAAATATAAATATAAAAAGTTATCCTAAAAAAGTGACGGTGACATTGCAAATCTTACAAAAGAAGTGCTGCTACTGAGAGCTCTCGACCGCACAAGTGCTATTACTTTTGCCATTAGGTATGTAATTCGGATCTCGATAAAACAAATGTCCTCAAAGAGCACATCTGCGGTCGGGCGTTTCATACAGCATCCTCCGATTCTATAAAATATAATCACTTCCTTTCATCTACATAATTAAAAATGGGATCGCAATATTTAGTTAGTACCTTAATTTGTCCCCACTGGTTCGGTATGATGTAAACAATGGATAAACCGTACACGTTAAATGTAGCTTGAAATTAGCAACATCATTAACAGGAACCAAGAATGAATGTGGCCAAATTGATATTTCAAAAAAATAAACACGGAAGGGATTATAACTGGGTCGATTACACGTAGGAGATAATTAAACAAAGTGAAACCTATATATCTAAATTGAATAGGTTGATGAATGGAAGCGTATCCTCAGGCATTTGTCAATGGTACAACTGCCAAAGCGTTGTGACAGGGAAATCTGCACAGCAGAAGCTCTTTCCTTGTTTTGGACTTTAGTTTCATCCCCAAGACATGCATGAGTTAGTTGAGTGACACTAGTGTATTCGGTGACAAAAAGTGAAAGAGAGCTGTAGCAAATAATAATCTAGTTGGGCGTGTGATATGGACTGGATGTAGAGACCAAAAGGTTAAGTTGAAGGTGAAGATTGGCATGGTGAAGTAGAGGACGAAAATGAAAGAGAGTGATAGGAGGACGTAACGCGCACAATTTGGCATATACCATCTCATTAGACGCAACAAAACCAGTCAGAATGCGCAGGGTGGTTCTAATGTTGAGGTTAGATCGGGTTGCTGTCCGCGACCAATTTTTTATTAAAGATGTCACAAGTAACAACTCATGGAAAATCCGGTTTAATATACTTTTTAGAGTTAATTCATAAAAATAAAATAAAATTTTATGAAAAATATTTTATCACTCTCTCTGCACTCCAAAGTTGATATATAGTGTGCAATTTGTAGTGCTAAATATTTTAGGTGATTCTATTTAAATTAAATACACTCGTATATCACTTTTAAAAGTTAGATTATAAAAAGAATTATTTATTTAAAAGAAAATATATTATATTTGAAGGATTAAAATGCAGTGGCTTTAGGAGAAATCAATTCCCGTTATCGATAAAGATAATCATATAATAAACATTTTCCTCACTGATTAAACGAAGGGTAGAATTTGCAGCAGCAAGCTGCACGAACTGATTTTGTTTTTGGCATATGAATGTGCGCGTAGGCAGGCAAGTGGCAAAACAATCCAAATGACCATGCCTCTTAGATTAGAAGGTGTTAGTTGCTCAGCACGAATTTGTAGGTACTTGTTGTAGCGTGTTGATGACATGACAATGACATATGTGACCACTCGTTATGTACTGTACTTTTTGACCCGATTTGAAGCTGTTTTCGCCTGCCATTTTCCCTTCAGCCATTTAGTTGAGGAGCGATTGATAGCGTGGTAGAGTGAAAATGAATACTAAGTGTAAAATTAATTTAAGAAAACAATAACATTAGCTTTCTTATTCGTACGACGCGTTTGGTGCAAGGGTAATGCCCGGCGTTGTGAACCAAGTCTATGGATGACTGATGACGCGGCTTTCCAAATTTACCAAGTTTTCTGAAAGATAAATTGTAGTTAATTAAGCACAAAAAATGTCTTTTAAAACATTCCTTTCATGCAATACGACGACTCAAAATTTTATAGTCCATTTTGCATATGAAATTCTATAATTTAAGCCATGAGAACAGTCAACCAGACTACTCAGCGAAATCAAGGTATCACCCTCCACTGATGCCAAAGCTGATAGATTAATATATGATGCTATTACCAAAGAAAATAAAAAACCTAGTATGAACATCTAAGGTCAAACTTTCCACAATGTGTGTGATCGATGTGTAAGTTACACCATTTGATTAAAAAACTTGCACATGCAAAGTTTAAAAAAAGAAAAAGAAAAAGCGATATGATAATTGACTTCAACGAAGGAAAGCCGATCAATGAAAATTCTATATAGACACGCACTATCGCATGTCTTTCTCCCTGTCAACGAACTAATTATTTCAAGTTCAACACGATACATAAGAAGATTGGACCTTTCAGCATAGAAAGGAAACATGATATGAATGTTTGTGTATAACCCGTTGTGGATTTTATCGTTCATTATGAAGGAAAGCCAGCTGGAGGAATCCGATGCTGCTGTCTGATACAAAAGCCTTGCATCATCCAGTTAGTGCTCGCTTGGTTTAACATTGTGGATCTTCAAAAGTGTGTTTGCTAAACTTTTGTACTATTTTGAATGGGGATAAAATGCTTGTTCCGTTAAAATGTAAATCAATTTCCTTTGTAGCAAAAATTTCGATTACATAAATTACTTTTAATTTTGTATGATTATATAAATTGTAAAGAATCAAAGTAATGTTTAAAAGAAAATTATGTTAAATGAAATTTTATAAAATTTGACAACTGTGAATTTAATTTAATTAATATATAAGGTGAAGAAAAATAGATGGAATGGCTGGGGCAAATAGCAAAGTACCCTAGGGCACAGATTCACCAACTAGTAAGTAACCCAAGAAGGCAAAAACACGGTATGTAGCACATGATGTTACGTGTTGTCCACTAGATTACCAACAAGTAGGGAAAGGACATTTCTGTCTCAGGAGGAACATTATTATGATTAAAAGGTGCCACTTTTCTTCTGTGGTCCTCACCCCACCCTTCTCATCTATTTCTGGTTAATTAAGTTTATTTCAATTTTTTTTGGGTAGTAAAGTTTTTAAGTTTCCTAATTCAATGATAGAAAATACTGTAAACCTTAACAAAAACTTCCAAATACTTAACTTAAACATCAATTATTAATAGTAAGTTTTTCAAAACAATTATTTTCAAATATGAAAGGGTATTATGTTTACTTCACTATGGTTTAAGTAATTGTAGAAAGTTTGATACTTCTATTTTTCTGACCAATCAAATTTTCTGTACAAATTCTGACTATAGCTATTTTAAGAATATTTTTCTTTTAAAAAATAATAAATATTTTGTCTTACTTTACTTTCTTTTAATCTCTAAATTTTTTTCTCTTAACAAATATTATCTGTTTTTTAAATATGTACTGTTCGTAATTCTTTTCAAATAATTAAATCAATTTTCTGACAAGATTTTGTCTAATTTTTCTTATTATTATTCTATAATTAATTTCTTTATCTCATTAATACTCCATCTTACCATTTTTTATAAGAAATAATGGAGCATAGCAGTTTACTTTCAAATATACTAATTGCTAAATTTAATGTAAGTAATTTAAAATAAAATAAAATCAAAATCAAAATTTTTAAATCTCGATAAATAAGTCATTTATTTCTTAATAAAAAATTAAAATGGAATAATATTTTTAAGTAGCTCTTAAAGAGAATAAATAACTCATTCTTAAAAATTTGGTCCGCAAAATTTATACTAACAGATGCAAAAAAATTAGGTAAGTGGTGTATTGCCTACCTAAAAATAACTTCGGGTGTTTTCCTCCTTGCGTGTAATTTCTAGGTAGCTTTTTCAATTCCAAATTTGTTCCATACCATTCTGACCATAACTTTGTTTTCACCTCTAGTTTGCCAACTTGTCTATTCTTAGCCTTTGCATGATAGCTGTTGTTACAGGTCAAATCAATCTGAAATTGTAGTGTCTCAAATTATACTATATAAGTTAAATTGTCATGTTTTCTCTCTCTAAATTTTATTAAAAAATTATCCTTTAAATATTTTTTTAATTTTTTTTTAATATTTTTATTTTTATTTTTATTTTTATTTTTTTAGTAATTCAAAAGATACTTTGATAGTTAATGTAAAGAGATGACTTGGTGATGAAGATGATTATCAATTAATTTTTTTATAGGCAATTAATAATTAAAATTATGTTAAAGGTTTGATCAATTGTTATGATTAATAAAACTTGTTATAAGTATTTGCGATTAAAAAAAGTATAAATAAGTAATTGTTAATAAATAATTTAAGATTATTAAAGAGGTTTAAGTAGTAGTTTAAAAATTTTAGACAATGATTTACGTTCACTAGTAAATGTACTAGTTAAAAAATAATAAAGAAATTTTTAAATTGAGCTTTCAAAATATTATTTTACTTGTATTATTTTTTATTATTAAAAATGTCATGATTTAATTATTTGAAATAAGATCATGTAAAATAAAATAAGAGAAATTGATAAAAGATCTAAACTAAAGAGAATAAGTAAAAAAGAAAAAAACACAAAATGACTTTTGACAAAAAAAATTACTTGAGATAAACTTATAGTATATAGTTTCATTTTTATACTTTATTATATTTATTTTTAGTTTAATCCAATCTCAATTTTTTTATGATTGCAAGTAAATAAAAAAGCTATTAATACGTAATATTTATGTAATGTCAATTTTTTTTCTTAAGTTATCACCTACAATGATCATGCAAAGTAAAAAAAAAATATAGAATCTATGAATTTGTTAATTCAATAACTAATTAAAAGATAAAAATAAAGTTTGGTCTACTTAATTTCTTATTCCATTTTATTCTATAAACTATTAAATACATGTAGTATGGTCATATATCATGCAATCAATTATGAGATATTAAGAGTAAAAAAATCTCAACCTAGAAATATACACGCCCAAAAATCAATCTTACAAATAAATTGGTATTGTAATTAAACCAAAAGAGACATAAAATATGTAAATGATCCATTATAGCCTTAAATATAGATTTAGCTACAAATAACGAAATAGACAAAGAAAATAAATGTAAAGAAACCTATATTCATTTGATAAGAAAACATAAACTAGAAAAACTCTAAAAGAAAAGAGATGAAAAGAAAAGAAATATAAAGAAACTCATATTCATTTGAAAAGGAAACACAAATTAGAAACACTCCAGAAAAAAAGGATGAAAAAAATCATTATTGCCAAAACGAACTTTCGATAACTCGATTAGACTTTAAAAAGGTATTTTTCATCTTTACCAATAATCTCTAATCTTAAACACATCCAAAAGTCATTAAAAGTCGGCCAAAAAAAAGTTCAAAAGTCTCCTGTCGCAAGCCTAATTACTCCTTAGATAGGGTTCTCAATGTGAAAGTTTTTAAAATTAGAATTTTAGAGTATATTTGATTTACTTTTTAAAAATAATTTTTAATTTTTAAAAATAAATTATAGTATAAATTTATACTATAATTGATTTTTAAAAACTAAAAACTATTTTTAAAAAGTAAATCAAACATGCTCTTATATTATTTTTTTTTTGAAATTATAAATGAGTTCCAAAAGTATGTTTTAAAATTAGGGTTTTACACATTTGGAAATTAATTTTTAGAATTAAATTTTTACACTTTTGAAAATAAATTTATAGAATTATTGACCATTTTAAAAAATAAATTTTAAAAATAAGGATTGTACACTTCCAAAAATTAATTTCTGGAATTAGATTTCTATATTTTTGAAAATTAATTTTTAAAATTATTAACTATTTCCAAAAATATGTTTTTGAAATTAAGATTCTGCACTTTCAAAAATTAGTTTCCAAATTTAAGATTTTACTCATCCAAAAAATAATTTTCAGAATTATTAACTAATTTAAAAATAAGTGTTTGAAATTAAAATTTTTCAAAGAAGATATTATATAAGAAAAGTTATTTTAATAGGAATGTGAATAATAAAAAAAGGAGTTCAAAAAACAACTAGTATGAGTTTTGCATATGGTGGCTTTTGTGCCCTAACCAACATTGATTATGGTTAAATGAATTACGAATTGACTCATTTGACAACCCGGAAACAAATTTATTCAATACAGTATAAAATTTATGTAAGATTTATATAATTTTTCATCATCAAAACTCTTTAAAACTTTTAAATTTAGAAATTTTTTTTATTGTGATTTGACTTTGATCATTAGAAATAATTTTTATATAATTTTTTTTTAACTATCTTTTTAACTTGTCCAATAAATATAAAAAAGGTTTTTCATTATATATATATATATATAATATTACGCTACTCTTACATTCTTCTGTTTTTAATTTTTAATTTTATCTCTCATTCAAATGGAGTCTGCGAGTTTTCTGCCCTCATCATGTAAATATTTTTCCTACTTCGTGCCTCTCTTAATCTATTCTTCATCATGTAATCTACCCAACGTTTTGTTGTGCCAACTTTATCCTTATATTATAACTCTCTCTCCAGCTTGGTACCAATCATTCGATTCGTATACCTTCATGTTGAATTTCATAATGTCTCGTTCTTATACGAGAATATTGTTGTAGCCAAACTCAACTAAAGGTGTATATCTATCCGTGTTACCCCCTTATCTAACATGCTTTAAGCATGTCTTCTATAGCCAAGATACCAAAACTCTTGTGCTTGCTAAAGATTCTTAAGCCTAACAAAAAAAATACTGCCACCAAATCCAAATCTTTATTTTGTCATGTGAAAATGAATACTATTCATCAAAGTCTTGAAATTAAAAAAATGTAAAGAAGGAAAACATGCAAAACTCATATAAACGTAAAGATTTAGTATGATTTTTCTCAATTTAACATGCAATTATTTGGGTGTACTTGAGACTTAATTAGTTGTGTGATAGCATTGATTTGCAGTTTCCTCTATGAAAAATTGTTAGAAAGAGTTCGTAATTATTTGTGTAAAAATTGTAAGTAGTAAAATTATTTTGTTGTAAGTTGATAGATGTAAGGAAGAGCTTATTGAACCACATTAAATTTGAGTATTTTTTTTAGGTGCTTAAAAAAAAGAATATGAAATTTTCTTTTTTCATAACAAATAGTATTAGAGATAATGATATAATAAAGTGACCAACTCAGAGAAAAATTTGAATTAGGGAAGAGAAAAAAAAATGAAAGAGAAGTAATTCATAGGAATAAAAAAGAACTAATATTTTTTAAAAAGATTAAGAGAAGAGCTTCTAATGATGTAAAGCAATGTAAAACTTTGGATGGAGAAACAATATGTTGTGTTGAATTAGACGCTATTCATTCAAGATTCATATTAAAAAAATTGAAGAAAGAAAAGGCAAAAACTCTTATAAATATAAGAATATAATATGACTTTTCTTAACATAAGAGATAGTCTTTTGGATGTATTTAAGACTGGATGATTTTGTGTAAAAAAAAAAACCTTCAATTTTATTCATACAAAATTGAAAAATATTTCTATTTTTATTCGTGCAAAAATTGTCAATTTTGCAATTTTATCTATATAAAAATTGAAAGTATTGAAGCGAGAATTTGAATTTTTATTCCATAAAAAAATTAAAATAATAAAATTATTTTATTGTAAGTTTGTGTGTGTAAGTAAATGCTAAATCATATCAAATTTGTGAATTCTTGGTTTAACTTCCATGGAAAGATTTTGTAATATATATATATATAATTAATGATATCAATTCATATTTTTACTACTGAATTAGAAACATACATCCTTACAAAATATAAAGCATTAAAAAAAAAACTCCTACGATCAAAGACATAAATAAATTAAAAAAATTTGAATCAAACCTTAAATTTTTTTTTTCACTCCAAACTTTAAAAATTACTATTGAAGCAGTTATTGACCATCATCAAAACTTTCATGGAAGTCACTATAAAAAGTCAACCTCTTTACTATCTTTATTATTATAATTGACAATTTTTTCTCCTTCTCCATCTTTCTTTTTCTATCTCATTCCTTTTCACCAATCTTTTATTTTCAATCATTTAGAACAACTGTAGATAGCCGTTTCTTCTTTCTATATTTCTTCTCTTTTCCTTTCTTTTTGTATTTTTTTTTTCACATCTCTTGCTAAAACTCTTTACCAAAACCATGAGCTCTATCGACGTTGTTGCCTTTAATAGCATTTACCCTTACAAATTACTTCAATCATTATTGCTAAAGATAGAAATAGGTTAGACTTTTAGGCCTTACTTATTTAGTAATTTTAAAAGTTTGAAACTTGCCTACTACATCTCATAAGTTTTTTTTTTTATTAAGCCTAGTCTTCTGACTTTTTTAAAAGTCTAATTTGACCTATTAGTCTTTTTAATGTCCTTGTATTGAGATCTTTAATAGAAGTGTCTTTATAAATAAGCTATCAAATCATATAAATAGATATGTCTCTATAAAGGCTGTAAAACTTATATCTAAATAAGTCATAAAATAAATAGTTCAATACCTTAAATATTTATAATAAAATTACATATTTTTGTTTGTCATTTTCAAACAACATGTTTGATTTAAATAAGTAAATCACTAAACATATAACAAATACAAATATAGATTATCGTTGTGTATACAAGATAGACTAAGCAATCAAATGCAAAAGACTTTGGTAAGCAACGCTCTTACTCGAAGATATATAGTAAGGACAATTCCTAACTTCAATGAAAATGATTAGAGTTTTTAATTTAAAATTTTATTTTAAAATTTAACTTATTTAATATAATATGATGTTATAATTTTTATATAAAATTATTTAATATATTATTATAAATTTTAAATAAGTTATTTTATCATGCCTAATAGGTTTTTCTTTAAGTTAAAGACCAACTTATTTAATTAAATCAAATTATGTTAGACTTTAAAAAAGTTAAGTCATAAGTTTTTTTGGAACGATTTTTAACCTATTTCTATCCTTAATTGTTGCTTCCTTCCTTAGTCATTTCTAAGAAAGCTAATCTTATGCCTTGATTTAAAATCCTCCAAATCTAAATTTTAAAGATTTTAGATATATTTTATTTTATTTTTTACTTTTTTTCCTTCTGCTTCAGAAATAATGAAAACGACATTGGGTCACTTCTTTTGGCTTTAAATCTATTTTTTTTTCTTTTGGGTCCTCTTGTGTTGGCCGAAAATAGAGCAAATAGTTAAAAAAAAAAAAAAAAAACTAACAAACAACCTAATACAACAAAAAGAATAATGTATAAAAAAAATATGGATTAATTTTGTCTGGCCCAATAAAAAAATTGTTTTGTCTAAATAAAAAAGAGAGAAAATGTTATATTTAGTTTATTTATTACTTATTACTTTTTTATCCTTTTTTATTTTATCTACTTTTAGCATATTGTAATGAAAATATTTTACTCTTTATTTTTATTTGTTTATTTTCTAAAATTTAGTTCTTTTAAAAATTTCATTCATCATTTATTTAAATAATAATATTCATAATAATAATACAAATATATATATATATATATATATATAATTTTGTTGTTGTTATTATTATTATTATTATTATATTAATATATTTAATGCTCCATCTCACATAAACTTATAGGGGCTAGATACTTCTTCTAGCATTCTTAGAACTGCTTATCAAACTTTTGAAAAAGAAAAAGAAAATTAGAGTATTCAATCTCTAACATATTTCTCCCTTAATGAGTCTTATGATATTATGTCATAAGTTTATTATTGATAAGGAAACTCTTTAGGAAATATTTCTATTCTAAGGATTGAAAAACCCAGAGTAAGTGATTTTTCTAGAATTATAAGGGTAAAAATAAATATGATATTCAAGAGGAATTTTATAAATTTCTCAAAAAAATTGAACAAAATATCTCATTCTTTCATTGGTTCCATACTTATACCATCAAGAACAATTTAGATTATTCCTGATAAATAGATATTATCAGTAATCCTTCTGCTAACGTTATCTTTTGGCAAATCAAAGATAGACAAATAGTTCAGAGCGAACTACCTCTTATAACCCAGTATCAATTGTCAAAATTGAAAGACAACAGTGACAATCCAGTAATGGCAATGCTATTCAAAACTAAAAATCTTGATGAATCTATCACTTCCAGTGATATCCAAAGCCTTATGAAACATACCAACTATATCAACAAATATTTACAGGTTTTAGGTGACAAGGTTTCTATTGCTCCTGATAAACATAAAGAAGAAGTTTTCTTTTCCCAAACTCAATTAGAAAAACTCTTTTTCAAACCTTTCAAGATTAGCACCAAAGTAAAACAGAAAATCTTAGAGCTTAGGCAGAAAGAAAGGCCAAAATCTTTAGAAGAATCATGTAGCCAAAGTGAGTTATTAAGTAAAATTAATAGTATGCTTACAACTGTTTCTGATATACTTTAAACCTCTGAAGAATCTACTGCTAGACCTAAGATTAAATCTCTGTCCAAAACTGTTAATGCCATTAACAAAACTGATTCAGAACCACCTTCTGAAACAGATTCAATTTCCAATTTAAATATTAATCCGGTTATTACTAATAGTAAAAACTAAAAATCTCCTTCCAAACTTTATTATAATAAAACGATTGTTCCTGATCTTATTTTAGAAGAAAGTAATGAGCATAGTTTCCAAAATTTTAATGCCAATAACATCTATGAATGGAATCTCCTTCCAAACTTTATTATAATAAAACGATTGTTCCTGATCTTATTTTAGAAGAAAGTAATGAGTATAGTTTCCAAAATTTTAACGCCAATAACATCTATGAATGAAACATAGATGGTAAGTTAGAGTATAATATTATTACTACTCTAGATCATATGTCTATGGTAGCCACTGCATACCTAACTTTTCATGATTGTTTTGAAGATACAATTATGAGTATTCTTGTTGCCAGGTTTTCTAGCCAACTCAAAGGTTGGTGGAACAATTATCTCACTGAAATTGATAAGGAAAGAATTCTCTCTGCTATCAAAACTGATACTAAGGGAAAAGCTATTATTGAAAATGCCTTGATGTTGTCTATACTCTCCTTTATACCATAGCTCAACATTTCCTAGGAGATCCATCTTTACAGAGAAATAGGTCTGCTAAGTTATTATTCAATCTTAAGTGTAAAACCTTAGATGATTTCAGATGGTATAAAGATACCTTTTTTTTCTAGGGTATATACAAGAGAAGATAGCCAACAATCCTTTTGGAAAAAAAAATTCTTAGTTGGTCTTCCCAAATCTTTTGGAGATTTAGTTAAAAATAAACTCTGAAGCCATTCTACCAATGAAGAAATTCCTGATGACAGTCTTAGTTATGCGCAGCTTATTGCCGCTATTCAAAAAATTGCTCTGAAAATCTGTTAAGAAAACAAAATTCAAAGACAATTAGCCAAATAAAGAGCCTAGAACAAAAGAGAGTTAGGGTCTCTCAGTGAACAATTCGATCTGCTGCCTTGTCCGATCCAAAAGAAAAAAATTATCCCAAAAAAGATGTAGAAACCAAAAAGAAACCTTACAAGTGGAAGTATAATAGAAAAGTTTCTAGGAAACCTGGTAAGGATGCGATCTCTAAAAACATTCCTAGAAAACTTAAAACAGGAGTAACCTGTTACAATTGCAGAAAACCTGGCCATATCAATAAATACTGTAGGCTCAAGAAAAAGATTAGAAATCTCAACTTTGATTCTTCTATAGAAGATCAAAACAATAACTTCCTCATTGAATCCTCTGAAGAAAATTCTACTAAAGAATCTAGTGAGGATATTAACCAAATCTAACAAGATGATCAAATTTCTACTTCTGATAGTGATGAAATTCCAAAATCAATGTTTTAACAAATGAACAAGATTTTCTTTTTGAAGCAATCAATTATATTCTTGATCCTTAAGAAAAGAAAGATTTTCTCAATAAACTTGAAGATGTTTTAAAAACAAAGCAAAAACCAAATGAGCTTTTTACAACAAATAGATTTGATATAACAAGTATTTTCAAAAATTAGAAAATAGTTATTGTACAAAACTAACCGCTATTCAAGATCTTCATATTGAGATTAACAATCTCAAAAAGGAGATTCGTGAGATTAAAGAACAACAACAAATTCATCAAGTTATTCTTTCACAACTTGGAGATGAAGATGATGAATTTGAAGTTGCGAAAGAACAACTTTCTAAGAAAATGATTTTGGAAAGATAATTCTGTTGATCCAGAAGAAATTTTCTTGAATTTGATCAAGGTTAAAATTCAAAAATTTTATATAAATATCAAAATCATTATTGATGACTTTATTCTTGATAATTTAGCACTCTTTAATACAGGTGTTGATTCAAATTGTATTTTAGAAGGATTAATTCTTACTAAATATGTTGGAAAAACTTCTAAAAAACTCAACATTGCTAGTGGTTCAAAGCTTAAGATTAATTGTAAATTATCCAAAGCTATTATTGAGAATCGAGGTTTTAAAATAGAAACAAATTTCCTGCTTGTCAAAAATTTAAAAAATAAAGTAATTTTGAGAACACTTTTTATAAACTCTTTTTTCGCTTCAGATTTCAAAAGAAGGAATTTTGACTTATCACTTAGGTAAACAAATCACTTTCAAATTTTCTAGCAAACTGTTCACTAGAAATATTAATTTTATCCAAAATAAAATTAATCAAATTAATTTTCTAAAAGAAGTTTCTTTTGCTAATATTGATAAATAGCTGAAGAATCCATCACTTCAGAAAAGAATTCAATCTCTTTTAGATTTTATTTAATCTTCTATATGTTCTGACCTTCCACATGCATTCTGGAATAAAATGAAACATATAGTTAGTTTTCCCTATGAAAAAGACTTTAAAGAAAGTCAAATTCCTACCAAGGCTAGACTCATCCAAATGAATGAAAAGCTTCTTCAATATTGTCAGAAAGAGATTAAAGATCTATTAGACAAAAAATTCATCAGAAAAAGTAAGAGTCCCTGGTCGTATTCTGCATTTTATGTTAATAAACAAGCAGAACTAGGAAGAGGTACTCCTAGATTAGTAAGCAATTACAAACCCCTCAATCAAGTACTTCAATGGATTAGGTACCCTATTCCTAATAAAAAATATCTTCTTAACAGACTCAACTCTGCTAAGATCTTTTTCAAATTTGACATGAAGTTTAGATTCTAGCAAATCCAGATTGATGAAAATAATAAGTATAAGATTGCCTTTACAGTTCCTTTTGGGAAATACGAATGGAACGTAATGCCCTTTTTAAAAAAATACTCCTTCTAAATTTCACAAGATCATGAATGATATCTTCAATCCCTACTCAAAATTTGTCATAATCTACATAGATGATGTTCTAATCTTTTTCCATTCTATTGATCAACATTTTAAGCATATTAATATTTTTATTAATGTTGTTAAATAGAATGGTTTAGCTGTATTAAAATCAAAAATTAATTTCTTTCAAACTAATGTCAGATTCCTTGGTCATAATATTCATTAAGGAACTATTATTCCTATTAGCAAGTCCATTGAATTTGCTAATAAATATCTTGATAGAATCCTTGATAAAACCCAATTGCAAAAGTTTTTAGGGTATCTCAATTATATAGGTGAATTCATTCCTCCCCTAAACAATATCATTAAGCCATTTCATGATAGGCTTAAAAAGAATTCTTCTTCCTGGATTGATGTTTATACCAATGTTGTTAAGAAAATCAAAATCAAAGTTAGAGAGATAAAATATTTCTATCTCCCTATTCCTCAGGCCTTCAAAATTGTCAAAATAGATGCCTCTAATATAGGTTATGGTGGCATTATCAAACAAAGAGTTGATTCTCATGAGCATATCATTGCATACACATCAAAACATTGGAATTCTGCACAACAGAATTACTCAACTATCAAAAAAGAAGTTTTGACAATCGTTTTATGTGTTTCAAAATTTCAATATGATTTATTAAACCAAAAATTCTTATAAGAGTAGATTGTAAATCTGCTAAAGAAATTTTACAAAAGATGTTAAAAATCTTGCCTACAAATAAATCTTTGCAAGAAGGCAAATAATTTTAAGTGTTTTTTATTTCAAAATAGAATATCTCAAAGACACTTCAAATTTCCTTCCTGATTACCTTACTCGCAAATATTTACAGGATAAGTGAGATGCTTAGAAAGGCAGCAGCCTCCTCCAGAGAAGTAGCCACAGGCAGAGGAAGAGTTAGACTTGCCCCGACTCTTAATAAATCAAAATCCAAGTCTGACTCAATACTTTTTCAAAATCTTCAGAGTCATCTACTCCAACTGGGTCATATACCCAGAAAGCCATCCAGATAGTTGAGTAATCCACTCAACAATCTACGATTCCTAAAAAAGACTCATCCAACAAGGCTGAATCTTCTCAATCCCAATCAAAAATAGTTAAACAGACAAAAGCTGATTATACTTTACTTGTTAACACCCTTTTGGCTCTCTAACAAAGGAGTCTGAGTAATTTACCTAAAAAATCATGGGCAGAAATTACCTCTGAAGATTATATGGATATAAACTTAGTAAGCGTAAATACTATAATGCAATCCTTTAACCAATCCCAAAAAGCTGTTAGTCTTCTAGGAGAAACTAATAAAGTTATTAGTCTCCCAAAAGATAAATCAAACACAACCCACTACATGGCTAAAAGAAAATTTTCTTCGGTCATCCAAGTTGAGCCTGAATTTTGGGATAAGAATCCTTATAAGGCTATATCCAATGTTTTTTCCCATGGATTCCATTTCAAACCTTCAGCCTTAAGCAGAATTAGGCAATTCTACGAATTTATTTTAGTGGATTCAGATTCTGTTTCCATTAAACATTACAAAGATAAAAAAAAAATCTCTCTTTTATTACCCATTCAACCATACAAATTTTAAAAATTTTAACCCCAAAAGAATTAAAAAAAAATTGAATTCTTACAAAAAATTTTCTCAACCCTTTGACCCTGCAGGTTACAACTACTGGGACTATATTGATGCTTGGACAATGGTGTTTTGGCTTCAAAACAAGCTTAACTGCCATTTGTGGTTAATTTATTTAAAAAAACTCAAAATTATGGTTAATATTACAATTTTCTGAATTGGTTCCTTCAATGATGGGACTTCTTTGGACCAATCAAACTTATCCTTCCATCACCAGTGAAAGAAGGATATGAACATTTCAAGAAAAGATAAGCTTATGATTCAAGAATTGGAGCAGATCTTAAATATTTCTCGAGTTTTGTTCCAGCCTGGGTATTTTTATGGCAATACCGTTACAACAACAGAGAAAATCAAGAAATTCTCCCTATATTACAAAGGTATTCTTTTGTTAAATGGTGGAGTCAATTCAAAGCTGACTATGCAGGACCTTTAAGAGTGAACAACTTCTTTGGAGTTAACCCTCAACTATTGAAGATTGCTGATCCAGAAACTTCTCAATTTCTTAATCAGAAATTCTGAATTGCAGCCTTCTTGACGGAATGTGATTCGAAAGAGAAGCTAAAGATCAATCTCAAAGATATTCTTTTATTATTACAACAACAAGACAAAGCAGAAAATTCATCCAAAAAAGAGTCTGAAGATATATATCAGAATGAAGATGACTGCTTTGCCATAGATATTCAAGAACTCTAAACCTTTACTGTAGCAAATAGTAAATTTATTTTCTATATAAAGAGTCATCGACTATGTTGTGAGGTACCCTTTCATTTAGCAATCATAGTGAGAGAAACTAGAGAGAAGTGCTCAAAAATAACATCTTTGTAAACCTTTTCTTCAAGTTTTAATAAAGTTTAATACTTTCTGTATTTTCTTTCTTCTCTTTCTTTAGTTGGTTCAGTTCGAATTACTGTCGTCCAACTTTCTTCTCTTCTCCCTCCACTGGTTCTGTGTTGGTTCTACCACTGTTTCAGTTTTTTATGTTTTAAATTTCTGTATCTTAACATTTTTGTATATTAATTTAGTAGTCTTGCTACTATATATATATATATATATATATATATATATATATATATATATATATATATATATATATCATCAAAATTATAGTGAAATTCTACTTGCTAGTCAAATATGCTTATGTGAGTCATGGTATTAATGACTTGTTGGATATCCTTAAAACATGTTATCTTATGGTGATATATCAAATGGCCTACAAAATATTAGCTTTATAGAGCTAAATTTTTAATAATTTAATTTGAAGATTGTCGCTTCTTATCTTCTTTGTTCTAAATTGTTTCTAGAGTTCAAATCTTATGTATTCATTTGTGTCCACTTACAGTTCAATTGATAAGGCCCATTTGAGGCTTGCTTACATAAAATAGTTCTTTATTTATTGAGGCTTTAAGATCATAAAATACCTGCTAACATATTTCACTTAACTGTATTAGTATGGATGCCAATTTTTTTTATATTTATAATTTATTATCATATTTTAATCATTTAAGCAAAAATTAGTTTGTTAAAGTTTTTATTTTATTTTAGAAATAACTATTTCTCTATCTTCTTTTAGGCATGAGAGATTAGCTTCCTTCAAGCTAAGAAAGTTTTCTTAAGTAAAGTTCATCAATATATAAGGACCACTTTTTAGATGACAAATAAGCCGTTATATTCAATTATTTTGCAAATTTGTGTCTTTATGATGACTATTCCTATAATGCAAGAGAAAATAAAAATGATAAAAATAAAACTAGATTCTTTACTTGTTGTAATAAATTTTCTTCATGATTTGACATATTTTACTAAGTTTTACTATCACCTCTTTATACAATAAAATTAAGAGAAAATAAATCCATTCAAGAAGTAAAATAAAAATCTAATGGAAAAGATAGGCTAAAATTACGTAGGCAAAGTGATAGAATGATAATTTATTGAAGTGCATTGGTTCTCCAAGATCTTTCATTATTATCTCATTCTACCGTCTAAGAGTGAAATGTTTATATATTTGTCATTTGTTATATATTATACTGTTATTATATTTTCTAATTTATTTAAATTTTTTTAAAAGTATAGGTGAAGTTTGAAAAGATTGCCTAAAATACTACAAAGCATGTTAGATAGAGGGATGATTAGTGAAGGGACACACGCTTGGGAGCACACTTGCGAAACACTTAACATAGGGCATACTGCATTTGATGTAATCCATATTTATCGAAGGAGGAAGAAGACTAGACCATTGTGCTAATTTGATTTAGTTTAGGCATTGTATTTATATTTTATTAAATTTTGTATACATACATATATATATATATGTCATTATGACTTTTTTAGTTTATTTTAATAAATATAAAATAAAAATATAATACCACACTGTATGATGACTTAATAATATTTGTACCTTATACTAATTTAAAAAATATAACTTAAATATTCTTAGTAAATAAAATATTTTTTTATATTATAAATACTTAAAGTATAAAGTTTGAAAAGTAATATATACTACAACTTTTCTTTTGTGTAAAACTATAAATACAATATGTTTAACTATTCAGTTGTAATATTTATATATTCTATTGTTTTCAGCACACATGAGTTGAAGTGTTGTATACAACTAATATATGTAAATTTTTATGCACAAGCTTCATCATGATAATATTTGTACTATTGAAGAGTAGTAAGAGGTATTGATGAATTATTTTTCTAAAACACTTGTAAATGTTTACAATATACAACCATATTAATAATCCAATGTACATGTGTAGTTTTTAGCATTAAATAATCATTAAAAAAATGGTGAGTTATACTTGAACAAAATGGCAATTGTAGACAAATTTAATAAATATCATATAAATGACTTACACGAGATACACGTTGTCAACTTTTAAGAGGAAACAATGTCATAGACCAATATTGGAAGATAGATAAGGACTGAATTATATCTTGAACTAATTACATAACTCATTCGTTATAGTGATCCACTTATCAACAAATGTAATTTTGTAGTTATCAACGTATAATAAGTTAATTAGTTTGTGTATTTGTTGATTGCTACCAAAAAGATTCACATAATGCAAATGTAAATTTTGAATCTCTCAAATAAAATCAATACAAATCTAAGTCTATGATTCCTCACTCTTGTTAAGTAATGTTGCAACTGCACGGTAGTCACAATTTCCCTTGCTTTTATATCAAAATATGATCTATATATTCATGGATTTCACTAGAAAAATGATTTAATAATGACATAGTTTTTATTGTTTACATTCTTTGGTAAATGCTTGACTTAAGGGATGAGAGAGAGTGCTATCATAGATAGAATGTAGGGAATCAATTTACTCAAAATATGATGGATCACATTAATTTCAAAAATATGATTAACAAGATTCTAGAATAAAACTTCCAAAAACTTAATTTCAAAAGTTTTTTTATTTTTTGAATAAAATTAAAAAATAAATATGAATTTTTATCTAAACCCTAAAAAAATCATAAAAAATATTTAATATTTAATTATCCTGATTTTAACATTGTTAGATATATACAAAAAAAGATGACGTTGTTATAATGAGATTGATTCAGTTGCATATGTCAAAGCATTGATCGTTACTATAATAATTTTAAAAACTAACCCTAATATTAATAAGGGTATTTATGAAAAATAAATAGAAAAAAATAAAATAAAAGTTGCAAATGGAAGAAATGGGCTGCAAAAAGAAACCATGTGATTAACATTTTCTTATAACTACTGGACTCAATGATAGCAAAGTTCAAGCAACTTGGCCCATGAAACTTTGTAAGCGTATATATTAAAAAGTCGGTTTATGATTGTTTTGTTATGAAAATGATTTTTTTACATCCTATCACAAGGATGTGAAATGGATGAAAGGAAGAGATAAATATGAAGAAAAGAGAAAAAAGAAAAAAGAAAAGTAAGAGTCGTGTGAATTATGTGATAAAGAAAGGGATAGATAAAAAAAAGAATAGAGAATGAAAATATATATTAGGAGTGGGTGTAAAAATAGAAGTTGATTTTGTTAAACGTTGATATTTTAATGTTACTGAAATGTAATTTCCTAAATATGTAAAAAGAAAAATCTTAATCTTTTGTCACTGAAGAAAAACAGTTAATGGGGGGTAATCTAGAGCTAGTTAATTAAAGCAAATTTAGCACAGTTGCTTACTTCAATTTCATCAAAATGCTACATCTACATCTAAGTACCATTCCTTATAGAAGCAAGACATAATAACATAAAAGTGGGTACGATTGGTTTTTTTTTTTTTTTTTTTTTTGTCTTTTACAAAGTCTAGAGGTGAGAAAAATTCTTCGGTTAAGAAAAGCTCTTACGGATTCGACCAAAAGAAAAATCCCTGGAATGGAAAGGGGTTTCCCTGCCGCCTCCACTTCCAGCAATTGTTCAATGATTACTCAATCTTTCTACTTATCTATTGAAACATCGCACACACTCAGAGACATATATGAATATCTTGAACTAACTTCACTTCATCATCACTGCTCCAAAACATACGGCAATCAGTGAAAAATCTCTCTGCTTACTACTGGTTGTTGTAAACGTCAATCATCACTCATCATAGAAAGATAAAAACCAGACAATAAATGGCACTTAGAGAGGATTAGTATTTGCTGTGCTGCAAGTAGCAGCCATAAACATTCAGGGTTTTGTTATAGTACATTGCATCCAAGTTTGTTGACCAGGGTCAACTCTGCTATGAATGGGTTAGTGCATGGTGCGCATATAATGTGCAATAGGACAATAAGATGTGTTCAGAAGTGAATGTCAGTGACCAGGGTGTGAGAGAGGGATTCAGATCCCCTCATGTTCGATTTTGAATATGACGGTCATGTTTGTGTATATAAAAATATACAAACATGACCGTCATGTTCGAAATCGAACATAAGAGAATCCTGGCGCGTGAGAGAGTGCACATAGTTAGAAAAGTTCTTGCATTGTGGACGGACTTTATCCTTTTGTACCATCCATATATGTCTGTTTATAATGTATGAAAAGCATGACCAAAGTATATGATCAATCTATTTTCTCTTTTTCCATTTCAATCAGTGTCACAAGTCTCTTCAGTCATCAACTTAGCATCATGCGTCAAAACATGTTCTTATTTGTGATTATGAGACAATATTCAGATGAGATTCATATCCTATAGCTAGTATTGGCTAAATACAAGTTATAATTGAAAAGGAGCAAGCAGTTGAGAACCAAGACAAGGAATTTCGGTATTTTTCCTTGCTAAAGAGTAATTATTACATAATCATGATAACTTTATTCCGTTAGAAACAAAAAAATATCTGCACAAGAGCAAATGACTTCGTCATTTGCAGCCTTTACATTCGTATACACATCAACAGCAAGCAAGATATACTTACAAAGAAGGGAAAAGCCAAAAATTAAACAGACAAGATGCTGATGAAAGAAACCAAGACAAGAATGCCATGGCAGCAGATAATTGATATCTACCACATAACTTTGCTGGGCAATAGGATCTATCGGCATCGAGCAAGAGATCTGTGACACTGGCTGTTGAACATGCTGCAGCAAGTGATAGATATGACAAAACCTGGGGTATAGAAAAACTGCAGTATCATTAGTGCATTAGTATAGTATGGAAGTAACAAGGACTATAAAGTTCTTTTTAGTCTCAAATTGCGCGTACCATGTCTCCCAAAAAGATTATCATTACAAGTTTTCGTTGAAGCGGTAGACACTTTATGAACACAGAGTACGCATCTACAACCAACAGTGTTATGCTCCAGGGAATTACCAAACCCATGACTGTTACCAAATAGCTGTGTAATCACACAAATAAAGAAAAAAGGTTAAAATCTGCAAGAGAAGGATATGCATACAATATAAGTTAGACAGGATAAACTCCAATACATTGCCCCAATGCAAATTTTGAAACTGGAAAAATAAGCATATATATACCCAGATCTTTTACCTCCTGTGAGTCAGACTGACTACAAATTTGCTGTATAAGCAAACTCCTTCTTTACAAAGAAATGTGTCATAATATGAAGGGTTCCACATGGCATGTGAAATTGCATTACATGGCTAATATAATTACAAAAAGGAAAAACTGGTAATTAAGAAAGCACTCACAAGACCACAGGCTTGAATGTGTGGAATCCCTAACCAATTAATTGAATATTGCCCACAGTACCACTCTCTGAGACCCACAACAAACTCAAAGAAATCCTCAATTAGTCATTCAGTTTTTATTTTAGCAACAATTCATGACAAACGCAACACAAATACATGGTTCCCCAACTCAAGTCTATCAAAATCTATTGGAGCCACCAAATCAAATACTTATGAATTGCCCTTGAAAAAGAGAATTGACGAGGCGAGAGGAAATTGAGAAAAGTTAAGGACTTTGGGAGAGCGGGCAGAGAATAAGAGAGAAGATGACCATAGGAAATTGAGAATCAAATACCAAAAAGCGGTGTAGCCGTAGAAATCGACGTCCAAACACATGAAGAGAAGAGACGCGGTAGAGAATACGGTTTGACCCAATCGGAGAGCAAAGCTGGCGCTGCTGCCAAACGCCCCTGGCAGCTCCTCCATTCTACCATGGTAATTCCCTCCCACACATCCCCATAACATCACACCTCACACTATCACTCTGCTTATAATAATAATAATAATAATAATCAAATATGAACAAGCTGTTTTAATTCAGCATATAAAAAATGGGAAATTTTTATTATGAATAAAATTATTATTTAGTGATGACATCATATATATTTCATTATATTATATTACTTGTTATTTATTAATGATTAAAATTATTTTTAAATACTTTATATATATATATATATATATATATAATAAACGCTAAAATCATATTAAATCATCAATAAAAGTATATTTTGCTAAAGAAAAATGGAGAGAAATAGCGAAGGGAAGAGGTGGGAATATGAATATTATGGGCATGAGTAATGAATGAGTGAAATGGGGAATTTAATATAATTAATTATGGTATTGACGATTGGGAGTGAATTCGAGAAGGGAATTAGTTCTTGTGATAAACAAAGTGGGTGAGGGCTCTTATCATCCACATTCACATTTCTCTCCCATTGTAGAATTAGGTTCAGTGATTTCGTCGGCGCGGTACCTGGCTGGATTCGCCTACGTGGGTCTGAATTATTCTGTCTAAACTGTACTAGTAATAATTGCATTAAAATATTTGAACAAGAAAACAATTAATCACTATTGTATTTTCTCCACTTTCATTATTGAGGATTTGTCCCCTACACTATTGTAGTAATTGGCACCACCCAAGGAACCATTTCAAATTCCTAAAATTGTGATTTTATTATGTAGGTATATATGCTCGCTTCTTTTTCCTAATTTCAAATGTGTTCTTAGAATAAGAATCTTTCTGTTTTTCAAAAATGTTTCTATTTTCCCTAATCACTGTTGTTTTATCATTTTCATCTTATCTTGACTCGCAAGCTCATCCCCTCAAATTACCAAAATATATTGCAAAAATATATTATTATAATAGTTGTTTTCTTCTTATATGTATAGCATACTAGGTTGGTGTCAAGTGTCATTCTCTTTCATTTGTTTTACGGTTTAATAGTAGGCAAAACTTATATATACCATGTCAGTTTCAACATCATGTTTGCTCATATCCAATAGTATATAAGCTTACTCATACGTTGTGCACGATATGTATTATGTTTATCAAACTAATTAAAGTATAATTTAGTACAAAAATATCTTCTCCTATCTAATAAGTGAATTGAGATAAAAATAAATTAATAACACATCTCATTAAAATAAATATAAATAAATTATATAAAATGGAAATAAAATGACATTAAAAAATAGAACAATTATAATAAGAATGACTGAAACTATTTTTGAAATACAAGTTATGATTTATAATTATCATCCATTTTAATTTTATAAATAAGATAAATTATGAACATATATAATAAAATAATTTTATTTTCTATCACCTTTCTTTACAAATTAATTAAGAAAAAGGATTATTTTTATCCTTCCCCCTTAACCAAACATTCAGTAAATGACTTACAAATGTGTTTACATAAACTGACTTCAAAAGGAAAGTAAAAGAACCCTCTCAACGGTAGCAAGATAAATAGCAAAACAAGAGACTCGTCAAGACATTGGACCCATGACATAGTGCACTTTGTCTCATATAGCTGATATATAGGTACCTACAGGAACAGTGCGGAAGCTGAAGAAAATCCATACACCTCGAAAGAAAGCAAAGCAACCAAGTTGTTGAGTGTAAAGTAAGTAATATATTGAATCATTTATGATTGTGAGTTGCCATCAATTATTATTTCACTCTTAAACTATTAGCTAACTATACAACCTATAATTTAGAGCTAAGCAATAAGCCTAATATGAAATCTTTTCAAATTATTGACACGCTGGATGGATTTTGACTTATAAAGAAAAAGTAATGCTGCCTCAACCGTGGAGAAAAGGAACGTATCTGTCTCACACATGGTTGTAAGGACGTAGAGAAGAGGGAGATAAGCACAAAAGCGTATAGTCAGATAGCCACTTCTGAATTCCTTTTCATATATTGTATTAGGTTTTATCTATATTACCAAAATATGAATTTTTAGAAATAGTTACTGGAACATGGTTTTTGTATAAAATCGTAAATGACATTTTTATTTGAAGAAGTTAGTTACAAAGAAAGATCTATATGACAACTTTTTGACAATTAAAATGATATTTTTTTTATACATATAAATATCACAATTGATAAGTTTTAAAAAAATTTAAAATATAAAATTGTTTGAGTTTAAAAGATAAACATAAAAAATTGTCAATAATTACTTTTAAAATAAAAAACACTAATAACAAGTTTTAAATTCTGATTTATAAATACATATTTCGATTCATAGTAAATTACAAGTAAAAATTCACATGTTTTAGTATATTTTAATGGTGAGATTATTATAAACATAAGTAAAAGAGTGATATTTATATGTGAAAAGTCAACTTTTATGTATATTTTATACAATATCTCGTTTAAAGAACTAAAACATTAGTTTAGTCAAAATATTGAAGTTAAAATTTCAAAAAAAAAAACAATGGAAAAAATTACTTAAAGGTATCCAATCTCAATTTTTGACGATTTTATGCAATATCAAGCAATTCTAATAAGCAATGATGATGATCTTTAACAAATGTTTAAGATATATTAGGAACATTATCCCTCAACTCCTATTATTAAGTTATATGTTGCTTTTAAAGAAGTTTCAGTTAGCATTTATCAATAAGCTAACAATAAGGAGGAAGAACCATATGCAAGCACCGTTCTAGATATAAAGATAGAATAAGAACAAAATATCATTGAAAGTGATGATGATGACGACTTTGAAGGAAGATATAGAAGCAATGAGAATAGTGATTATGATAATATAGATGATGTAGATTTTCATTTATCAAACTCAATGGTTAAGCAATAGGCATTTGAGGAGTCATCGTTCATATTTGCATTAGATCTTAATACTATGTATGCATCTGAGTTTCTAAAGAATAAAAACACTAGTAGGTAAGTTTTATAATTTTTTTAAGTGGTAAGTTTAATTTATGTTATTTTAATTTGTTTATGTTTATTTTTTATAGGTCATTATGATGTAGATGGAGAACTTATGTTAGAATGCAATAATGATAAAGCAATTATACGAATAATTAAGCATTACAACATATCAAAAGAAGTGAACTACAAAGTTTATAAGATAGAATAAAATAACTTTTATTGTAAATGCGTTAGCTATGACATAGATTATGGATGACTTGTTCGTGCTATTTTAAGAAAAAATAAATATTTTTGAGAAATTAAAAAATATAATAGACTACACGTTGTACTAGGGTAAAGATTTCACAAGATCATAAAAAGTTGAATGTAGACACAAATGCAAAACGTATAATGCCAATAGTAGAATTTAATCATTCTTTTAAGATAAAACTAGTGATTGGTGGGATTTAGTTTTGATATTAATACACCACAATATATCAAAAAATAGAGATAACAAAGAAAAAACATATGGTTAGGGAAAAGACTCGTTCAAAGCATTGTCGCAATTATGTTTTGCAATTTATGATGTTATTTAAGGATCAATTGTTCAATTGGATGTTGCATAGTGTATCACAACGATGAGTTAGTTCTCGATGTTCAAATATTATGTTGAGTGTTTTGTACTTTTGGTTTATGTATTAGAGCATCTAGGGAGTTGCATCGGTGACAGTTGAATAAAACGATAATCATAATATATTGTCAATTGCTTTTTCTATTGTGGAGAGTGAGTTCACATATGTTTGACACTTTTTCCTATAAATTTTATGCAAACATATGATGACTTAAGATGGTGTTAGCATTATTTTTAATTGACATAAGTCTATTAATGTAGGAATAAGGCAAAACATTTGTCAATGGGAACCTCCAAAAATATTTTACATGTATTGTTGTATCAAGTACATTGTACCCAATTAATCTAGTTGAGTTTATTAATTCAATGTTAAAAGGTACTACAATCTTTTAATCACTAGTTAAGGCAACTTACTTCTATTTGAGTGAGTTATTTACAGATAAAGAGAGTGAGACATATGCATAAAAAAAGGTATATATTACAAATAACTTATATTATATATATATATATAATTTCTTTCACTTGATTTTTCTAAAGTTTAAAAAGATAATTTTTTAACTTATAATTAATTTTTATTTAATTTTTATACTTATTTTTTCTTCTACAATAATTTCTCCAAAATTTCACTCAAATTAAACCTTACTATTTTTCACTAGTATAGTTTTTTATTGTCTATTTGAATATCTTTTCGGAACTTTTTTTTGTCCATTTGTATTATTTTTTTTCACCCATTTGTATGTTTTCTTTCTCACCCATTTTTTTTTTCCCATTTGCATGGCTTTCTCTACTCATTATACTGTTTTTTCTATTAATTGGATAGTTTTTTTCACACACACCCTGTGTGTAATGATCATTCCCATTAGATTTTTATTTTAGTAAGAATTTTATATGCATATAAAATATAAGTCGTTTGACTAAGATTATATGTATTTGTTTAATGTTATTTGTGAAAAAAATTGTTATTAATATTCAGTGTTTTTTTATGAAGTAAAATTATTGTTAAACCATGTGTAATAAACGATAGGCTTAATTGCAATTTTTAATCTTTGACATATGTGTGATTTTGTCTCCTTATATTTAATTACTTGTTTAATCTTTCTAATTCTTCAAATGCTCAAATTAAATATTTTATTCTAAAATTTTATCAAATAATCAATAAAAACATAATAAATATATGACATTTTATTGATTTATACAAATAAAAATATAAAATAAAATGTATAAAATATAATACAAATCTTAATTTTGGGGTAAAAACTTGAAGTTTTCAAGATATTAAACTAGTATGTTTATAAAACTAAATGACAAATGCTAACATGCACTTTTAATTCAATCTTTTAAATATACTGTTTATTAGGATATGTAAAATGACAGAGGTCAACTCCTTATTTAATAATTTTTACTTATGCATGATGCTGTGATTTTCATTAATTTCTATAGAAAAAAGCCATGGTTAACTTGTTCCACATTTAATAACATTTTATACACATTGAATTTCATTAATATAACTATTAGTTTAAGAGATCTCAATTAATATGCAGATGAAGTCTATAAAAATTTATAAATTTTAAAGTATATATGATACTCCATCAAACAAACTAGGTTTTAAAAAAATTATGTATATTTTTCATAATATAAGCAAATAATAGTTATAAAATTATTCACCCAGGAATTTTATATATATATATATATATATATATATTTAAATTATAGATATATCTTTCATTGGAGGTATTTTTGTTCGAATTTGAAAGAATCACTGTAGAAAAAAAATCTCCTCTAATTACACACTTATAAATATTTGATTTGTCTAAAATTTAACATACAAGATTGTAAAAATAATATTATATGATTTATTGATTAAAAATTCATAAATTTGATATTTATAGAAAGTTATAAAGCGAAATAAATAACGCAAGCATACTTATCTTTGAAAGCTTGCCCCTCCATGGTGTCCTCTTCACTTGTAATTGTTTGAGTCATTAGTGGAGATAGATCACGCGAAAGAACACCAGCGGTAAGGTTCGAGGCTAAGTTCAATAATTCCTTTTTTGTAATGCAAAATGAAGAGATCCAAGAGATTTTCGAGAACTATAACACTGGAGATGAATGACCAAATTTTCTGTTGGTTTTTGGTTTTAGAATAAATATTCGAAAATTTATTAAGTATATTTAATAATCAATGCATGATTAATTATTAAGGAACGTTACTAAACACTCTCTAACACATTTTTATGGTTAAATGAAATTTATTAAAAATTAAAAAAATATAAGAATTATTAAATTAAAAATAAAAAGTAAGATTCATGTAATTTTTATAATTTTAAAAAAATTAATTAATAATTAAAAATATATTAAAAAAATCATTAGAAGATGTATCAACTTGATTATTTACCTTGGTTTCAAAATAAGGTTAGTTGAGAGTTAAGTGGGCCTACGTGACTCTTTAAAAAAGCTAACGAAAAGCTGATGGGCCTATAGTTGTTGGAGGTTAGGAGGCCTAAAAGACCCTTAAATTGTCCAAATTCTCCCTATAAAAAAAAAATAAGAAAGGGATTCAGATGCTGGTTGACTTAAAAAAAATACACTGAATTGGTAGATAGAAAACTGAATGTACCTGTCCTCACCTCATGGAGGTTCTGTAACCGCGCCCACCTTACACGTGACATTAATAGAAGGAAGATTTTCATTAAATATTATTTTTCATTCTTTAACAATTGGGCTGTGGTTAGCATTCTCCCTTATGATGTTTGACATAGTTCATCGAATCAAGTGGTGCGCAAGGTATATCTTAGTCGGCAGGGTAAGGCATTGACCCAGCACCTTTGTAAATTGTATCCTGTAGCTGAGAGAGAGGTTTGAGACTAAGGGCAGTGTTTACAAACTAGTGGACCCAAGAGAACCCTCACTCCTCAGTATAAGTAATGTTGATTGCGAGTTATGGGACCTAAACGACCCCTTGAGTTCAGCGAGTGGACATAACTTGATTCAGCGCAACTGCTCCAGTGTTCCTAAATGACCCTTAATATATTCTACCAAGAATAATACTCATGCACTCACAGATTATGTACACTTTGTGAATACAAGAACGAGAAGAGAAAGAAGTAAAATTACGATAAGGAATGTGATATAAGAAGAAAAATGAGAAAAAAAAAAGAAAGGTAGAATGCTACAAAGGGTTCAACAAATTCTCAGCATTCAAAAAGAGACGTTCAAGTTATGTTTGAATAAACATCTCAATAAATATTTATAAGCATCAATATTAAATAGTAAAATAAATCAAATTTGTTATAAATTAAAATGAATTTATGTTTTTTATAACTCTAAAAATTCTGTCATTTAATCTCTTTAAAATTTTAAAAAATAAATTGTTTTTAATTTATAAAAAGATTATTTATTTTCTTATCGTATAATAACTTATTTAAAAGTTGATCCATATTTAACCTAAATCAGTATTTCATCGATTAGCATGGCAGTTCATGTTATACTTATGCCTCACCCTTCCTACAAGTTATAATATAATATAATCTAAATACATTATTTAGTTGAAATGCAGTATAATGGAACAAATTTTTTCTTTTTTTTGTGAACCAGGTACGAGGATGTGACTACTTTTATCTTTTTTATTTAGTCATTCCACCCAATATCATATTCAAATATATAAGATAACACATGGTTGCTAACATAGTACGGGCAACCTGAAACATATATGAATGTTGAAAACATAATCTTTCAAATTAATTATTATTACTATTATTAAAAATTACAAAAAATATGAAATTTAATGATTCTCATTTATAATCTTATAAATTTTAATTAATTTCAACTAATAATTAAAAATATATTAAAATATGTTAGAAAAGATATTCCTAATGTTGCTCAAGATATATAAAGGATGCAATTCAATTCCAACAAGTGAAAACCAACCTCCAAAACTCCCATGACATTTTAAGCATTATGATTGGAAGTCAAATATAATAATAATATACAAGCATGATAGTAGTACTCTGAGTGCTTGAAAAGTTGGATCAAATTAGGACAATGCAGGAACAGCATGAAGTTAAAACAAAATCCGAACGAGCGAAATACAAAACAAAGCATGAAAAAAAAAAGGTGCCTATGAATCAAGCTGAGCATACCAAATACCTTGGATCTTGACATCCTTAGGAGCTTTAGCTCCCAAATCAGTGTCGGAGGGCTGAATGCTCTCAAACACACCAATAACCTCACCAGTCTCAGGCTTACTCTTAGAGACACTCAAAGTAATTTTACCTTTAGATGAAGAAGCACTCTTGTTATTCTCCTTAGCAAGTTCTTCCTCATCTCCTCTGCCACCAGCAGGCAAAGCAACAGCATTGTCATAACCAGTGGAAGCACCTCTTCCCTTGGGGTCCAAGAAAGAGCTTCCACGGTAGGAGGGAACCAAAAACTCTCCTCCGAAGTTGTCTGGCTTCCCTGATGCCACCAACTGCTTTATGGTGAAAAGGAAAGGCACGCGCTCACCCCCGGGTAGTTGAACCGTTACAGCGGCGTAATCAATGCCATCTTTCTCTTCAAATTTGATAGCTCCATCGGCTGATACTTCGAAGGGTCCTTCTATCTCGTCCAGCGTGTATGTCAAACGCGTCATGAGTTTTGTGTTTTGGAATTCCAGTGGGGCGTTTTTTGTTACGCCCTCTGCTTTGACTGTGAATGAAGTTGGCTCCAGACACAGCTTTTTGGCTGTGTATTTGCCTGGCTTGAAGGCGAAGGACTCTACTCCTCCCTCTATGGTTGGGCATTGGTTTGCTGTTCCTGTTCCTTTCACTTCCAAGTATGTTTTGCTTTGGATTTCGTCGTATGTTAGTCGCTTCGGCACACCTTCCGCACTTGCTCCCTGCATGTACATTCCCAGTTATCATCAACTATAATTGTCCAATTACTTCTTCAAACACACAACTGTCATGTGATTCCTATGTATGCATTTAATCATTAAATTGATCCTCAATGCATTAGGTCAGAGTGACTTGATCGAAGAAATGTATATTCTTGGACTTCCAAGTTTAACTTCCTTCCTACTATGATGTATAAACACCTTAATTAATAGTATCATCATCCTCTTAACACCCCTTTATGCCTCTATTTATCTTTTTCTGTCACATTATAGTACTTATAATTTTTTTCTCTCAAGGAGAAGTGTATTTGGATTCTTTACTTTTGGGGCAAATCCGTACATTCCAAACATTTTTCATTTCTTCATTCAGGGTCTACTATGAATAAAGTTTTATCTTAATTTGACTATTTACTCCATCTATAATAAACTGAGCACCCCTTTAGCAGACACGTCTCATCATTCTAGTTAAATAATTACTAATACAAGTTGATATTTTCAAGGTTGAGCCCTCTGCTTGACACGGACAGTGGTTTCCTTACAATAGGTAGTATCTCATTTATGTTGGGTGAAGAAGATATGTGATATACTAGTTGAACTTAAAAATATGTGTAGATTACTGAACAGACCACAGGCTAGGGATCAAAAAGCTCTTAATGAGATATCATTTGATTAATCCAAAGCAACATTTGTCATTGACTTCCAATCAAATTGGCACCAGATCGTTCATCACAACGAAATGGAATTCAAAATTTGATAACTAAGGTGAAGGGATATGGATACTCTTGGGCCTAACCTTGAACTTAATTATATCATACTATGTTATTAAACATAAGATATCCAAATTTCAATGAAAGAGTGACTTTAAATTCAATTGACAGTTAACGTTTAACTGTATCAAATTGGAAAAAATAAATAAATAAGAGAGAGAGAGACAGCAACGTACAGAGACAACGAGAGCAGAGGTGGCAAGGGCGAATCCTGCAATTTTGGTGGCGTCAACACACTTGTGAGCCAAGTCCTTAAGATCAGCCTGAAGGGAGCAGGTGACCTTAGCTCCAACGGGTTCCAACCCAAAAGCCTTAGAAATGGACTGAGTAGACTTAAGCTGTGAAGTGGTGCTCCTCATGCCCAACTTGGTGGGTTGCATGAGCGTAGCTGCTGCTTGTAGTGACGCTGCCATTGTTGCTATTGCCACCAATGTTCCCTCAATCTCTGTAGGTTCTCTAAACTAACCAGTTTGAAAGTGTTTTTGTGTTGGTGGAGAGTGAAGGGTGAACAATTATTTGGTGGCTGTGGTGTGAGTAAGATAACGGATAGGATAAGGTGATATCTTATTGGATGATTCAAGCTAATGCCAGTGGTTCTGTTGGTTGACACGTTGTAAGCTTCAAAATTGGGATAAAGATACTTTTGGTCAGAATTTTGTTGACTAATAGGATCGACCACAAACTCCACCATTTAAAAATCTGGAGGAACATGGATCCCAAAACACACAAACCACGTATATTTGTCAGACTAGGAAGATGGTCGAAAATCGGATATTAGATTGAGAAATTATATTTATTCAGAAATATATACAGAAACTTATATAAATGAGAGACGAAAAGAGTTGAGAAAAAAAAATTATACAAGTAATGTGATATAAAAACAAAGAATAAGAATATTTATATAAATATGATATTCTACTATATTAGTTTATGCAAGCCTTTACACATAAGGTTGCTGTAACCTAATGGTCATTGCAAAGGAGTTAATAAATACATAAATTTGAGTGACTAAATGTAAGTTTTGGAAAATGTCGTATTGTTTATTCAGTTTAAAACTGTTACTGAAAATTCAATATCTATGAAATATAAAAAGTTCAATGATAAAATATTATAAGGACATGTTGACACGAATAAGATGTAATCAATGTTATTAAAATCGTTCTGTTCATTGATTAATGAGTTGTCGGATTACTCGCTCACTTGGTGAATCATTAATTGAATCTTGTAAGAGAACTAATTCTCAATCAGAAAATTCATATGGATCATCTCATCACATGTTCAAAGTTTTAATTCTATGAAAAGGTTTTGATATCTATAGTTCTTGGGTTTTTTATTTAAATATTGTAAAATTAAAAATAAATTTTTAATTTATTATTTTTTTAAAACTATTTCCACTTGACAATAATTTTGCTAAAATAGTTGGTAAAAATATTAAATTTTTATTTTTTAAAATAAATTTCGCAACTAAAAAAGTAAAATAACTAGATTATGACATATAGCTTAATTTTGTAATATAATTGACAAAATTAAATATCAATTTTGTTATACTAAGCGCGAAACTTTTAGATGGTGTTACATGTCACAATCTAAGTAAGTTTTATCATAAAAATTGCACAACTTACAAGAATCTTACACGTGATACAATTTTAATTTATTGCACAGATTTATCTTTATTAATTTTAATAACATAATCAAATCAAATCAAATTTAGATTTACATATAAATCATTACCACATTTAAAATAAAAATCAAATTATTAACATAATACTAAAAAATATTTATTTATTTACATACAAATTCAAATTATATCTTAATTAAATAAATTTAAATCACTGATATAATTAAAATTTTTATCATTAAATATCAATTATGATTACATTGAAATTAAAAAAAATTAAATTACTAACATAAACATACAAATTACTATTAATTTTTTGTTAAAAAAATCTAAATTACTAACATAATTACAATAAAAAAAATTGTTGATTTTTTCAAATTCTTCAAATTACGTACGTGCGATTTTGTTGATTTTTTTATTTAAAAAATATATGTAATGGATATTTTTTTGAGCCACAAAAAATAACTTCTAATTTTTTAAAAAGGGTGCAACAAAATTCTTTATTGTAATTACATTAGTAATTTTGACTTTTTTAATGAAGAATTAATAGTACTTTGTATAGAAATATAAAAAATATTTTCTTGTATTATGTTATTATTTTTTTAAAAAATTAATATAATCATAATTGGTATCTAATGATAAAAATTTTAATTATGTTAGTGATTTAAATTTATTTAATTAAAATATAATTTGAATTTGTATGTAATTAAAAAAAATATTTTCTAGTATTATGTTAGTAATTTAATTTTTATTTTAAATGTGATAATAATTTGTATGTAAATCTAAATTAGATTTGATTTAATTGTGTTATTAAAATTAATGAAGGTAAATTCGTATAATAAGCTAAAATTATATTACATCATATTCTTGCAAGTTGTGCAATTTGTATGGCAAAACTTATTCAGATTATGATATATGTCACTGTATGAAAGTTTCGCGTTATATATGACGAACTGACATTTAATTTCACTAATCATATTATAAAATTATACTGATGGTGACACATTTCATGGTTTGATTGTGTTTCTGATAGTGAAATTTATTTTTAAAAATAAAAATTTAATATTTTTATCAATTGTTTTAACAAAACTATTATCACTGATATACTGGGATAGAAAAATAATTTTAGAAAAACAATCAATTAAGAATTTGTTTTTAATTTACAATATTTAAATAAAATAGTCTATTTCTTGAGGTTTTTTTTTTTTTTTAATGAATTTTACATCATCACGCCAAAAAGGAAAGGACACTAGCTCCTAGGATATCAAAGGGATTGGGTCCAAGACGGAAAGCATGTAGAGATAAGAGATCAAATTGGATAATAAAGGTATAAAATAGATCATCTGATCCAAAACACAAGCCTACACGACTAAAGTACCAAAGATAGACCAATACACGTGCTTAAAACTGAAAAAGACTAATACACCTGGCTTGCACCACTAGAAGAAAAGTAAAACAGCGTCGAGAAATAGGAGTGAGCATAACCTATGAGTCCAATTAAAAGCTGTTTAAATCCAAAAAGAAAAAAGCAAACCGCAACAATGGTTATGACGGCCCTATAATACATTTCTACATGGGTCCATTTGATGGATAATAGATGAGCAACAATGGCCCAACCGCAACCGAATTTAAGTATCAGACTAATTATGTGTAGTATTTAACATACTCAATTATATTGGTTTTGTTGTTTGTGTCATTTCGGCTTATTCTTACTGAATATTTTATCTTTGAGTTTAAAATAAATTTAATATGTCATCTTTTTTTTTTCAAGTATTTTGAATTGTTACTTTGTTATATAATACCTCAATACTATTTTAGTTTATATTAAGTTCGTATGAATATATTGATTCACATTAAATTGGTCTTAATGTGATGAATGAGTGTAATATATATATATATATATATATATATATATATATAACTATAGTACCAGTTTCTAAAGATCCTGAATGTCAATACTGAAACAATCATCTTCATTTTGATCTTCTTCAATATTGGCATTTTGGTTAGAAGATTCTCCTTCTTCTTGGTTTTGCAATAACAGGAGAACATCTTGAAGATTTTTCTTCATTTTCTCTTTGGTATCGCATCCTGATAAGAATGCTGCAATTTTGGATTTCTGATTAAGGAATTGGAATGTTGCTGGGTCAGCAAGATTTAATAATTTGGGATTTTTCCCAAAATATTCAGCAACTCCTTCTGGTCCGGCATGTTCCGCATTGAATTGATTCCACCATTTTACAAAGGAATACCTGTGTAACAATGGGAGAGTGTCTTCATTTTCTGTCTTGCCATATCTGTATTGCCATGAGAATACCCATGCCAGGGCAAAATCAGAGAAGTATCTAAGATCTGCTGGAATTCTTGATTCTCGCAGATATCTGCCTTTGTAAATTTTGTATCCTTCTTTGACAGGAGTGGGAAGGATTTCTTCTATTGGTCCAAAATAATCCCACCATTGGAGGAACCAATTTGGAAAGTTATAATTCTGATTCTTCTTAAAATATATTAACCAAGAATGTCGGTTAAGTTTATTTTGGAACCAGAAAGTTCTTGTCCACGCGTCAATGTAGTCCCAATAATTATATCCTACTGGATCAAATGGTTGGGAAAACTTTTTATAAGAATTTAAATTTTTTCCAAAAGCCTTTGGAGTTAAGACTTTCAGGATTTGTATTGTTGAATGGGTTGTAACTGACGGCTCCTTGTGGTCCTTGTAATGCTTAATGGAAACAGAATCTGAATCCACTAAGATAAACTCATAAAACTGTCTGGTTTTATTAGCCTGATATGGTCTGAAATGAAATCCTGGTGGGAAGACTTTAGTAATTGCCTTGTATGGGTTTTTGTCCCAAAATTCAGGTTCCATTTGTATGACTGAGGAGAATTTTCCTTTGGCTACATAATGGCTTGGGTTTGAAGTTTTTTGTTTTCCCTTTTGAAGGTCAAGGGTTCCTTCTCCTTCTGTTTTATTGGTTATTGTTTTTTGGGTTTGGTTGAAGGTTTGGAGTATAGTGTTTAGGCTTGCTAAATCTAATTCCATATCTTCTTCAGAGGCAATGTCTGCCCAAGATTTATTTGGTAGGCTACTCAAGCTTCCTTGTTGGATAGCTAAAAGCGTACTAATTGGGAGAGCATAATCTGTTTTGGTTTGTTTGGTGGTTTTGACAACAGAATCAGTCTTTTTGAAGGATTCTTTTGGAGTTCCAGATTGCTGAGTTGATGACTCAACAACTTGGATTGCCTTTTGAGTCGATGACTCAATGGGGGTCGATGACCCAGAAGAAGAGGTTTTTGAATCTGCTGAAGCAGATTGTGGTCTTGGTTTATTTAGAGTCAGAGCTAATCTGACTTTGCCGCCTCTGGTGGTTCCTCCCCTAGAAGGGGTAACTGCCTTTCTAGGCATCTTACTTATCCTGTAAATATTCACGGGTAAGATAATCAGGAAGGGAGTTTGAAGTGCCTTTGAGATATTCTATGTCGAAATCAAAAACACTTAAAATTGCTTGCCATCTCGCAAAAATTTATTTTGAGGCAAGATTTTTAACATCCTTTTGTAAAATTTCTTTGGCAGACTTGCAGTCTACCCTAATTAAAAAATTTTTGTTTAATAAATCAGATTGGAATTTTGAAACGCATAAAACAATTGCCAAAACTTCCTTTTTAACAGTAGAATAATTCTGTTGTGCAGAATTCCAATGTTTTGAAGTGTATGCAATGATATGCTCATGAGACTTGATTTTTTGTTTAAGAATACCTCCATAACCTATGTCTGAGGCATCAGTTTCAACGATTTTGAAGGCTTGGGGGATGGGAAGATATAGGCAATTTATCTTCCTGACTTTGTTTTTTATTTCTTTAACGACATTAGTATGGACATCAGTCCAAGGGGGAGGATTTTTCCTAAGCCTATCATGTAAAGGCTTGATGATGTTATTTAGGTGGGGGATGAAATCCCCAACGTAATTGAGACATCCCAAAAATCTCTGTAATTGGGTTTTATCAAGGATCCTGTCAGGAAATTTATCAGCAAATTCAATGGACCTACTGATAGGGATAATGGTACCTTGGTGGATATTATGTCCAAGGAATCTGATATTGGTTTGAAAGAGACTAATTTTTGATTTTGAAACGGCAAGACCGTTTTGTTTAATAACATTAATAAAAACATTTATATGTTTAAAATGTTGATCAATGGATTGAGAAAAAATTAAAACATCGTCAATGTAGACAATGACAAATTTTGAATAAGGATTGAAAATGTCATTCATGATTTTTTGAAATTCAGAAGGAGCATTTTTTAGACCAAAGGGCATAACATTCCATTCGTAATGCCCAAAGGGAACAGTAAAGGCAGTCTTGTACCTATCATTTTCGCAAATTTGGATTTGCCAAAATCCCGATTTCATATCGAATTTTGAAAAGATCTTAGCAGAATTGAGTCTGTTAAGAAGATCTTTTTTATTGGGGATAGGATGCCTAATCCATTGAAGGGCTTGATTGAGGGGTTTGTAATTGATAACAAGTCTGGGAGTACCTCTTTCAATCTCAGCAGGTTTATTAACATAAAAAGCAGAGCAAGACCAAGGACTCTTGCTTTTCCTGATAAGATTTTTGTCTAAGAGATCTATAATCTCTTTCTGACAATAATGGAGGAGTTCTTCATTCATCTGAATTGGTCTGGCTTTAGTGGGAATTTGGGTATCTTTGAATCCTGATTCATAAGGGAGACTGACAATATGTTTTTTCCTATTCCAGAAAGCGCTGGGTAGGTCAGAACATATAGAAGTTTGGATTTTGTTTAAAAGAGATTGGATTTTCTTTTGAAGTGAGAAATTACCTAATTGTTTTTCAATATTAGCAAAAGAAACTTCTTCTTTTAAAAAGTTAATCTGATTAACTTTGTTTTGAATAAAATTAATATTTTTTGTAAAGGGCTTATTAGAAAATTTGAAGGTTATTTGTTTCCCTAAATGTCGAGTGGATATACCATCTTTCGAAATTTGCAAAGGGAAAAGAGCTTTTATGAAAGGTGTTCCCAAAATCACTTCATTTTTTAAATTTTTAACAAGAAGAAAGTTTGTTTCAATCTTAAGTTCTTGATTTTCAATTACAGCTTTAGAAAGCTTATAATTAATTTTCAGTTTTGAACCACTAGCAGTGCTGAGTTTTTCAGAGGTTTTTTCAAAATATTTTGTAGGAATTAAACCTTCTAAAATACAATTTGAATCAGCACCTGTATCAAAAAGGGCCAAAGTGTCAAGAACAAAATCATCAATAACGATTCTGATATTAATGTAAAATTTTTGTATTTTGACCTTGTTGATCAAACACATAAAAGTTTCTTCTGGATTACCAGAGTCATCCTTTACAGAATCATTATCCTCAGGAAGTTCTACTTTCTCAATGTCAGAATCATCATCTAACTGAGAAAGAATAACTTGGTGAATTTGTTGTTGATCTTTAATTTCTCTGATTTCTTTCTTGAGATTATTTATCTCAATCTGGAGATCTTGAATAGTGGTTGGTTTAATATTAGAATTCTTTTCTAATCTTTTGAAAATATCTGTAATATCGAATTTGTTTGAAGTAAAATATTCTTTAGGTTTAGGTTTATTTTCTAAAACCTCTTTGAATTTGTTTAAAAATTCTTTTCTTTCTTGAAAATCCGAAATAGAGCTTATAGCTTCAAAAAGAAGATCTTGTTCTTTTGTTAAAACATTGATTTCTGGAGTTTCATCACTGTCAGAAGAAGAAGCTTGGTCATCATTTTGAATTTGGTTGACCTCTTCTTCAGATTCTTTATTAGAATCTTCCTCTTCATCAGAGGTATTAGCCAAGAGATTATTAATTTGGTCCTCTAAAGAAGGCTCTAGATTGAGGCTACTAATCTTTTTCTTTAGCCTGCAATACTTACTAATATGGCCAGGTTTACCACAATTGTAACAGGTTACGCCTGTTCTGGGTTTTTTGGGAATATTGGTGGGGATGACATTATCCCCTTGTTTCTTAGGACTGGGTTTTCTATTGTACCTGCGCTTATAGGGCTTTTTGTAAGGTTCTACAGCCTCTTTCTTAGGGGCATGTTTCTTCCTTTTGGGAGAGCAGGATGGAAGACCAAACTGTTCGCAGATTGACCCTAATTCTTTCTTGCTCAAAGCTTTTTCTTTAGCAAGTTGATTTTGGAGTTTATCTTTCTGGCAAACTTTAATACCGCTATGGATAATGATAGCAGTAAGTTGACCATAATCATAATTATCATAATTGATTTCTCCAGTAGGAGAACGACTTCGGAGTTTACTTCTAATAAGATCTCCGAATGCTTTAGGAAGACCATCAAGATATTTTTCTTTCCAATAGGCTTGGTTGCAATCTTCCCTAGTAAGGACCCTAGACATAAAGGTATCTTTATACCACTTGAAATGTTCTAAGGAATCACATTTGAGTTTTGAAAGTAACTCACCAGATCTTTCCCTCCAAAGAGAAGGATCACCCAGGAAATGTTGGGATATTGTGTATAATAACGTATACACAGCATCAGGGAGATGCTCATTGTCACTGACAATGGTTTTTCCTTTATCATTAATTTTAACTGCAGAGAGAATGTTATCTCTGTCAGCTTCAGTGAGATAATTATCCCACCAACCTTTGAGTTGGCCAGTAAAACCAGCAACAAGAATATAGACAATGGTGTCTTCAGGCATATTTTGGTTAGTAAAATAGCCCATAGCGACAACCGACATATTTTGAAGTTTGGCAATGATATTATATTCAGATAATCCATCGATATTCCAAATATAAATATCATTAGAATTAAAACTTTGAATAAAATCTTGTTTTTCTTCTAAAATAAGATCAGGAGCAGTAGCTCTATTATAATAAAGCTTGGAAGAATTTTTCCAATTATTGATAGGATTAATAGCTAAGACAGAGTCTGTTTCAGAACAATGTTCTGAATCAGCCTTAGAGATGGCATTGATAGTTTTGGCAAGAGACCTAGTTCTGGGTTTAGCACTAGATTCTTCAGAAGGTTGAGGAGTGTCTGGAATGGTAGTGAGGAGACTAGTAATTTTACTAAGCAACTCATTTTGGTTTTCCTCATTTATTTTGGTTTTCTCTTTTTGCCTAAGTTCTAAGATTTTCTGCTTAGCTTTGGCGCTGATCTTAAAAGGTTTAAAAAGAGGTTTTTCAAGTTGTGGTTGGGAGGATGAAGAAGCAGTTTCTTCAATTTTCGTTTTGACAGGATTAACAGAGATTTTTTCTCCTAAAACCTGAAGGTATTTATTGGTATAATTGGCCTATTCCATAAGGCCTTGGATGTCATGAGGAGTGATAGACTCATCAGCACTTTTAGACTTGAAAGGAGTGGCAGTAACAGGGTTACCGCCTTTGTCTTTCAAATTAGGCAATTGGTATTGAGATGTGGGCGGTAAATCGCTTTGGACTATTTGTCCATCTTTGATTTGCCAGGTTATAACATTAGCAGAGGAGGTACTAATAACATCTTCTTGCCAGGGATAATTAATATTATTTCGAATGGTATAAGCATGATACCAATCAAAGAATGGAATATTTTGTTTGACCTTTTCGAGAAATTGATAGAATTTCTCTTGGATAGCAGACCTGTCTTTTCCCCTATAATTTTGAAAGAACCACTCTCTTTGAGGTTTCCATTCCTCAGAGTAAAAATCTTTCCTAAGGGTTTCCTTATCTATAATGAATTTATGAGATAACATCATAAGACTCATTAAGGGAAGAGTAAGTTGGAGATTGGATACTCTGATTTTCGTCTTCCTTTTCAGAAGTCTGATAAACATTTCTAGGAATCCTAGAAGAAGTGTCTAAACCTTGAAGATTTAGAGAGGGGTCATGATTGACAGACCTAGGAATATTAGGTCTAACATAAGATCTAGAAGAAAAAGATCTCCTAGCAGAGACAAAATCAGATTGATTACTATAAGCATCGATCCTAGAGGAGAAAGAGTTTCTCCTATCAAAGGTTATTTCAACCTTTCCAGAATTGTCCTGTGAGATGTCCTGTATTTGAGGAGCAGGACGAGGAACACTAGGTGAGGCTTTATCCATCACCCATTTTTCTGGGAGAGTAACCTCATCCCATTTAATAATTCTAGGTAGAGAAACATTAGCCTTTGTCATATCAGTGATAAACAAAGTAGTTTCTCCCTTTTGAGGCTTGAGAAGGACTCTAGAGGCACAAGAATTCATGACCTTATACTGAATCCTATAGATTAATGCGGCGGGAATAGATCCCTCTTTCATGTCTAACCCATGAAAGCAAATATTGAGAAATAAGGAGTCTAGGATGTGTTCATCCATAAGACTCACAGTTTTGTTGGGAAAACAGTTAAAATAAATCGGACCTTGACTGAGACTGGTTTCAACTGTTCCTATGAGAGAATCATCAAATTTATTATGACGAATGTCTCTGAGACAAATTAAGACAGCAGCATCTATGCCTATGTCTATCAAAGGTTTAATTGCTACCTGAACACATCCTATGTGAAGATACTTGTACTTTCTTTTATGGTCATTGAGGGAGGATTTAGACAGGAGATGAAATTCTTCCCCTATACCTTTCCCTAAAGGGATATTATTTTCAACAGTCTTGATAATATAATCAGAACTGTTTTTCTTAGGTTGGTCTTCAGGAACATATAAAGTTTCCTGAGGAATGACTGGGATGGTCCAGTCATCCATACTTTGATTGATCTCTTCAAAACGAACTTCTTCGTCGAAGAGGTTGTGTTTGGGTGTAATTTCAGGAGAATGATTCTCCTGGTCATTAAAGAGATTGGTTTTAGTTGGAGAGAAGGAGGAGGAACTGGAGCCAGAACGAAAGGAAAAGCGAGAGAAAGAGCGTAAGAGTCTAGACATGATATAAAAACATCTGGCTCATCACCCTCATTTGGTTCCGTAACAATACATCTGTTAATTATTTATAACTTATTCAACTGGATCTGGTTATTTGTGGACTTTTTTTTTTTTTTTTTTTTTTTACAAAATTCTGAAAATTCTTTTACTATAGCCACCAGCTTCTTATGTTCTTTTGTTTCTTTTGAATACAGCATCGTCAAATTAGCCTTACTGCCCTTTCAACCATACAGGACTTACTGCTACAGCCTTATTCAAAAGAACGAAGAACTGCTGTACTTCCAGTAAAGGATTTTCAGATATGCAGAACTGTACAAAAGCAATATTTCAGTACCATTAGTTCGTGGCGTTGTTACAGACAGGGACGATCATTACTGATCTCACCCGAAGGGCCTGTCAGCTATCCAGCCTATAAACCATGGTTACAGAAATTTCATAAAGGAATTTAAAGTCCAGATCCAGAAGAACATAGTTACAGATAATTAACAGTTATATTCCTACTTCCCCATCAGGCTCTGATACCAGATTGCCCTAGTGGATCAAGGAAGCAAAAAAAAAAACTGAAAGGAAAGTAGGCAGTAGCAGGACTACTAAATGATATGTAAATGATATGCAGAAATTAAAAGTGCAGTATGTAAAACAGTTAGCTCATAAAGAAACTAGAACGGTGGTATAACCAACACAGATCTAGTGAAGGGAGAAGAGAAGAAAGCCGGAGCGACGGTAGTCCGAACAGGACCGGCTAAGAGGGAGAAGAGAGGAAAATAATTTGAAACAGCAAATTTTATTGAAAGATCTCAAAGAAGAAGAAGGCTTACAAGAAGTTTTTCTCTCAGAGCTTCTCTCTCTTAAATCTCTCTTATCTTGCTAAAATGAAAGGGTACCTCACAATATAGTCGAGGCCTCCTTATATAGAAAATTTTAAAGTACTATTTCTACAGTTCCGGTTGGTGACTGGAACTATTAACTATAGTACCAGTTTCTAAAGATCCTGAATGTCAATACTGAAACAATCATCTTCATTTTGATCTTCTTCAATATTGGCATTTTGGTTAGAAGATTCTCCTTCTTCTTGGTTTTGCAATAACAGGAGAACATCTTGAAGATTTTTCTTCATTTTCTCTTTGGTATCGCATCCTGATAAGAATGCTGCAATTTTGGATTTCTGATTAAGGAATTGGAATGTTGCTGGGTCAGCAAGATTTAATAATTTGGGATTTTTCCCAAAATATTCAGCAACTCCTTCTGGAAACTCAGTATACAATTTATAAAATTTTGTATAAACATAAGACTTTAAGTCTAATACATAAACTCAAACTTGAATTATAAGCTCTATAAGACTGTAGCGTAGAATTAAGGATAATACTTTAAGCATGAGACTTAGTCGTAAGATTTATTAGTTAACTGTATTTAATATAAACATAAGATATTTAATAAATTTATATATTATTTTTAAGATGTTTGTGTGTATATATGATTAATCCAAATTTTGTTGAATTTTTAGTTAGTTTTTTAAGAGATTTTTAATAAAAAATTGTATTTAAAAAGATAAAAATTACATAAAAAAGATATTTGTGCATAAATTTCACTTTTATTCTTAGTAAATCAAATTATTTGAATTTAATAAAGTTCTTATGCAAGTTTTGTTGTTATATTAGTTTTGCAGAAAGTTTAAAAAAAACGCATAAGTGAGATGTAGAAAAAATGAAGAATAACCATCTATATAGTTACTTTGCTCTTTTAAAGTAGGAATAAAAATATGTTAAACTGTTCGATAGGGACCTACAGCCAAGCTTATATAATTAATAGACTTAATTTAAACTTTTTAAAAAGTTTAATTAATTAAATAAGTCAGACTTAAATTTAAGAAAAAGTTTATTAAGTCTATTAAAATAACCTATTTAAAATTCATAAAATTTATAATAATATATTAAATAACTTTATATAAAAATCATATAATAATATATTAATAATATATAAAAATTCAATTGGCTTCGTCACAAATATAATTTAACGAGAAAATTAAAGGTAATAACTTCTAAAAGTATTTTAAAAAATAATATTTGTACTCACTATTTATAAAGTATTTTTATTTTAATAATATTTTTTTTTAATTTTGAAGGTTAATGAATAACATGAAGAGATCTCTTTGAAAATCTGATAACATACACTTGTTAATTTTAAAAAATTACTCTTTTCGTCCCTTAATTTTATGGTAAAATTCATTTTCATCCTTTAACTTTTTTGATTCATTTTTATCCTCGAAGTATTATTTTTTTTTCCATGTTTGTCATTTTCATTAACACTGTTATATAACCTAATGTTCTATGTGATGCTGAGATGACCATTCATTTAATCCAACCTGAATTTTTTAATTTAAAAAATAATTAAAAATAGTGAAATGACGCTAAGTTGTAACTTTCCTTTTCTCTTCCTCCTCCAGCAGCTCCCTTTCACTTTTCAACAATCTCTCTCCCCTTTCACAACCTCTCTTTCTCCTCCCTGCAACTTCCCCTCTCCATCCCCTCCCCTTCCCTTCCCTTCCTTTCCTTTGTTCGCAGTTCCATTACCCCTTTCCTCCTAATCCACGACTTTATCTCTCTCGTAGTCTTGTCTCCTCCTTCCTACAGTCCCTCTCTTTTCTCCTCCGCAACTCCCCCACCCTTTCTCCTAACTTATCTACCTTGTCTTCTCCTTCTCACAGTTCTCCTCCCCTCCCCTTCCTCCTCTCGCAATTACTCCACCCTTTCCCACAACCTACCAAATTTGTCTCTTTCTTTCTACAGCCCCATTTCCCTCTCCTTCCTTATTGTCAACATTATTCATGGCGAGAATGTCTCAATAGAAGAATCTCTACATTATAAATAAGCTTGTTAGTGTTCTAATTTTTTATTAGCTTTGCAGAAAATTGTCATACATGGAGGAATTCTTACATTATAATATGAAATTTTGTTGAGTTTCTTAATTGTCATTTCACTTGAAAAATTTTCTCAGGTTTAACCTCTTAATTATCATTTTTGGGTATAGAAAAAGGCCTATCCATTATGCTGGAAAACATGTTCATCTTATACTTGCAGCCTTATTTCCCTCTTTTTCACTCAATATGAAATTTTGTTTTTCTTTTTTTATTTATGTTTATTAAAAATTAATTCACGATAATGTGTATTGACGTTTTTTATTTGCAAAGATGAAAACTATGAGAGAGTTAGACTTACATTAAATCGTAATATATTAATGAAAACATAAACATCATTTCTCTTTTGGATCAATGAATTATTTCCTTTTATATTCATTTTTAGTTTATATTTATTTTGATTTGAGTTTATTTATTAATCTCAATGATTCTTTTCTTCTCGTGTTGATGATTAGTATGTTTTAATAAATGTGTTTGAATTCAAATTTTAGAAGCATACATTATTCTCATTTCAATATTATTATGCTAATATTTGTTTTTTTTTTCTTTTTAGGTATGTGTAATTTTTATATGCTTTGCAATTTTAATTTTTTTATGTTTCCTACCCTTCATGTATTATCGCACATGTAAATTGTAAAGTAAATATTTGAACACTTTAATTGTTGTATACATTATTTGATATTTACTTGTTGGTTTGTTTTGTTTATATATTGTTTTTATATTTAATTACTGAATAATGTATATTGTGGTTTTAACCATTGCATTAAAAATTTGGACAAGTTGCAAACATTGTAATAAAATTCATTACTTACACTATATTTGTTCAAACAACAATTTTATAAATTTAATTCTAAATTTTATCTTCACATTTTTTTCAACCTTAATATATAATTTTAATTATAGACCAAAATCAAGTTGTGCATTATTGTAAGCACTATTATTTATTCTTTATTAAAAAAACTTACCGTCAAAATTGTTATATCAAAAATTTTTTGTTCAACTCAAAAATGAATCTAACCCAAGTTAACCAACCTAAAAATCATGTAACTCATTCTACTCAAAATTACCTAAATCAAGTCCAACATTTGGACAAAATTGAGCCTTACTTTTACTTCCTTGATTACCACTAGTTAGCCTATTTTGGCCTAACCCTACCTGTCAAGAACCCAAAAATATAAGAATTTGACCCAATCAAGCTTCCTTATCCCTTTGTTTATGTCAAAACCATGGCCACCAAGAGAGAACTAGGCTTATAAAGACAATTGATGATACATGAAGGTTAAACTTAAATAGGATGCCACATAAACTAAGGAACACGTAGAAATATCCATATTTAGCTTGATACCAAGAGAGGAAGGGGGAGTTGAAATCTAATTTAGAAAAATACAATGGTGCATAATTAGAATTGTAGTTTGGTGAGTAATTATACTTCTCTCCTTTTTTATCCATAAAACCATTCATTTAAATACTTTGTAAAAGGTTTCATATATCTTTTACTATTCCTTTAATTTTAAAAATTTTGATCTTATTTTTGTAGGTCTTAATTAGATCTAGAGTCAAATTCAAAGAAGACATGGTCTCAAAAGAGATTAAAAGTTAGGATAGTTGCATTTTGGAGGGTCAAACCTTCTGCAACCAAAACGGATGGTGCTGAGCACTTCCTAGCATAATTAAAAGCAAGATGACTATGGTGATCCTTAGAGATCATTACCAATACCAACGGACCTAATGAGGTCATGTCTAGAATGTGATTAAATGTTAGGATAGTTACATTTTGACGGAACAAAGCTTTTGCAACCAAAGGGGCTAGGCACTTCTTAGCCCAACCGAAAAAAAAAAAAAGTTTATCGCAGTGACCATTGCCAACATTAGGAGACCTGATGAGCCTTAGAAGGTTGCATCACAATTACATTTCACCAATCATAATTGGGTAGGAAGGGATTTAGTAGCAAAGAATATGTTTGCAAATTGATACTGTTATAATGAAACATAGATTAATATTTGTATTGTTAACAGTAGTTTAATTTCTATTATTCTATATGCACCATATAGTACTCTAAATCACCATAATTGAAAACTCTTTAAAATCAAGTAAGCCTTGTAATGCCAAACACACTTAGTTATGTCCATAAACATAACAACAAAAGTTTTACCACTTCCTTTTCTTGCTTGCATATTAGGCACACAAACCATTTAGTAAGACTTTCTTTTTTCTTCTGAAGTTAAAATTTACCTTTATATTCTCATAAAAAAATTTCTCAATTAAAATACGATCATGATTAAAAGATAATAATATATTGAATATTCATAACACATAATAATCGTAATCTTTTGTAGGACTTCCACTCCCCAAAAGCAATAATTTCTTGATTTAGAATATAGTCACCCAATTGAGCCTACATCTATTGATATTTTTATAGGATTCTATATAATATAAGTTTGCATGATTAACAAGAACTAACTCTGTAATTTTGTTAGTATTCCAACTCTTAGTATATTGATTAAATAAGAAACTACTCTTTGATCATTATTACTTCAATCTCCTAACAACATAGCACCATATGTTAACCATTTGTAGTTGTCCAAGCTCCATTTCTTCTGATTAAGTCTCTTCCAGTATAATAAGTTATTATATAATCTTAAGATTTGTTCTTCTTTCTTTTAGTACATTAAAAGTAGGGAAGTAAATAATATTAAGGACTTGAACTAACATGCTTCCCCTATCTTCCTCCCACTTTGTTGTCAAAATCTAACAACTATGAAATATAGAGTACAAATATATTTTTGTAACTTCAAAGAAGATATAACATATTTTGAAATGACTCAAAAGACTATATTGATTATAACCTATTTTCTCGCTTGATTGAAAAATTTCTCCTTCCCCTTTCAATATAAGCTTGAATTTTCTACTTGATCCACTTGAGAGTACATGATTTAAATGTTCCCTAATTCATTAGAATTCCCAAGTAATTTCTAAGAGTTTTTGTAGGTTTGATGCCAAAGATGAAAGATAGTAATTGCTTTATGTTTGTATATACCTACAAAACAATAACACAAATTTAGCTAAATTAATTTGTTAGTCTAAACTAGTGAGTTTAGGATCCTTAGTAACTAGTACATCTTTGACTCTTTCATGGAAGGAGAAAAAAATGACAATGTCTAGAAATAATAAATAAGTAATTTTTGAGGCATTGGTGGCAAGTCTAAAATAAAAAATCTTACCATCAGTCTTAACATTTTGTAACATTCTAGATAACCATTCAACCCATAAAATTCAAGAGCTTTAATGCTACCTAGTCCAAAAAATTCTTATCTAATATCTTCACCAAAAACTAGTTTGTACAATTTTTAATTCAATTATTTTGTAGCAATGACAATAACAAATTAAACATGATTCATAATTTCTTTTGCATAATAGATCTTTTTTTACCTGATTCATGATTGCCCTCATAACTTTTTACTGCCTTTCAACTCAATCACCTTGATCTATTTTGATTATTTTAATTATGATTTTTTCACTTCTTTAGATGGTAGTGTGTTCAAATTTTGGCAAGCTTACCAAGCTTTTGTTTTAGTAAAGGAACATAGGTTGTCGTATCTACAATGATTGGTAGATATATTTATAATCTATATTATCTTAATTAAAATTATTAATAAAAATATTGATATTTTCGCAAATTGTTCATCGGTTGAGAAATTCAGAGATTCAAAGATTAAAATTGACTAACATATAAAAATATTAAGGTTGAATGGGAATTGATTTTTATCATTTATACTCATCTATATTTTTTATGAATAAATACCTAGACATTATTCTATAGAAGTAGATGCACTTTTTTAATGTTTCTTTATATCTATTTCTTAATAATGAATAACAATTCTTTTTTGTATATTCACAACACATCGAGTGAGGTTTATTCAATCTAGTTCTAAGATTTGTTTTCCAACAAAACTTTGGATCTTAAATCAAAATACTATCATTAAAAATCTTTCACTGTGTATATAAAAAGAAATCAAGAATTTAAAAGTTAAATTTTTGAATTAAAAGAAAGAATTTTCACTATTTATTAGATTTATTGATTCAATTCAATGAATCTTTCATTCATATTTATTTTTTCACTAAGAGAGTTTTAAAACTCATGAAATTTTATATTTGAAATATCAAATAGATCTTTTAAAATATAGTTAAGGAAGATATATTTAGAAATATTTAAAATGATTGTTTTTTTTTAACAACTCGTACTTTTGTGTATTTCTAACTTTTTTAACCTTGTTTGTCTTTTCTAAATGTTCATTTATGAGCAAAAATAATATTTTATATAAAACTATTGTTAAATAAAAAATTTGGTATAATTCAAAGATAGTGTGATCTTTTAAAGGATTGAAACCAAAAAAAAAATTGTTTATAAAAAATAAGATACTTTGCTAAATGAATTTTTTTTTTATCATCTTACTTTCTTATGTTTTTTCTTCATCCATTCAATTGAAATTGTTAAATTTTAATATTAATTTATAACAATAACATGTTACATAAAATGACAATTATTCAATTTAGCCTAAATTTTAGTAAAATTTTTATTTATATGTTTGGTTGGTTGGTAAGATACAGCATATTTTATCCTCTACAAAGAAAGTATTTATTTTTTATATTAAATGTAAATTTTTATTTTAAATATAAGCGCATTTGGAAGTTATGTATTTTTCGGAGCATTTTTTTTTTATGCTATTTAACTTTACTTTTACAATATTTTTTAGAACTTTTAATAGAAATTTGGCGTCTAAATATGCATTCTCATAAGGCTGGTTACTAGTTGATTTCAAGCATATTCTAACCCCAAAATTCTTAATTCATTACAAACTGAGACAAACAAATTTTGGCCCAATATTACCCATTTAACATTTTGATTTGGAAAATTTTCAATATAATCGAGTTGTAACATCCCGGGTGGGTTACTTCAAATTTGGTCCAATGGGCTATTTTATATTTTTGGGCTTGATTAAAATTTTTAACCTTTTTTGTATTTTCTCTAAATTTCCAATCTAATACACAATTATGACAATATATGCATGCATTGCCAGTTAAAATTTCAATTGTTTTAGTTAAATATCAAATTTAAATCACTTTTTTTTAAAGTAAAATACAATGCCATAAAGATAATGTATATATACACACACACAAAGATACATATATACGAGGATGTGTAAGTTCAACATCAACGACTCCAATTTCAAAAACCAAATTATCATCCAAAAATAATAATAATAATAATAATTAATAATTGTTCCCTTTCGAACAAGAGACCCGTAACTCCATTCAACCTTGAATCATGCTCAATCAAGCAAAATAATAAATATTAGAAGTGATGAAAGAAACAGAATGAACAAAACTACAAATATTTATTCTTACCTCTCATCGAAAAGAGAGACTAAAAGAGGAATTAAGAGAGCGAGAGAATGTTATTGTAGATTCAAGGAGAAAAGGATAGAATAGAGACAAGTGAAAAATTGAGTGAAAATTGGGAACACAAACAGCTGCAACACTGATGATGGGAGCATTTTGAAGTTCAAATTTCAAAGATGCGCGACAAATAAATAAATAGGAGGCAATGTTAAAAGAAACCGCCCGGCTCCGTCACTAATTGAATAGGTTAAACTCGATTATATTAATAAAATGTGTAAAACTTATATTTCTAAAAATTTCAAAAAACAAAATTATATACAAGTTAACCAGTGATTCACGTTTATTTCTTAGATTCACTACTGCAGAAAAAAAATATCGCCAAACAACAACCAAAAAAGCGGAATAATTTAAAATAGTTAAGGATAAAGAACTAAAAACTTAAAATTTTCGAATTTCAAAACAAAATAATATGAACTATTTGCTAAATTGACAAGTGTCTTTCAAAAGACAAAATAAGGTTACAATTTAAAATTAAATTAATACATAAAGTAACAAAATTGTTTGTGAAATAACTGGATAATTAGTAATGCCCCATTTTAATTTTGTACACGCAAAAAAATAATTTTGGATAACATCAAAACAGCCACGTATTTCCCTCTCTCAAGAAACAAAAACAAACAAAATCAAAATAGAAGAAAAGAAAACGAAATAATAAAAACGGCATTCAGAATGAGTAGGAGGATTGTATTCATCATATGAATATTATTCATATGAAAACATTCAAATGGATCATCACCATGCCAAATAATAGCTACAAAAATTTAAAAAGCAAAAAAGAGAAATTAAAAAAAGGTAAATTAAAAAGCGTAATGGAAGCGAAGGGAGGGTGGAATCCTCTCAGACAAATGCCTCGATTTGTCGTCAGAATTGTTAGAATGGAAATTAGATCAGACTCGTCATCAATATTTGATCATCACCGAGAATCCACACCTTCGCATGCGTTCAACAACGACTCATTCAAAATATCAATAACCAAACACTCAAAAACAAAGAATTAATCTAAAGAAAAAATGACTGCGCACACAGATATGAAACGGTGGCCACGCTCCCTGCGTCATGGAATGGGAACAAGAGTTTCACTTTTCGATATTTATAGGCAACTGGGGTTTCTGAGGTTGTATTTAGGGTTCTATCCGTCCAACCTTCATTGGGCCGTGTAGTTTAAATGGCCCAATCAAAAAGTTTTAATTCCAAATACATTGGGCCTGAAAAGTTACAAAGTTGGATACAAAGTCCTTTTCTTGCAAAAATATAAAAAGAAAAGATACGATATCCTTTTTGTGACAAAAGAAAAACTAAAATTGTAAATTCATCAATATATTATTGACCAATGAAGAAACATGAAAATATTCATTTCCTTAACACATTTATTTAAATTTAGACTATTATTTAAATTAATTTTAAAAATTCAAATCAATTCTCCCATCCCAAAATAGTAGCTTATAAATTCAAGATAAAATAGATAATTTATTAAGTATATAAATTACTTTATGGATAAAGAAGACATCTCTTATTATATTTCTTTCTGTTGATATATATATATATATATATATATATATATATATATAATTTAACAATATTAATATTTTTTTATGTTTTTAATATTTTAAATCTTATACAAATTTAAAATTATGCATATAATACAATCACAACTTACTGGATTTTAAACTTATAAAATTAATATGGTGTATATAAGGCTATATTATAATATTTGTACATTAAAATATTTAATCATTAAATAATAAATTATACACATACATTTCATTTATAATAAAAATTTCAAGCATTATGCAGGCCTCTAACTAATTTTTTTAACTTTTATTTTTCTTTATGCTTTTTGGTTTACAGAACTACTTTTGTTTTTCAACACACCAATTTTCTCTTTTATTTGATTATTAATAAGATTTAGATTCTATTTTTTCTTATATCTATATTATAACAATTAATATATTTTTCTTAAATAATAGGTGCAAACTGACCAGTTAGATAAAATAAGTTACATAAACAAAAAAATTTAAATTAAAAAATTATATCAAAAGAGCATTTAGATTAAAAACACAGTGTAGGAAAATTTAAGCTTAATTGGAGTTACCTAAATTTAAACATTAATATTTAAAAGGAAATACAAATAAAAAATAAAATGCGATATTTAACATGGTAAAAGTCATGTTACTTAATAAAAAAAAACTCTTAAATTTATTTTCATTTAACAATATTAACTTAAAATTATAATTAAGTAATGGATAGCGTGGATCATTAAAATATTACTATTAATTAATTGGATTAGATTATATTAAATTTAAATTTAGAACCTAGTTGATTGAATAATAAAAAATAAGAAAATTGATGAGATAAAATTATGACTTTTCTCATAAATGGGAATTCAGAAAACAATATAAATTGGTTAATATATTGACTTTTTTGTGTCGGTATTTAACATAAATACTCTCTTATATTTTTATTTGTATTAATTGTTAAAAAAAATTATATTATTTATTATAAAATTTGTATCAACACAAAATACTCATCTATTATATACTATAGACTCTGCATTGGTGCGGATAACGACATATTCTAAAAAGCGATGGAGTTCTTCTGTCTGGGTTCTATCAAACTCCACCATCTACAAATTTATTTTGCTAACAGATGGTGTGGGTGACTATTCTGTAGTATTTTATTCTTAGTGGAAGATGAATGCACAAATTGGATAGACGATGAGCATGATGATGCCAAGAGTATTTGATATTCCATGTTTCTGTGTGAAAGAATTTCTGAATCCACCAGTAGCCCTGATATGTTCTTGCAATAGGTAACAACCAATGAAAAGATCAATCCCTATACCAACCCAGTTGTTCCTAAACTTGAGAGCAAAGACGTTAGGGGCCACCATCAAAAGAAGGATCATTGATCCAGGTATTTCCAACCAATCTGCAAGGATCCATTCCAAGTTAATTTTCAATAGTTAAGTTCAAAACTCAGGCCAAAAATGGTCAATTTGCCTGAGTGCATAAGTGTGTGATTAGGGATGTAAATGAAGCTAAGTTTCACTTTAAAGTATTCTGAAGCATTGCAAAGTGAAACATACCTGGAAAATGTCTAGGTAAGAAAAGCCTTAGCACGACTGTAATGAAGGCAATCCATTTTCCAAGGTCTCCTCTGAACAATAGAAATGAATTTTGAGTCATTCAATTTATAATAATAGATTAGAAAAAGAAAAGAGAGGAAGAGAAATGATAAAATAACATAGTTACCTGAACAAGTGGAACAGAGACCTGGGAAGACTGAAGAATATGTAAGGCACTAATAATGAAGTCAGCATATTTGTCCTCCAGTTTGTGCGATCCAGTACCAGTAAATATCTGAAATAAACATTTTCCTAAGTGAATTTAATTAATAAAAAATTTCTCTTTAAGCTGGTCACTCACTCATCAATTTCTCCGTTAGCATATTTTAGTGATTTTTAATAGAAGACAAACAAAAGAGAAATGGGAAGACTGAAAAATTGTGTGAAAAAAGATGGATAATATAATAGAAAAAGTTAAAAAAAATATATAATTTTGTTAATTTCAATCTGAGTTTAAATATCATAGTCTTTTTTTTTTTAAAAAAAAAAATATTATATTGGGTATATAGAAGTATATAATATGTTTATCAATAAAAATTATTACTCTAAATGCTTAAAGAAACAATAAACTGTAAAAAAATAACAAAGGAGTGTTATATATAAGTTGTTATATAGAAGACAAATTTGTTGATTTGATATTACTAGGAATTAATATGAGTGGCTGGTAGTATTGATTATAGCAATTAAATTAATATTTGATTAACAAATTTTCTTGCTTCCCAAGGAAGCATATAGAGAGAGGTTAAATTGAACTTACATGGCAGCAAAGGTAGCGAACAATCTGAGGGAAGAAGTGCCAAATCCTTTGCCTCCTAATATGGTGGCATCGTTGAAGAGCTTCTTGGCAGCAAGCTTTAGCTCATTTATATCGGAATCGATTAAACTAGCAATAACGGGTTCCGTTTTCGTAGCCACATGCTGCATTAATAATCTCCCCATCTTGCTTCAGATCTGATTTCACAATTCACAGTTCACAATATAGAGGCAATGTTGAGGTTGTTATATAGGAAGCAGTAGCAAGTGAGACACAAAATTGTAGGGGTTTTAAAGTAAGTGTGGAATCATGAGAGGCCATAATTCAAGATTTCAACGAATGGTCATAATTCTAAATAAGATGCGAACTTTCGGATCCTCTTCAATTTTCAACTGTTTTCTGGGCTTTATTTTGACTCCTTGTCTGGGTTTACCGTGTCATGTTACGGGTTTGCGATGCCCTTTCACCATAATCCCATTTTGTTTGATACGTTGCATCGTTCCATAATAATAATAATTTAATTAACTTCCGTTTTTAACATTAAGTTTAAGCATTTTAAATAGTTTTTTTTTATTAAGAAAATCTTTATTATAAAGACTCAGATAAATACTTTTTAATAATAATAACAACGGAATGATGCTAATCTCTCGTTAAGTCGAGTTGTAGTGCGTTGACACAACCGAAGGGTACGGTTTTGTAATGCTCTAAGTTTTGTAATAATATTTTGTTTACTAATATAAATGATAGATTTCTAATTGAATGTTCATTTTGACTTATGTAGTGACGTGAATACATGTGTACATGCATGTGTGAATATATGTGGATAAGTATATATGTATAAATGTGAATATTGACTTGTGGTTGGGCTGGATTGATTGATAAATAGACTAGATGTGTATTGCAGGGGCATTCTCGCAGTAGCGAGAAGGTCTTGGGTGAGTGTCATGCATCTGTTACGTTCTCGTTGTAACGAGAGGGTAACAGAATAGGTGCATTTTATGGGTGCAGTCTTACTATAGCGGGATTCCGCTGTAACGAGAGGATCCTGCTGTAGCGAGATTATAAAGAAATCAGGATACAATTCTCTCTGATATTTTTACTACAGTAAGAAAAGGCCTCGCTGTAACGAGAGTGTTGCAAATTCTAGGGTATTTGAGGAGTTTAGAGTTTAGAAAATTTATTTCTCACTTTTTTTCTCATTCTTTCTTCGATTCTCCAAACTAGGAGTGTTCATGGATTGGATTTTCAAAAATCCAATCTAAATCCATTTATAATCCAATTATATAGATTGGATTATAAACCAATCCATTTTAATTTTTCTAAAATCGGTTTAAATTTGGTTTTAAAATTTGGATTTGGTTTAAAATTAGTTTTAAACCATTTTTGCTATATAGTAAAAATATACTATAATTTTTTTATATTATTATTAAATTATTATATTAAAACATATTTAAATTTTATAATAAATAAAATAACATTATGTTTGCATATATATATATATATATATATATATATTACTTTAACCCATTAAATCTCTAAAAAGAGTTAATAATACATGTCAAAAAAATATTCGCGTATATTTTAATTTATTAATAATATTTTTAATATTTTATTAAAGTAATAAATATTTAAATACATTTTAATTTTTATCATCTATTCATCATATAAATTAATTATATGAGTTAAATTTTAAACTATTTTATTTTATTTTATTTTTTAATCAGTTCAAAAATAGTTTTAAAATTTAAATTAATTTTAAATTTAATTTTTGTTGAAACTAGTTTTAAATTTAATTTTTAACGTAAAATTAATTTTCAATACATTTATAAATTTTGTTTTTAAGGTAAAACTAATTTATTATATAAAACGTTGTATTAAATCAGTGCATTTCAAAAAGATTTGAATAATATTTATTAATATATTATATTTTATAGAAGTGTATAAAATATTTATTATTATTTTAAACTTATTTTTAATGAATAAAGTTTATAGTGAAAGTTAAAATTAAAACTTATAAAAATAAAAATTAATAATGTAAATAATAATAAAATTATTATAATATTTTAAAAGTTAAAAAGTAAACATAAATATAAAAAAATAGTAGTCATTAATTTAAAAATATTTTTTATATTTTAATATCTTTAATTATTTTGAATATTTTAATTTTAATTATAAGAATTAATAAAAAAATATTAGTGGTAAAATATAGTTATAATATAACACAAAAATTTAATAAGTAAATATATAAGATAATGGCTTCATACATATACATATAGATTTGGATAACTAAAAAAAAATCTAGTTTTAGAAAATGAATTTGGACACTAAACCGGTTTAATATAAATCTAGATTTTTAAAACTAGTTTAATATTAGTTATGGATTAGATTTGTAAAATCAGATTTTTTGAACACCCATATTCCAAACCCTTAACCCTATTTCACCGATTAAACTACCTTTAAAGCTATTTAGGTGCAAGATTGAAGGTTGTGGTTGTGTTTTAGACGTTTGAAGGTAAGTTTATTTCCCACTTATTTTTTTGCTGATGATATAATTTTAATAGCCAAATATGATATGCATCAGGCTAGGATTATTAAAGAAACACTTGCCACTTTCTACTTTGCCTCTGGACTAAAGATTAAATTTAGCAAATCCTCTATCCTCATTTTTAAAAATATCGATCTAGCCCTCTCTTAGGATATTCGCAGTTTTTTGGATATTAACATTTCCACCCAATTTGGTAGTTATTTGTGTATTCCTATTAGTAGCCAAAAACCAAACAATATTGATAAACTGGGAAGAAATTAGAACTTTGGAAAATGAACTCATTTTCCATGGCTGGTAGGATTACCTTGACCCAGTCTTGCCTCATAAGTATTCCTGCTTATACAATGCAGTCCCTACTTCTCCCTGTTTCAATTTGTGATGAAATTAATAAAATTTGTAGAGACTTTATTTAGGGATCTCTAGGGAGGAAAATATGTCATTTGATAGGGCGGAATAAAACCTGCAAACCTAAAAAAGAAGGAGATCTAGGATTCAGGTATATCACAATCTTAAATAAGGCTTATCTTTTGAAACTCTGATGGAGACTTGTTAGTTCTTCCAATAGTCTCTGGGCCCATATTGTTAGGAATAAATATAAAATTGTGCTTGGGAGAAACTCCTGTATAAAAAGCTTTTAAAAGGCTTCCCATCTTTGGAAAGACATTATTTCAGTTTGGCCCTTTTTTTCCTAGGGTTTAAGGTGGGTGGTAGGGGATGGCTCAACCATTAAATTTTGGACTGGCAAATGAATCCCTCAGCACCATCCCCTTGTAAATTGTTGTAAGGTTCCCATTTTTGAGGTTGATCTAGACACCCTTGTGGCCCTATTCTCTACACAAGGATCTTGGAATTTGAATAAAATTTATACTTTCCTGCTTGCTCATTTCCATAATATAATCGGTAAGATTTTTTGTTTTGGAACCTGTTCAGTAATGGTTGTTTTTCCCTTAAGTCTACTTATTCTCTCTTAAATAAACATTTAGCTCAACCTAACCCCTATTCTAAAAATTTCTATGTTCCTTTAAAAATTAGGGCATGACAAATTTCTTACTAACCACGAAAGATATGGGAGAAGTATGACAGACTCTCCTTCTTGTCCTAGGTGTGGGAATGTCTCAGAATCCATCATTCATGTTCTTCGTGACTATTGCTATGCTAAACAAGTTTGGGAGCACTTCATTTTGCCTGACCAATAGCCTCGCTTTTTTAGTAGTGATTTGCATAATTGGATTAATAAAAATTTATCTAATTATTGTCATAATGACTTTCCTAATTGGGATAGACTGTTTGGATATGCAGTCTGGTATTTATGACTAGATAGAAACAATTTCATATTCCAGCAATCCTTTGTAATGCCCAGTTCTCTGGTCCATAAAATTTTATATGATCTGAATTATTTTCATTGTGTTTTCAGGGCCAATAGAAAGTTTGTTTCTAGCCTGCTGCATCAACAAAGTCGAGTCAAGTGAATTCCTCCTAGCCTTGGTCATCTCAAGCTCAATGTTGATGGCTCAGTCCCCTTTCATCATCAAATTGCTGGTTATGATGGCCTTACTAGGGATGATAAGGGGAATTTTGTTGTTGGTTTTCATGGCTGCACTAGTACTTGCTCCCTTTTAGTTTCTGTGCTTTGGACTTTTTTTTGGGGCTTTAATTTAGTTGTCCAAAAGCAGATTCAATGTATTTAGATAGAAGGGGATTCAAAGGAGGCTATCTCTCTCATTTTGAGTCTCCAGCCAAGCTCTCATCTTTGTGCATCTATTTGCATGATATTGGAGCTTTGTTAAAACATATTAATTTTATTAGATTTAGCTACATTTGTAGAGAAGCTAATTAATGTGCTGATTAGCTGACTAAGCTTACGATTGATAGTTGTATTGTTATGCTCTATTTTGATGATTCCCTTCCTCCTTGTATCCCTTTCTTCGTCTAAATACCAGTGATATTTGATCTTTTATGTGTGAATCTTAGTTCTATTTGTTTGAGCTTTTAAACCCTTCTTATTAGCAAAAATAAAATAAAATGTAACACTACTTGAAGATTAATAAGCATTAAAAATTTAAATTATAAAATATAATAAATTGAAATACATATTTACTCTTTATAATTAACATTTATTTATAATATATTTTAATATTTTAAAAAAAATTACGTTTGAATTCTTATAGGATTGTTTTGCTATATTTTAATTAACTTCTACCGTTATAATAATATTTTGAAAAAAAGACAAACTAAGAATAAACAATAACTTTTACTAATAACGTTAAAATATTAGAAATTAAAATATAATAAAAATATTTATATATAAATTCAAATATAATTTTTTCAAATATAAAAAATAATATATAAATAAATATAAATTATAGAAACTATATATATATATATATATATTTTAACCAATATAATACAACAAAAAGATACTATTTTACGTTAACATTTATATATCTCGACGTACTATTGTTAGTTTTTATTTAAATTAATCTTGATTTAATTACGAAATACTTAGGGGAAAATGTGATATTTTAAAAAATAAAAAACAAAAATAAACTGAAGAAGTTATTTAATAATAAAAACTATTTTAAAGTAATTCATCATAAAAATATATTAAAAAAATCAAAATGCTAACTAAACTTTGAGAATCTTATAGAATTTCCCTTTTACAGCGGTCTATATTTTGCAGGCAAAAGTAACTATTATCTTTTTAAAAGCACGAGGAGATGAGAAGGTCAGATCTTTACCCCATATTTTTTATCTTCTTGTTTTCGTAATTATAATAAGAAATTTTAACTTTTAAGGAGAGAAAAAAAAAATGAAAGCCAATCAGACTGAGGATAAAGTAACAAGGGTATGGTGTCTTAACAGAGTTGCAAACATTTTACAATTGTGATTGTTACAGTGTAGCTCATATCGTATAATAGTACAACTCCATGAAAACCACTACCTTTATATATTTATATTTACAATGACAATGTCACTTGCAATACAGAATGTTCATGAGATTGTAGAGCAATCCAAGCCGACATGCTGTGCTTGCAAGGTAAGACTAAAATATAACTTATCAAATGACATCAAGCATTCAAGTCTGTGCTGTAAAGGGGTTCAGAAAGAGGGAACAATGATACTTAATGATACGTGATTGTATAAATTTTATATATGAAATTTCTATATTTTATAAATTGGTTTACAGTTTTAGCACCAACACTACATATACTTCTACATGCTTGGCAGTGAAGCGAGCTAAACGGATAGACAACTGATTATACAGTATATGGAACTCTACTCAAGGGGAGATGTTAAAATTACAAAATTGACCCTGTTGCAGCATAAGTGAAAAGAAACTCAAACCGACTTACTTTATTATCTGTATTGATTATTCGTAACTTTATTTGAATGCTTTATTTGGATGATAAATAAAAATATAAATAATTAAAGAACATATAAATGATATAGATACATAATTTTTTAAAAAAAAAATTAGATTAGATATAGTATTATTTAAGTTTGTTTGTACAATTTACTTGTATTTTAGTGATAAGAAATTTTTCTGGTATCTAAGTCTCTTGTATGTCTTAATTAAGTAGTCATTTTTCATATTATAATTGTTTTTACTAATATTATTTTTTTATTAAAGATATGTTTCGTTGAGACCAGTTTTATTCAAACTTGAAGATAGTAACAGACAAAGATCTTCAAAATAGATACTTTTGAAGTCACATTAGAGTACTTAAAAGGACAACAAATCTGTTACATCACATAATTTGGATATTCAAAGTCTACCATGGATGTTAAACTCATTATTATGCAATTACTTACTCAATAATTTACATTATGATAATGAAAAAAATTTCTCGCAAAAAATAACGTAATGTCTATATAAGAGAAAAGAAACTCCAAACCTCAAGTATATTATTGATTATTCTTGTTTTATATACTAAACTTGAATATAAACCCTTTTTCACTTGAGTGTTTGAATGTTTCTTTACAAGAACTCTCCTAGTTCACCAAAAATCCACCAATCGCACCTATTGTATTGGAACAGTGATAGCTCTCTCATGTTGAATAAGTTCAAAATTAAGAGATTTGCTTGTTAATCATAGTTCTAAAGTTAAAAAATGTTAGTTTAAGTCACTTGACACCTTAGAGCATTTCCTTGCGTCATGGAGAAGAGGGGTGCTTTAGAGTAGGAGGAAAATCTTATGTGAAGGAGTACACAAGGCCTACAATTTGAAAAAGTGACCACAGTAAAAGAAGATTACCACAAGAATACTCTTATCCTGTATGTGTAGGGAAGATAATTGGATTCATATTGTGTAGATAAACAAAAAATTATCCGCGGTAACAGAACTTTTCTCTGAATATTTAACTTGTATCACATTTTAAGTTAAAACAATTCTTGTCAACAAAAATAGAAAAAATATATATAAAATTTGATTGATGTTATAACTTTAAGAAACAAAAAAAGTTATAATTTTTTAAAATTTAAGAAAATATTTAAACTATAATAAAAAATAGTTTATAAAAGTAAAATCATCTCAAGTAATTGCAGAGAGCAAAGTCCCTTTCATATACGTCAGCTTGTCTACTGTTTTTAGGTTCCAAATCCATGTTCTCAAGTCAATAACAGTAATAAAAAAGAAGACTGACGTAGAAATGAAAGCACAACGTTTTCGAGAGTAAACCCCCCCCCCACAAATGATTATGGTTATAGAATTACGGGACACACATGAAATAATAATAAGTTTGACTATTTCTATCCCCTTCTTCCCAGACGCAATCAAAGGAAGGCTACTTTACTGGGGTTCAACGATATATGGAAGCAAAGCAATAATGAGTCCAGTGTCAAACTCCGAAAGTGAAGAAGCCTTTGTAGCTGTTTCTGCGGATAATGATCACGAGTACTTTCAGTTTCAGAAAAGCACTTTAGCATAACTCCATCTTTTATTAGACGCAATTATGAGTGTGATTGAGTACTGTAACCAACAATAATAATCACACAAACTTCGAAGAAATTTCCATTACCTATTCGCTGTCTCCACCATGCCACCCACCATCATTCGTCCCCTATAATTTCATGTCTTGTGCTTCTCGGCATATCACCATCACCTCAAAAGTCGCTCACCTCAAAAATTTAAACCCGATACTCCCTCAATAATTGGCGCACAGGAGCGAGAAAGCATTGAGAAAAATGAAACATCTTAAAAAGGAATTGTCTGTAAAGTAATGTTATTTTGAAAATAATAAGGTTAAAATAAAATGTATTCACTTTTAAATTTTAATAAATTGAATAATATTTTCTAAAAATAAAATCATCTCAATTTCATATCCCAAGAAAAATTGAAGTATATGATAAAGAAAAATTATTATATTAATCAATTAAAATTAAAGAAAAAATGAACAATTACAAGTGGGACCCGTATCAAATTTACTCCAATAATGACTCTCACGTGACTGGAGGAAGAATAGCATGGTGGCTATTCATGATGAGGATGATGCTGCGGCTGTTGCTGATGGCGTCCCTTGCGGGTATCAACAGCCGTTGACTCATGCGAATCACAAACCTGAGTTTTAAACTTGCAACCGAACTTCCGCCCCAGTGACGCCCTCCAACCGCCGCCCCCGCTGCCGTGGGAGCCAGCCTTGTCAAACTTCGAGATCACTCTCTTCATCGATGAACACTCGCGTTCCAGTTGATGCACGCGCGTCCTCATGCTATCCATGTCCAAGCGCAGCACCTGATTCTCCCTCACCGCCACACGCCACGTGCTACTCCCTTCCTGCACGTGCTCTAACGCTAAGCCCTCTCCGCCCTCTTCCGCCTCTCGTTCCAGCGTCGCCGATTGACGCGCCGGTTCCGCGGCCGCCTCCGCCGCCATCAGCGTTCCGGCGATTGCGTGTCGCAGCTGAAGCTGCTCGAAGAAAAGTACTTGCACCACCGCGCGCAGCGGAAGCCTCTCGTTTTGCGCCGCGTGTGTGCACGCCTCTAGCGTCAGCTTCTGACAGTCCAACAATCCGCAAATCTTGTCTCTTTCCGCTTCCGAAACCCATGGATGTGCCTGTAAATGAAATGAATAGTCAATTTCACTATCAAATGAGAAAACAGAGATTCGTAACGGAATCGGTACCTTGAGATACACGTCGACGGCGCGGTAGAGACCGTCGTCGAAGAGTCTGGCCTCATCGGGAAGGGAGATAGCGAAACTGTAGAATTTCTCCGGCTTAAGATTCGCGTCGGAAGCTATCTCGGAGAGGTACCCGTCGATGAGTTTCCCGACGAGCATCAACGCTGGCGACCTCGCTGAGGCGTCACCTCCTTCCGTGGCCACGGCGTTTCTCGCTTCTAAACCATCCAGAAAGTGACTCAAAATCCTCTCCACGCAATCCACGTCGTATAGTGTTTCGTTCAAGTACGAATAACTCGGCACGAGAAGGTCGTCGAGCGTGGCTTCTTCGAGTTGCAACCCTATCTTCTTCTCCAACGCGTCTCTGCAGGCTTCGGAAGCATTCAGTATGTTCGCTGTTCGCAACAGTCCGAAAAGAAACCTCGTCGCCGTCGCTGATTTCGAACTCTTCTCCAATGGAAGGTTCGAAACCACGGTCTCCAGAAGCTCCTTCTGCTCCGCCTCCAACGCAACGGATGACGACGGCAACGGCTTCCGATTCGATCTCGAAACTCCAGGAATGTACTTTTTAGCATAATACATCACGCAAGTCTCGATAATCTCAGGACTGAGCTCCGCGCCTCTCATCGCAAGAATCAATCGCTTGAACAGAGGCAAACGCAGAAGCGCTAGATCTTCAAACCAGGAGTCTCCGGAGCCGGCACCGGCCTTTCTTCTTCCAGTGGCGTCAATCCCGTTCCAGAGGACCTGTTTGGACGCCGAAGTAGCGTCGCTGACCGGCCAGCCAAACAATGCGGGATCCGCGGAGGAAGCTCTGGCAACTACAGAATCGATGCACCTCTGCGTGATTCCGAGAGTCTCCGCCATAGGCATCAAATGGTCGCAGGATTTTAGCGTTTTGATGGAGTCCTTGAGGCTCTTGAGCACGTGCTGTGAGAGGAACCTCTCCGTCTTGGAGACGAGGTTGTCTTCGGAGTAGTCTTCGGTCATCTCGAGAAACTCCCCGGCGCAGCGGAGAGCCGCCACATTGGAAGGAGACAGGTCGATCTTGACGCCATAACAGAATTTGGCCGCCATCTCAAACGCCTCGGAGCCTCCGGGGAATCCCGTGAACGTCACGTGACAGTGCACCTCCACGATTTCGTCTTCGTCTTCGATTTGTTCTTGTTGCTGTGGCTGCTGTGGGACAGTGGAATGAGATGCTGCCTCTTGCTGGGTTATCAGGTGGTGGAGCTTTTGGCTTTTTGACATCAGAGGAAACTGAAACGGGTATCAGAGACAGGTTTCAGAGAAGGGGTACGGAGTGTTGTCGCTACTGGAAGTGGAAATAGAACCAAGTTTGGCTCTGTGTGTGTGTGTGCGCGCGCGTGAGAAATTTGTTACTTCTTGTTGTGAGGCTTACCTTGTGGAGATGGAAGGTCATGTCATCCACTTCCACCACAATGTCACTTGGCAATCCAGTTGTGCAGAACCTGCAGAGTGCAATTGTGAGAAAATAAAAAACAAAAAAATGGAAGAAAAAGGGATGTGTAAGAAGCATGAACTTCAAAGAGAGGAAGCTATTATTATAACCATGCTTGCCCTTTCGAGCTGGGCTTTTCTGCTGATGACATTTTTCTCTGTAAATTAAATGTATGAAATGATTCTTTCTCCAGAAACTTCAGTCTAGGTTAATGGGCAGTCAGATCCATGAATATTAGAAGGATGCAAATTATTTCGGGAGGTTGGAGACACTGAAAATTTTGTGAGTGTGAAAGATTGGACGGATACAAAATGTGAGGAGATAATACCCAGAATTGTGGTAGTGTTGCAGAGTGAAATGGACTTGACTCGCAGTGCCAATTGGAAAAAAGAAATACAAGACGAGAATGAAAGGAATTGTTTGTTTGTGCTTTCTTTTGAGGTTTTATTGACAGAAAACAACAAATGAAACTTTAACAAAAGAAAATAAAAATAAAATAAAAAGAAGTGAACAGAATGGAATCCACAAACTCAAAGCGGACAAATGGACCTTGAGCAAATTCCTAAAAAGGGGATCATATTGGATCGTTTTTCCTTCCTTTACCAAACCTTCATTTCTTTTTCTTTTTTATGAATCAGATCAGAATCTCATTCCCACCTACTGTTCTCTCTCTCATGACTTAAGAGGGCAAATAGACTCAACAAAAAGGAAATCCCGTTGATGAGTTTTCTTCTTAAAACCCTTGAAAAGGCAATAATCACCTATTTGCCCACATCTCACTGCTTGCCAACTAGGTTTGCGCATTTGCGCAAATGATGGAATATTATATAAATGAAATTCTCACTTCGTGACCTGTTGACTTGGTTCGCCTAGTTTAATAAATCAATTAGCGTTATATTTCACTGAACGGATGAGATACTCTCTGTTCCAATGCAGTTATTAATGCTTAAGAAGAGCATGAAATTCATCATGTCTTTCTATTATAATAGTACTAACCCCGAAAAATAAAATCAATTTAAACCACTGTGAATAGCAATTTACGTTACTTTTTTTTCTGTCATTGTCATTAGCAACGAACAAATCACAGGAGCATTGTTCAAAAATCAAATATTAGAGGCGAGCTGCAACTAAGAGCACACATCTATTTCAATTGTTAAATGTAGTAATTGTGTATTAATGGAATAGAGATTTGTGACCACCACCAGGCACCAGCTCATAAATCTCACACCGCCTTAATTGGTCCAAGATTTTGCTACTTTATCAAGTGGTTGGGATACATATAAATAGTCTTATGTAGCACATGGTATATAAAAAGGAAGTTGCTTGATATGAATCTCTAAATCATTACTGTTAAGATTTTCTAGCTTCGAAACTTTTGAAGTTTTCTGCTCTGGTCCCCTTAGTCTATCTTCTTGACATGCTCCTCCCCCTTCCCTTGGAACAAAAGAGATTTTTCTTAGGGAAAAAAAAAGGAAGGAAAGGAGCTATCCCTTCATTAATGTTAGTATATCTACCCTTTGATCCCTCCTTCCTTAGAATTTATGACTGCCTTTAATAAATAGACAGTGTCATTGTAAGGTACATTATTCGAATCACAAGTCCAAAGTGAATGGAAGGTAATTTCAAATTTTCAAATTGAGACAGTCGAAAATGTGGACAAAATATCAAAATGTTGGGAGGATAGTACAAGAAGAACGACGATGGGTGCAATATCTTCAACAAGGGTGAAGAAAAAAACTTGAGGAAAAGGTCAAATAAGCCCCACTTACCCTACTAGGGTTTCAAGTGCCTTTGAATGAACGAAATTACTGAAAGATAGAGCAATGATTTGAGAATGGGGATTAATAATAGGTAATAGGCAAGTCTTTGTTACTGTTTTTCACGTGTTTGGTGGCTCATCACCATACGATTTTCACAAAAGAACTCGTGTCACACTGAATAATATAGCCTACTAGTCTGGCCATGTATTTGGGCGTTCTTAAAAGGACAATATAAAGACAAACCACCAAAACCAAAATAACAAAGAGATAGTTGCAAGATTGTCCGGGCACATAGCTCTTTGATTAGGCAACGTGAGTTTCCTTTCTCCCATGTCCTAAACAATGCTAACTAACTGCTAGTTATTTCAATTTCACTAACCCCATTGTTATTTTTTCACATTCTTATTGAAATATATATTGTAAGATTTAATTACTATTTCTTATTAATCTTTTTTTGTATTGAATTCAAATCAAACTATTTTATCATGTCTAAAATTTCAAATGTCCCTCTCTCTCTCTCTCTCTCTCTCTCTCTCCCAATTCCCGCCCCTCCCTCTTTCTTTCGCTCGAGGACATACACAGACTACAAAGAATAGGTTAAAAAAGGGAGCACAAAACCATGGTAAATGATAAAATAATAATAACTAAATCCAGAACTTAGTTGCCAAGCTGAATCATTTTACACTCGGCACAAGGACAGAGGAAACTATTCTTTATCCATTGAACCATAAACATAGAAAAGCATGCATGTTAATGTGAGTTAACTAGTTTAACTTGACCATCCTTACCTTACTAATAATAAAATAATAATATGCTAAAAGAAAAAACTAGTTGCTGTCTTGTTTTTATTAGTATATATCAGATCTAATAGTATAAATATAATAATTTAATATAAAATTAAATTTTATTTTGTATATATTATATTCTTATATCAAAAAGATTATTCGTTAGTATAAAATACTACTCGTCCTTTTATAAGGTATTTTATAGTTTTTATGAATTTTTTTTTCTCATTTTCTTTTAATAAATGAAGTTGGTGAGAAGTTAAATTAAAACTAAGAAAAATAAAAGTTAACAGTAATTAAGTGAATGCAATTAACTATGTCTTATAAAAGAATCTGATAGAGTATATCGCTAGTTATTGGTCCCAAGGATCACCCTTCTATTTGACTTGGGTAATATTCCTACAAGTGAATGCAACAAACTAGCTCCTACGCTACTCTGTAGCTCAAAACCTGAGGGCTTGTGATCAATCTGAGTATTATCCTTCTAATTAATACCCTTCCCACCAGCGAATGCTTGGAGTTTTCACCCCACCGACCTTTGTTGAGTTTTGAACACTTAAAAGTAGCATAGATTGGGAGACGTATTGTATAGCGAAATATCAATGTACTTGGACAAAATAGCTTGAAACATCTCACGTGTTTGGTTCTTTAGTATTGCAAATTGCAATTAAGTGATGTCTTTTTGCAAACCTCGTCCAATCCGTCTCGTTAATCCAAAAGACAAACTATCCGCAATAGAACCGAGTAATTCACAAAAAGATCTCCGCTCCTAGGACATCAACTTGGCATAATGCACCTACTCTAAGTTGTTTCCCAATGTTTCGCTAATATAACAACAGATAAACAGGAAAGCAAATAGAAGAATAAGCATTTAACAAATGGACAAAAAAAAGGTACAATTCCTTCGGTATTATTGTTACTGTTGTTTATTAAAATAAAATTTTAATTTTAATTGGTAAAAAACATTAACAACACATATCAAACACCATATAAGTTTTGTCTTTAACAGTATAGTTTGCATTTACCCAAAATGAAGACGTTTAATTTGCAGAGAAATTAAATTAAAATAATTTCCGTAAAAAAATTGAGAGAGTATTGTATATCAATTCCATATCAAGACAATTTGGTAGCCAAATTCAAGAAATGTCGACCATAACTTTGTCAAAGAAAAAAATTATAATATTATATTTATGTAAGACTACCACGGAAATTCCCACCAAAGCCCAGCAACACTTTCATCCATATTTCTACAGATGGAAAAAGTTGCGGAGTTTTAGCGTGTTTCATACTGTATCAGTTGCTAAAGGTAAAGAAAATAAGGCATCAGCTAATAAACAGCTGGAAAATAAACATTAAAAGAATCAGCTTGTATGACTAAGATTAAATTGGGGTAAAGTTTCAAATAAGTACTTAGTAGGAAAAACAATTAAAACTTCTTTTATAAATTAAAAAATATTATGGCAATTCATGAGCAATTATAAAAGTAATTTAATGATTTTAAAAATATCATTGTAGCATAATATGATTATAGAAATTATTATAAGAAGATGGTATTTAAAATTTAGGAAAATTATTTTACCTTTATTTATTATAAAATATGACAAGGAAAGAATGCAAATTTATTTTTACCATCAAACACAAATTAAAAAAATGCTATAGTAATTCATGATAAATTATTAAAGATGATTTAATAATTTTAAATAATATCATTATAATTTAATAGAGTTACAAAATTATATGAGAATGGTGTTGGAGCTCCATTCATTATGAAATATTATAAGAAGAATTGTGAATTAATTTTCAAATGTAAAATTTCTTCATTTAAGAAAGCAGTGATAGTCTCTTCTTCATTTTTATTCCTTCATCTAATAAGTTAAATTTTATAATTAAATTTATTCATACTTCTAACTACAATTATAGTGAATTACTTATTTTATAAATAAAACTTAAATATAGTCCTTTTAAGTGTTGGACTAATTAAAAGTAAAAGTTTACCTCGATCACCAACATAATAAATGTCATTATTAAAGGATAATACTAATTTCAAAGATAAATCTCTAATTTTAGTGGGAGACAATTATAAAAAAAAAATTAAGATACTGCATGTAAGTTTCATCCTTAAACAATCTCTTGGATAATATCTCAAATGTACTAAGGTATAATACTAAAATATTTTTTTCCTAACTCAAGCATAAACTTTTCATAACAATTTCCATAACCACATTAATCTATAGTTATATTATTTTAAGTTAAGAAATTATCTTTTGTAACCATTTATGGATGATTGTAACATCTTTCAACTTTTTTTGACGATGAGTTTCAATTTTACTTCTTTACATTAATATTTATTTTATGTTAGTTCGAATACATACACTTTTTTTTATTTGATTCATGTAGTTTTCTTTTATAAAAACTAAAATTAAAAATGTATTATGTATGAAGATCAAAATATAAAATATTGAAATACGAGATAACATCGTTATATGAAAGCTAATAGCAAAGACTATTTTAAAAATAAATTTTTTAATTTGTTCATGAACTTGTTTATAACTTTTTTGTTTAGGGACTAAATTTTTTTAAAAAAAGGTTTCTTATAACGACCAAAATATTATTTAAATCTAAAATATATTTATTAAAAAATAGAAAATAAAAATAAATTTTTAATATTTACTTTCTTAAATAGTTAACTATAATATTTAATAATGTATATTAAGAGTCTGATTGAAAGAGTTTATACCTTATTAAAGTAAGTTATTTGCAATTTATTTTAATAAATTTCATCGTTAAATTATATTAATTCATTGTTTAAAAAGATCACATTGAATACATACTTAAATAAACAATGTATTTAAATGCACCATAAATGTGTTTTAACCAATATCATTATTACATTTATTAGTAAGATACATAAAAGTTATATATTCGAACCAACTTTGTTAGGTTATACTGTTTGTATGTTTTTAAGAGGATGAGAAGGAGATAAAATAAAGGTGAGTATTTATCTATTTTAAATATATAAAAAGTAAGTTTTATTTATCTATTTATTTTAAGGTAGGTTGATAAGTTAATAAGCTAACTTGTTTAAAATTAAGAATTCAATTTGACTTACCTCATGAACAATCAATTAAATAAATTAAATAGGTTAACAAATTTTAAAACCTAATCCAACATGCTAACATAGGTGAGTCAAGCGATTAAATTGAACTTAATTTACCATAAAAAAATAGAAAAGATCTTGAAATTGATTTTAAATTTTTTTATATAGGTATCAAAATAATAACTTTAGACAAATGAATATTTTAAAAATATATTTATTCTATCTTCCTTTCAACTGGTTAGAGGCATTAACGAGTGATTTAATTTTACTTGTTTATTTGTGTTATGACCCAAAATAAGGATAAGGGTTTGACTTAGAAGACTGCAATGATGATAGTCCAATTTCTTAAACCAGGCTCAAGCATAAGAGAATTAAGCCTAAATACCTCAAGGACTATGTGGTTTCTTAGTTGAGAAAAGGGTGTGCTCTAAGCTAGTGTAAACCTAGATGCAAGGAACATTGTCTAGAGTTAGTTAGGATTTTTAGATAAATTTGTTAGCTGTGCTGTGTTGTTAATATGATTGACTAGTCTATGTAAATATTCTCAATTCAATAAAAAAGAATGTGAGAAATCTATTTTTCTCTCTTTTAGGTTGTGAAGGAAGCCTTCCCTCGAAGAAATGCCTTAACATTTTACTGCTTTCATTGCGAGAGTACTGGAAAAATTATGTCTGGAACAAAAAAAAATGGGAATAAATTTAAATTGGTCATTAAATAATTGTTGGAAAATCAACCTACCTTTCAGGAAAAGATGAACAATCAAATAGCTACCTAAGAGACACGAGTAATTTCTCAGTAAGATAATGGATCAAGATTGCCTCATGGCTTGAACCATGTTGCCCAACCATTCTTGTGAACCACCATGAAGCTTGTTGTTCCACATTTTGACATATCTGACCCTTAGGTTGGATTTTCAAAATTAATTAGTTTTTCAATTTCCATAATACACTAGAGGATTAATGACTTAATCACTTCTTTTTTCATGGAGAGTGAAGCTTTTAGCTGGTTCCAATGGATGCATGCCAACAATCAAATCACTGCTTGGACAATCTCCATCCATGCTCTAGAAATTAGGTTCGCCCTGTCATATTATGAGGATCCCAAGGGTACTCTATTCAAGCTGTGCCAAACCACCATAGTTAGGAATTATCAAGCACAGTTCGAAAGCATTGTGAATCACATCATACGTATATCCCACCCATTCTTTTTGAGTTGCTTCGTCTATGGACTGAAACCAGAGATTAGACGATAGGTGCAAGCTTTTCAACCTATCTTGTTGTCTTATGCTATCATTCTTGCTACTTTGTAAGAGAAGAAATTTGTAGAAATCTTGTTGGATCACAAACGGACACTCTTATAGAAACACATGAAATTATGAGAAGGAGAAGAAGAAAAACTGCATAGACTAAAAATTTTATATTCTGAATTATGTACTTGTATTTATAGTTCATTAGACACATTTGAATTAACCACCATCTAACAGAATTAACGAAATTGAATTAGTCCCTTAACACACCCCTTTAATTCAAAGTATCTAAGGACACCATATTCAGCATGCTTCTCAGATCTTTGAATCTCTCAATCTTCATGGATTTTGTCATGATATCTACTATCTGCAATTCTGATTCACAGTATACTAACTCAAGTCTCCCTTTATTCACTTGATCGTGCAAAAAATGGTACTTAGTCTCAATATGCTTGCTCATTCCATGTGCCATCGGATTCTGTGCTAAATTGATGACTGACTTGTTATCAATCAAGTGTTGCATTGGACTCTACAATTTCACTTGTAGTTCCTTGAGTAGGGATATCAACCAAAGTGCTTGACAGGATGCATGTGATGCAGCAATGTACTTTGCCTCATAGCTAGATAAAGCCACCACTATTTGCTTCTTGGAACATCAGGAAATATGTGCTCCATGGAGCTTAAATACATATCCCATAGTGCTCTTTCTATCCACTTTGTCACCACATCAATTTGAATTAAAAAATCCAATTAAGCCATCAAACAGTTGTTCAGACAACTTATTAGGAAACAACACACCATAGCAGGGACTCCCCTTTAAGTATCTTAGTATTCTCTTTTTGCTGCCACTAGATTAGATTGCCTAGGATCCTCCATAAATCTACTTATAAGGCCAACTACGTATGAAATGTTTGGTCTGCTGTTGCAAATGTACCTCAGTGAGCCAACAATCTGTTTATATAGAGTGTTGTCCACTAGTTTCTCCCTTTCATCTTTCAACAGTTTGATGTTTGCATCAGCTAAAGTTAATGCCTCATTGCACTGTGACATATTAAACCTCTTCAATATTTCATATATGTACTTCTTCTGATGCAGAAGGATTCCCTGATCAGTTCTTGTAAAGTCCATGCCCAGAAAATAGGTGAGGACTCCTAGGTTTGTCATTTCAAACTCAGTCTTCATATTCAGCTTGAAGGACTCAATATTCTCTTGGTTGCTGTCTATAATCAATAGATCATCCACATACAGACATACTATAAGTATATCAGTTTCAGATTGACATTCACATATATGCCATGTTTCACTGAACATTTAGAAGGCCCAGTTGTATGAGGAAGGAATCAATTCTCTCATTCCAGACTCTGGGGGCTTGTTTTAACCCATAAAGAGCCTTTCTGAGCATGTACACTCTTTCTTCTACCTCTTATGCTTCAAATCCAATAGGTTGAGACACATAAACCTCTTCTCCCAGTGGACCATTTAAGAAGGCAAACTTCACATCTAATTGAAATAACTGTTAGCCTCTAAAGTTGGTCAGAGTCACCACTAATCTAATTGTCTCAAGTCTGGCCACAAGTGTAAAAACTTCAGAATAGTCCAAGTCAGATTTTTGTAGAAAACCTTTAGCCACCAATCTTGCTTTGTGTTTGGCAATTGATCCATCAGGTTTCTGCTTTACTTTAAACACCCATTTGAGAGGTATGGGTCGTTTGTTTAATGGCAACTCCACCAATTTTCAGGTCTATTTTCTCTGAATAGCTCTCAATTCTTCTTCCATAGCCTCCTTCCACTCACTTCTTTTGATTGCTTCTTCAAAGGTGATAGGCTTAGAATCAGCTAGAAAAGCCTTATAGACCAAATCTCCATCTGTTGTAATCACATCATCAGAGAACACCTCACAATCATTAAACTGAGTTGGTAGGTGCTTAGACCTTTGGGATCTGATGTTATGTGTCTGTATAGCCTCATTCTTCTTACCATGATCTTCTCCGCAGTCAAACTCTTCAAGTGCTAAAGGCACTTCTGAAGTTGCAGTGATGAGCCTGGACCATTCCCATACTTCTGCTTCATCGATGTGAACATCCCTGCTCAACATAATCTTCTTGGTAGCTGGATCATACAGTTTGTAGGCACTTACAGAGTGGTATCCAACAAGAATTGTTAGTTAACAATTGTCATCTAACTTCCTTCTTCTCTCATCAGGAATGTGTCTGAAACATAGAGAGCCAAATATTCTCAAGTGTTTGACACTTGGTTTCTTCCCTGACCACACTTCCTCAGGTACAAGGGAACCAAGCCTCTTACTGGGTCACTTGTTCAGCACATACACAACTGTAGTGATAGCCTTTCCCCAGAATCTGTGAGGTAAACCTTTTGTCTTCATTATATTCCTTGCCATATCAAGAACAATTCTATTTCTCCTTTTTGTCAGGTCATTATGCTGAGGAGTATATGGGACAGTTACCTCATGCTGGATGCCATGTTCTTCACAGAAAGATTCAAACTCTCTAGATGTATACTCACCCCCTCCATCTATTCTGAGCACCTTAATGCTTTTTTTAACCTCCCTTTCAATTTTAGTTTTAAACTTTTGGAAGATGGAAAACACTTCAAACTTAGACTTTACCAAATAAATCTGCATCATTCTATTGAATTCATCCACGAAGGAGACAAAATATATGTTTCCTCCCAAAGATGAAACTTCAAAAGGTCCACAAACATTAGAATGAACTACTCCCAGTACACCAGTGGCTCTTATTGGAATATGGGATGTGAATGAATTCATTGATTGTTTTCCAAGCAGGCAATCTTTGCACATCTTGTCTTGTACACTGATCACAGGAAATTTAGTTATCATGTCTTTAGAACTTAGCATACTCAGGCTTTTAAAATTTAAATGTCCAAGTCAAAAATGCCATAGCCAAGACTGATCTTCAATGGTTGCAGCTATAAAACACTGGGCTTCTGTAGTATGAAGGTCAACCTGAAAGGTTCTATTCTTGGAGATAGGAACCTTCAGGATTCTCTTCTTTTGGGGATCAAACAGCTCCATACACTGTTACTGCATGTGCATTGTGAATCCTTTCTTCGGCAATTGTCCTAGGCTCAGCAAATTGTTCTTCATCTCAAGCACATGCAGTACATTAGAGATAAAGGCACTCTTTCCACTTCTTCCTTTGATTGTTACATTCCCCACACCTTCTGCTAACAGTGTTCTATTATCAACAAATCTAACCTTTCCTTTCTTGCTTTCATCAAGATCAGCAAGCCACTCTTTATGGTTGGTCATATGATTGGAACAACCTATATCAAGATACCAGATTTCAGTGTTGCCTGACTCAATAGCAGTTGTTACCATAAGGAATACTCGATCAGAATCTGAATCACCATCTTGAGCCATGTAAGCTTCATCATCATCCCTTTTCTGGTGCGATTTATTGAATCTGCAGTTATCAGCAAAGTGACCATACTTCTAACAGTTATAGCATTGTACCCTCCTCTTGTCAAAAGTCTTCTTGCTTCCCCTACCGCAATTATGACCACCTCTACCTCTTCTATTTGAGATTTCACCCTGATAATAATCAACACCATTCTGATCACTACTTCTGTAACTTCCATTTCTAGATCCTCTCCCTCTTTTACTTCTTCCTCTGTTAGCTCTATTTTTCTTGGTGACTTGGACTTGTAACGCCTGATCTAGTGCTTTTTCATTACTTCTCTCATTCATGTGTTGTTCATGAGCTTTCAGGAAACTTGTAATTCTGTAATCTTCATTATTTCAAGATTTTTGGACTCCTCAATAGCAATCACTATGTAATCAAATTGTGGGGACATTGTACGCATCACTTTCTCTATGACCATCAAGTCTATTATCTTTTCACCATAAGTCTTCATCTGATTAACAAGACTTATCACCCTTAAGAAGTAATCAAACATCTTGTCAAGATTCTTGATAAGTCTATAATTAGGCCCTCTTTTACAGCCCATATATTCATATTTGACTTTTATTTTATTTAGGTTTTACACTAATTTATATATTAATTGTGCAGTTTGGTATAAAGAGGCCGCAAGTGGATTTTAAGTGCATTATGAGCTCAAATTGATGGAAGATTAAAGTTTCACAGCAGTCAGCACGCCCAGACCCATTCAATAAGCACGAGGGTGCTTCGAGCCCATGCACGGTTGTGCTTAAGGCCTTGCACGACTGTGCTCATCTGCAGGAAGCCCAATTATGAAGAGTTTTAAGGGTTTTCAAATCATATAAAAGGGAAGATCTCAGGCATCGTAAAGAGACTGTTTATACATCTAGTCTTTGGCTTTCGAATACACTTCTGATCTCGTCTCTCTTGCATGGGATCCTTGGCACATACTTGGCAAGACTTGGAGTTTCAAGTGATCGTACTTGAAGATCGGGAACACATCTCACACTCTAGTTTGCTATTTCTTTTGATTATGGCTTTGTTTATGATTGTTTTAGTTCTTTTCTTTAGCATAAGTAACTAAGTCCATAACTAGGGCTATGAAAACTATTGTTCATGAATTTATGAAATTTTGATATTTGAATTTAAATTTGATATCCGTTTTGTGATTAGATTTTATCCTATTACGCTTCTTTCTTAATCCTAATTAATTATATCGTCAGGCGACTGTCCCTTGGTTAATTAATAGATCTATAGGGTAAAACGAGACAAAGGTTTAGATGGATAAAACCAATCTCTCTTTTAATCGTTATTAAATTAACAAATTCGTAAGCTCCTAAAGCTTTCTTAAATTAATGTTTTGCATGACCATTAGGGATGTTAATTTAGAGAAAAAAAATATTAATATTGCATGACCATTGAGTATTAATAATATTCGTATGAATGATTGCTAATCACAAGGAAATCAAATTTAGAATTAAACAGAAGAATAAAATAAAGGATTGAATGAGAAAACACAAATACGCTAGGTTCCTCTCCGATAAGTTTAACCAACACATGCATTGTATTCCTTGCTTGTAGTTTTATAATTGATTTTATAAATTCTTATTTTTAATTAATCTCGTATCTTTGAAGCTTAAACAATTGAATTAGAAAATTCTTAGTAATTGAAAATCAATCCTTGTGGGACGATATTTCGGGAACTTAATTTAAGAACCCTTTATTACTTCTCGATGGGTACACTTGTCCTCCGAACAAGTTTTTGGTGCCGTTGCCGGGGATTTCTTTTTCAATATTAAGAAAATCTCAAATTTAATTGATTTAAGCAATTTGTGTTTTATTTTATTTTATTTTTTTGTTTATTGTTAAAAAAAATTTTAATAATTTTCGTATTTATTTTATTTTAATTTTTTTATTTCACAATTTCTTTTAATGTATGCTCACTCGTTCTAAGTGCTCTACAACTTGTTTATTTGATCTGGAGATTGAGAGAACAACGCGTAAACAAAGAAAAGAAGTGAGAGAGCAAAGAATGGCAGAGGGAAAGAGATCAATTCAAAATTATATGACACCCACTGCTAGAGGCACCCCTAGAAGCATTGCAGCACCAAATGTGGAGGCCAACAATTTTGAATTGAAACCAGCACTTATAACAATGGTCCAGAACTTGATACAGTTTGGAGGCATGCCTAACGAAAACTCCAATCTTCATCTGACAAAGTTCCTTCGATTGACGGACACCATAAAGTACAATGAAGTCTCCAACGAAGCTATTCGACTCCGACTTTTCCCCTTCTCAGTACCTGAAAGGGTGAATGCATGGTTTTCTCACTCTCAGCCAACTCCATCAGAACTTGGGAGGATCTTAGTCAACAATTCTTGGGAAAGTACTTTCCCACATCAAGGCCCTCTAAGCTTATGACGAAGATATGTTGTTTCCAACAATATGAAGCAGAATCTTTATTCGAAGCATGAGAGCGATTTGGAGAACTTTTGAGGAGATGTCCTCATCATGATTTTTCGACGTGGAGACAGGTACAAATTTTTTACAGTATCCTATAAATCACTACTAGGGCTACAATTGATGTCGTAGTAGGAGGGTCCCTCATAAGAAAAGATCCAGATGATGCATACAAGCTGATAGATAAGATGACATCTTCTAGCTTTGAGTGACACACTGTTGACTCTTATGACATCAAGGGAAAAAAGACTGCCCTAGTTTACCAAACAGAGAGCAGCAACTCACTAATGAACCAAATGGCAGCCCTTACAAAGCAACTAGAATCTTTAATGAAGGCTCAAGTCCAACCTATAAGAGCTCCTGCAAGCCCAGAATCTAAGCAAGAGGAGGAAAATTTCATGGGCAATCACAGTTCAGGGTGGAGGAGTAATCCTCCTAACTCTCGGGGGAATGGCTTTGGAAGTCAAAATTCAAGTGTTTATCGCCTTCCTCATATGCAAAGTCAGGGAGCAAGACCTGAAGGAAAAGAAGCTCCTAGATCTCAGTCTAACTTTCAAGAACAGATGATGCAGTATGTGCATTACTTTGATAAGAGGATGATGAGCTTGAATCCAAGTTGGACCAACATATTGAGAGAACAGATAACAGGTTCGCAAAGGTTAAATATGAAATACAAGCCAATTCTTCTAAGATGAGTGTACAATTAGAGCAAATTACGAACCTTCTAAGTCAAAGAGTGATGGGAACACTGCCATCTCAGCCTGAACCTAATCCAAGGGAGCAATGCAATGCCATCACCCTTAGAAGTGGGAAGAAAATACAAGAATCGCAGAACAGAGGCACATACACGTCCATGCTTGTTGAGAAGCACGCCTATGCTGATTCTACATGCACGCTCGTGCTTACTGATGAGCACGCCCTTCCTACAATAGAAGCACGACCGTGCTTATACAAGCACGCCCATGACAGTAATCAAAGCACGGCTGTGCATCACTATGAGTAAGACTGTGCTTCAAGTGAGGAGCCTGAAAAAGAAAAGAAGGAAGAGTCTCTTGTTCAACCAAGGCCCTATGAGTTTAAGATACCTTTCGCACAGCGGCTGCAAGGTCACCTTCCTTATGATGAAGAGTTCCACAAGTTCTTAGACTTATTGGGTAAAGTGCATATCAATATGCCATTCATTGATGCTATCTCCAAAATGCCCAAATGTGCTAAATTTTTAAAGGAGATTTTGACCAATAAAAGAAAGCTGAAAACACATGAAACTGTGAAGCTCACCCAGGAGTGCTCAGCTATAGTCCTTAAAAAGCTTCGACTTAAGCTTAAGGACCCAGAGAGTTTTACTATTCCTTGCACAATTGAAAAAACTCATATTGATAAGGCTTTATGTAATTTATGAGCAAGTATTAATCTTATGCCTTATTCTGTTTTCAGGAAGCTTGGAATACATAAACCTAAGTTGACCTCCATGTCACTTCAGCTGACAGATAGGTCGATCACATACTCCAAAGGCATAATAGATAACGTACTTGTAAAAGTTTGGGAGTTTATATTTCCTGCTGACTTTGTGGTACTTGACATGGAGGAAGATGATGATATCCCCATCATACTAGAGAGATCGTTCTTGGCCACTGCTAGGGCCGTCATAGATGTACAAGAAAGGAAGCTCACACTGAGGCTAGATGATAAGGAAGTTGTATTTCAAGTTTTCAGTTCTTTCAAGTACCCTTCTAGCCAAGAGTCTTGTCACTTTGTGAGCATTGTAGATGTTGCTTCTCCTCCTCCAATTTATGTGAAGCATGGAACCACAAGAAGAAGGCTAAGGAGGAAGCAATATAAGAAGAAGAAAAGACAAAAACTTAAACTATCCATGAATAAGCCTCTTAATTCGAAGCTTAAGTTTTCTTCTCTTTATTCTAATCCCCATTTTATGAATAATTTTTCTGATTTAATAGGTGTTGGGGAGGCAAAGCTGCTAGGGAGACAATTTCATATCAAGGGAGTCACCTCTGAGACTCATACTTTCTTCACACCATGATTTAATAGGAACGTCAGGCTCATAACGTTAAATAAGCGCTCCCAAGAGACAACCTGTGTCTTTTATTTTATTTAAATTTTATTTCTTTTTGTTTATTTTAATTTTGCTATTGTTATTTTATTTTTAGAATAAAGAATAAGCATATTGAAAGATTGCAAGAATGAAGTTGATTGTTCTTGCACACACTTTTGAGCTCTGAGCTGAAAGCACGCCCATGCTCATCCTATACACGGCCGTGCATTTAGTCGCAGCTATGAGAGAAAGTTTTACAGCATAAGCATGGGCGTGTTCAAGATTTCAGCATGGACGTACTCTTTTACCCGAAGTCGTCGCGCCAAGAATTATCACGGAACCTCTTTCCTTTTTATTCAATTGCCCTCTTTGCATGCTTTTAATTTGATTGCTTTTAAACATTGAGGATAATGTTTCGCTTTAAGTATGGGGGAGTAGTTCCTAATTATATGATTGTTATTGCATGTTATTGAGTAAAGTGCTTATGCTATTTTTTATGATAATTTAAAATTTTTTCCCTCATGGAACCCAATTTTTCCAGATAGAAGAGCATGTTGAGTGATTATTATTGGCATTATACTTTCATTTGGAAACTAATAATTAGCTATGTTCCTTACTTTTATGCTCTACATTAAACTTTAACCCACAGATGTGAGTTTTGAGCCTTAAAGGAGATTTCTATTTTAATTTAATTAATTGTACCCTTTTCCTCATTGTTTTATGTGACTCTCCTTAGGATTTGTGCTCTAGAACTTTACTTGAAACCAACTTAAGACTTATCTTTTTAATTGCATGTTTTTAATGTGATTGAGGCATAATATGATTTTTATTCTTGGCCATCAGCATGTTTGAGATACAACTAGTTGCCCACTTTGAGCTTTATTAATTTTCTTGATTCCTTACATTAAATTTATAAAATAGTTTGATAACCTTGAGTTTATGAATGGAGCAATTGAGTTGTTGAATTATTTGATTAATTCTCCTCTATATCTCTCATGTGCAAAAAGAAAGAAAGAAAGTATGAAAAAGAAAATGAAAAATAGAAAAAAAAAAGGTTATATATGTTTGAAAGGAGAGAGGAGTAAAGATACTATTCATATACAAAAATATAAAAATTACTCCAAGAGCTTCATTTGTAAACTTAGGGGATGTTTATAATTTTTATAATTTATTACCCCTTTGTATATCCCCTTTCTTTCATTTATCTCACCTCAAATTATTATAACCCCTTGGCCACATTATAACCTGAGAAAAAACCTCATAATTTTTACTTGCATTTAATTTATTTAGTGGAGAGTCGGTTCATAATCAAACCTATGGTAGTACACTCTTCTTTAGGAGAACTGAGTGATATCTTGTTTTGTCCCTTAGTGAGAGAAGAAAGTAGAGTACCTCAGTTTGATGTTTGAGTGAAAAGTATGGAAATATAAGATTCTAATTAGGAATCCTTTTGATTGCTTATGCTCAGTAATATTACTCTTGTTGCTCTCTTTATCTCCCCATCTCGGGTTCCTTGTATGATATTATGTTTTAAGTTATCATGTTACTCTTAACCAGTACTTTGCTTAGGGACAAGCAAACAGATAAGTATTGGGAAGTTGATAAGTTTGTAATTAGCCCTCTTTTACAACCCATATATTCATATTTGACCTTTATTTTATTTGAGTTTTACACTAATTTATATATTAATTGTACAGTTTGGTATAAAGAGGTCGCAAGTAGATTTTGAGTGTATTCTGGACCCAAATTGATGGAAGATTAGAGCTTCGCAGCAGTCAGCAAGCCCAGACCCATTTAATAAGCACGGGGTGCTTTAAGCCCATGCACGGTCGTGCTTAAGGCCTTGCACGACTATGCTCATCTACGGGAGGCCTAATTATGAAGTGTTTTAAGGGTTTTCAAATCTTATAAAAGGGAAGATCTCATGCATCATAAAGGGACCGTTTTTACATCTAGTCTTTGGCTTTTCGATACACTTCTGATCTCGTCTCTCTTGCATGAGATCCTTGGCACATGCTTGGCGAGACTTAGAGCTTCAAGCGATCGTACTTGAAGACCGAGAACACATATCACACTCTAGTTTGTTATTTCTTTTGATTATGGCTTTGTTTATGATTGTTTTAGTTCTTTTCTTTAGCATGAGTAACTAAGTCCATAGCTAGGGCTATGGGAATTATCGTTCATGAATTTATGAAATTTTGATATTTGAATTTAAATTTGATTTCCGTTTTGTGATTAGATTTTATCCTATTGTGCTTCTTTCTTAATCCTAATTAATTATATCGTCAGGCGACCATACCTTGGTTAATTAATAGATCTATAAGGTAAAATGAGACAAAAGATTACATGGACAAAACCAATCTTTCTCTTCTAATTGTTATTAAATTAACAAATTCGTAGGCTCCTAAAGCTTTCTTAAATTAATGTCTTGCATGACCATTAGGGATGTTAATTTAGAGAAAAGAATATTAATATTACATGACCATTGGGTATTAATAGTATTCGTATAAATGATTAGTAATCACAAGGAAATCAAATTTAGATTTAAACAGAAGAATAACATAAATGATTGAATGAGAAAATTCATATGACTTAGGTTCCTCTCCGATAAGTTTAACCAAGACGTGTATTATATTCCTTGTTCGTAGTTTTATAATTGATTTTATAAATTCTTGTTTTTAATTAATCTCGTATCTTTAAAGCTTAAACAATTGAATTAGGAAATTCTTAGTAATTAAAAATCAATCCTTGTGGGACGATATTTAAGAAACTTAATTTAAGAACCCTTTATTACTTCTCGATGGGTACACTTGCCCTTAACTTAATTTAAGTCTTCTTCTAATTAACAAGACTCATTACCCTTATGAAGTAATCAAACATCTTGTCAAGATTCTCCATCTGCAGCAACTCAAACTGTCTTCTAAGAGAATGGGGTTTCACTTTCTTGATCTTGTCATCACCTTCGCATGATTTGACAAGAATCTTCCATGCTTCTTTTGCTGACACTGCTGAGGTTATCTTGTCAAAGTGCATAGGATCCACGCAGTGATGTAGGAAGAATAGAGCTTTGCAGTCTTTCTTCTTGTTCTCCCTATATGCGGCTTGTTGGATATCAGTTGGGTTTTCACTCAACTCCACGTACCCAAGTTGCACAATTTCCAGAACTTCTTGAAATCCAAAGATCACGTTCATCTTTACACACCATTGATCCCAATTCATCCCATCAAGAATTGGGAGGTTACCAGCAAAGTTTCCGTTTGACATTGCCATGATACACTAGCACTGTTACGCAAAAGTTCAATCACCACAGGTCCAAGATCATTGAGGCTCTCGATATCAATTTGTTGGATCACAAACACACACTCTTAGAGAAGAAGAAAAACTGCATAGACTAAAAAATTTATATTCTAAATCATGTACTTGTATTTATAGTACATTAGACACATTTGAATTAACCACCATTTAACAAAATTAACGAAATTGAATTAATCTCTTAACAAATCTTAGCTTCAACGTACTTGCAACGAATCGGTACTATGGGTCCTTAATCGACTGTTTCCGCAGCTATTGCACTACTACTTCAACAATCCTTGCCTTTCTTTCCACCTCAACCAATCTTTCACTTTACAAGCCCAAAATGAATTCTAACCCACCACCCTTCAAACGCATCACCGCTGAAGAGTTACCAGCAAAAAGGTGAAGAATTGTGTTACTATTGTAACGAGCGTTATAGGCTAGTGTATTTTAGGCTAATATAAACTTGGATGTAAGAAAACATTGTCTAGAGTAAGTTAGGATCTTTGGGTAAATTTGTTAGCTATGTTGTGTTATAAATATTGTTGGTTAGTCTTACTGTATATATGTAAATTTTCTCAATTCAATAAAAATAATAATAAATATATTTTTCTCTCTTTTAAGTTGTAGAGGAAACCTTCCTTCAAAGAGCCTTAATAGTTTGCAACTAAATTATCAAATTTAAAGTATAAATTTTTGTAGTTTGTACATCCTAATTTGACACAAAAGTAAAAAATTTGAATATAAAAGCTCATTAATTCATTTGTAAAATAACATAGTTGAGAAATACACGTAGCCTTCTAGCAATTGCTGCCAATAAGCTAGTTGTTACTTCTTAGCCTTCAAACATGCACGTAAGAAAATTTCTTTATTCACGTATTAAGGTTGATTAATAATGAAAATGGATATAATTGGTAATCCAAAATTTAAATAGAGTTTAATGACTGATTAATTCAGTAGTATTTACCATAACTTGATTATTTTCACTGCTTTTCAATTTGGTAGTCTCAACATTTGTAGTATCGTTAGGATCAATAATATAGCCTAAAAAATGTCCAAATTTTATAAATGATCAGTTAGGATCAATAATCAACTAAGTTAATGAAGTTTTACAGTGCACCACCTACTGAGCATGTATTTGGAATCACGTCCAAAAGGCAAGCAACACAAGTTTATGTGTATCTCACAAATTGTAGCTTTTACTTCTGTGCTACACTAACTGTAATTTTGAGCACATGTTAACTCAATTATCAACTTGGACATGAGGATCCTAAATAGCATAGTGTTAAATTCCTTCACTTTCCTGTCCAAATTCTTAACCCTAGACGATTTACTATGCAATCCAACATTTTTTTAATTCCACTTTCAATTCTTTAATCGGTACCTCATGGCAAGACCCCTTACATAAATATGATTTTAACACCACCGTCGTGTATACCCGAACAGATTAGAGACACGTATATGTAAGAGGAATGCAGGGGAAGGAGGAAATAGACGCTGATACAAAAAGGCCAATAGAAAGACAACACGTGGAAGGTGGCACGGGAAGTATTTTCAAAAGAAGAAGCATGCGAAGCAAAATGAAAAATGTTCGTTTTAACGACTTTGTAAGGGATTAGCGGGAAATATAAATAGAAAAAGGAAAGAAGAAAAAAAGGGTCTGGAAGTTTTGTTTCTTTCTCTCTCTGCTTGCATCTTCTATCCAAATTGTTGTTGAATTTGTTTCTGTATTCATTGTTGATATTCTTCAGATTCTTTTTGCTATTTAGGATCGTAATTGGATTGATTCCCTTCTCCAATTGTTATAATAAACCTTAAGCTGTGTTTCGGTGTACCATTGGTTATAACTCTTTCATTGGTGCTTTCATCACTTCTCATGGCGGAGAATACTCGTATGAAGGAAATACAAGCCGAACTTTCACGTATGAAGGAATCTACCTCCGACGTCAAGCAATTGGCCAATTCGATTGCTGCTACGGATCGCGACTTGAAGAATTTGATTGCAGCGCTTAATGATAAACAGAGAGATGATTCTACTCGATTTGAAACAATAGAGACATCCATGGACGCTATGCTCACATCACTTCACAATTTGGAAACAGGTTCACGTAACCCGCAACATCCTGCATCATTTCAGGTCCGTAATGTCAAGCTTGATTTCCCTAAGTTCGATGGCTCCGATGTGTTACAATGGATTTTTAAAGCGGAGCAGTTTTTTGATTATTACAATACTCCTGATGCACAACGTTTATTGATTGCTTCCATGCATTTAGAAAAGGATGTAGTTCCATGGTTCCAAATGCAGTCCAGAAACAATGCTTTTTCGTCGTGGTTAGCATTCACTCGCGCTTTGGAATTGGAATTTGGACCCTCACCCTATGAATGCCCTCGCTCGGAATTGTTTAAACTCACAGGTTGATTCTGTTCAAGACTATTACGTCAAATTTGTTGGGGAAAACCAAACACAAGAACACAATTATCTAAAGTAAGCAGCGGAAACAATTCCTCAAACTTGCAAGAACCTGTGAGGAGGAACAACAATAACAAATGGCAGCAACAAATACAAGGACACAGAGAATTATTTACGTGAGAAAACCCTCTCAATGTGAGAAGTAAAAACCCACGGGCTCAAGCCAGTCAATCAAGCTCCACTATAATCAAATAAGGAGTACAGGAGTGTTCAATCAAGTGCACAAATTCGTGCAAACAGCCAGCCAAAATCAACAGAGCAATAAAGCCTACAATGAAGGATCAAAGAGAGAATATCTCACAAAATAAGACTACTGTTCAGATACAATTTCTCTCATCCAAAACTTCCAATCGACGATCCCAGCGGTCAGAATGAAGAAATATACGTCTGGGAACTACTGTCAAAGTTTCAGCTCAATCCAACGGTTAACTAAGGAGAAATAATGATTTCTCAGCAGCTGGTCTGTGCAGAGTCACCAAAAACAGGGCTTCTGTGCGAAGACAATATCTCCAACTTCAGACCTCCAATCGACCATCCGAACGGTTATAACGAAAAGCACCGTGTTATAAACCTGCTGTAAAATTTCCCGATCCAACGGTGAACGAATCGGATATCAAAGAAATGGAGTAACTGGTCTGGAGCTTCTTTTCTTCCCTCACTTCCCTTCTCTCTTTTTGATGCCTCTCACCGAATATACTTACACTAGGCTGCGAAAAAATGGACTTCCCTCACCCACTCCACTGACTTCTCACTTCCCTCAATTAAGTGTAGAAAATGAGCTTGAAAATTTGGACTTTTTCGACACATCGTTGGGAGTCCAACCCAACAAAATTTACGGCTCTGGCCAATCGTGTACAGGGAGTTACCACTGAGGCACTATTGGATTGCTTCGTAGGAAGATTGCAGCATGACATTTGTCGGGATGTATTGGTTCAAGCGCCGACGACATTGATGAGATGTGTATCATTGGCAAAACTATTTGAGGAGAAATATCATATGAAAGGCAAACCAAATGCGTTCAATTACTCTACCAAAACGCAATCATCGGTTACAAATGGCCCCGCGCAATCACTTAAGTCCACTGCGTTGCCACCATTATTACCTAAACCCAATCCAAATGCATTACAAAGATCTGTTGCTATAAAGAAAATGTCTCCGGCAGAGGTTCAATTGAGGCAGGAGAAAGGTTTATGTTTCACCTGTGATGATAAGTACACCCTTTCCCACAAGTGTCCAAATAAACAATATCTCTGGTTGCATCTAGACGAGGAAGGCAATGATCCACCACCTGCTCCAGATTCAGGGACAGACAATGAGCATACAAAACAACAATTCCCAGCTGAATCACATCTATCCTTTAACGCCCTTAAAGGCTCAGCGGGCTTGGGCACCATGAGGTTTACAGGGGCTATAAATGGGTTACCAATCCAAATTCTCTTGGACAGTGGGAGTTCTGACAATTTCTTACAACCAAGGATTGCTACTTGCCTTAAATTGCCAATAGAACCAATTGACAATTTCAATGTCATGGTGGGTAACAGCAGTGCCTTGGTAGTGGAAGGATTCATCAAGAAACTAGAGGTCACAGTCCAGGACCATATAATTCAGCTGCCAGTGTATCTTCTTCCTATCTCCGGGGCGGATTTGGTGTTGGGAGCTTCCTGGTTAGCCACTTTAGGAGCTCACATTGCTGACTACAGCACCTTAACTCTGAAATTCATGTTGAAAGATGACTTTGTTACATTGACGGGTGCACAATCTAAGCTTCTGGCTCAGGCACAATTTCATCACATACGCAGAATGTTTCATACCAAAGCCATTGATGAACTGTATTCCCTCCATTTTCAACCCTCTCAGAATGTCCAGGATCAATTTCTTAAATTACCTGTAGATACTGAACTTGAGATTTCTCTACTGCTGCACACATACAAATTCGTTTTTGACATGCTTTGTGGGTTACCTCCACCCCGGTCTCACAATCATGCCATTCCTTTCAAGCATGGTTTGGATCCAGTGAAGGTGAAACCGTACAGATATCCTTTTAGCCAAAAGCAACAGATTGAAAAAATGGTGCAAGAGATGCTGCAAGATGGAATCATTGTCCCTAGCAATAGCCCTTTTTCATTCCCAATTATCTTGGTGAAAAAGAAGGATGGTACTTAGAGATTTTGCACGAATTATAGAGCTTTGAATGCAATTACAGTGCAAGATAGTTTTCCAATCCCCACTGTTGATGAACTCATTGATGAGTTACATGGAGCCCAATTTTTTTCCAAACTGGATCTCAGATCAGGCTATCACCAGATTCTTGTTAAGGAAGAGGACAGACATAAAACAGTCTTTAGGACACACCAAGGCCTGTATGAATGGCTGGTTATGCCTTTTGGGCTAACCAATGCTCCAGCCACCTTCCAAGGCCTAATGAATGAAGTTTTCCAGAAATTGTTGAGGAAATGTGTCCTTGTGTTTTTTGATGATATCTTGGTGTATAGTTCCTCTTGGGTCAATCATCTTCAACACTTAGAAAGGGTGTTACAATTGCTACAAGAACATAAGCTCTTTGCCAAACTTTCTAAATGTTCCTTTGCTAAGCAGCAGATAGAATATTAGGGGCACAAGGTTTCAGGCAGTGGAATTGCTATGGAGGACAGCAAAGTCCAAGCTATTTTGGCTTGGCCTTTACCTGCTAATCTCAAACAGTTAAGAGGCTTTCTTGGTATTACAGGTTATTATAGACGCTTCATCCAGGGGTACGCTACACTGGCTGGCCCACTCACTGACTTACTCAAAAAAGACAAGTATCAATGGTCTAATGCAGCCACCTTGGCATTCAATACACTGAAAACTGCACTCACTGAGGCGCCTGTCCTGACATTGCCCAATTTTTCCCTACCTTTTCAATTGGAAACAAATGCTGAGCAGTATTAAGCCAGAATAAGCATCCTATTGCTTATTTCTCCAAGAAAATGTCTCCTTCTATGCAGAAACAGTCGGCATATGTGAGGGAGCTATATGCTGTAACTGAAGCAGTAGCTAAATTCCGTCATTATTTGTTAGGCCACCAATTTGTGACAATGAAATTCCTCCTCTCATTCAGCCCTTGACAGTGCTGCAGAAGCGAGTTATCATTAGGGGCGATCAACAAATTCCACAAGTGTTAATGCAATGGGAAAAAGGGTCAGAAGATGAAGCAACATGGGAAGACGTGGAAATAATAGAGAGGGTTTATCCACAGTTCAACCTTGAGGACAAGGTTGGTTTCGTTGAGGGGAGTATTGTAAGAGGAATGCAGAGGAAGGAGGAAATAGACGCTGATACAAAAAAGGCCAATAGAAAGACAACACGTGGAAGGTGGCACGGGAAGCATTTTCAAAAGAAGAAGCATGCGAAGCAAAACGGAAAATGTTCGTTTTAACAACTTTGTAAGGGATTAGCGGGAAATATAAATAGAATAAGAAAAGAAGAAAAAAAGAGTCTGGAAGTTTTGTTTCTTTCTCTCTCTGCTTGCATCTTCTGTCCAAATTGTTGTTGAATTTGTTTCTGTATTCATTGTTGATATTTTTCATATTCTTTTTGTTATTCAGGATCGTAATTGGATTGATTCCCTTCTCCAATTGTTATAATAAACCTTAAGCTGTGTTTCGGTGTACCATTGGTTATAACTCTTTCAGTATATGAGATAGTGAACACTCAAATGCTTATGTTGTTAATGCAGGAAAAATCAAGTTAATAATTTATAATTATTGTTCAACTGCGTTCCCCTCCAAAATGAAAGGGATAGAAGGGAAAGGATCTAACTAGCAGTTGCAATCAAATTCACCGTACAAGTTACTACCAGCAGTTCCGTGCTGGTTGCTACTACTCGGTACTCTCAACAAAAACGTAAGCAGAGGAATATTTATTTCGTTCTTGCATTCTCTCTCAATGGCTTGCTTGTCTTTAAACACCCTTGGCCTCCACAGATTCCCACCATGCTTACAAATCCCTCAACCTCTTCAATTCATTGCAAATCCATTGCAGCGTCACAAGACTCACAAAATCAAGACCTTCGCTTGCCAAACAAATCCCAACCTTGATGAGTCCTCAACAAGGGTATTTTTGTAATTTATAGTGCATTCATATATGTATATTCAGCATTTAATTATAATATTCAATTAAAATGAAATGGAATTATTTTTCACTTATATATTAAGACTGATCCTGTTAGGCACTTCTACGATTAATTTCGATAATTCATATTGATGTATCAAACTTGTTAACATTACTTTCTCAAATACATATACAATTTTTAAGCCTCCACTAATTCATTGGTCATCAGGTACAATTGCATCTATTATTTAAATTAAACAATATTATGCTCTTCTGGTCCTAGTCATAAAAAAGAAGTGTGACTATTTTTTTTTTATCTAAAATATACAAAATAAAGAGTCATTTTTAGATGCATTAATTACTAATTTTTTTATATTTTAATTTATTATAAGATTTATGTTAATAAAACACTTGTTTATTACCACAATTGAGACGTTCATTTAACGTACTAGTCATCAATTATTACTTAGATAATTTTAAAATACAGTATAAATTTATAGCATATAATTATTTTTTATTAATATTGATAAATTAGTTAATTATTTCTTCTAAAAAAATTGAATGTATTTAGCATTTTGTTTAGTACAAACTCAAGTCTAATTATTTAAGTATTATTAATATTGTTTATTAATCAAAATTAAAATTTCATCTTAACAGTACACAATAATGTTAAATACTAACTTTTTATTAACATAAAGCTTTAATTTTAATTCATAAACAGTACTTTTATCTTCTAACATTGACTAGTATAATTGAAATTGGATGCCTAATCTGCTCTAATATTTAAAACCCAGCGTCAGGAAAAATCCGTTGCTGAACCTAGCAGCATCAGGGGAACGAGTCCTCCAAAATTCCCAAGCAAAGACATCAAGAAGAAAATCGCCGTTGTTTCCATTTTAGCAGCTCTGGGACTTTTCTTTTCTACAAGGTTGAACTTTGATGTTTCTATGAAGGATCACTGTGTCCTTGCATTACCGTTCGAAGAGGTTTGTTTTCATGGACTCCCCATTTCTAAATTTCTCATTCTGTCTTGTATGTCACACTCAGAAACATAATTTGTTCTATGCCCAACTCCAATTTCATCAGCATACAAATAGTTCTGTTCCCAATTAGGAACCTTGTTTTGTTTTTCCGTGTGGCATGCGAATAAGGAAAAACTATTTCGTTGAAGTCCAGATTGACTTGAACCTTTTTTAAGACGTTTGGTAAAGAATATGGTAAAAATACTTCTTATAATGGACAACTTTTTTCTTTGACTTAATTAAAAGTAAATTATGTTCAAATTTGTAATATAATATTAAAGTCTATTCATTTTGATGGTTGAGCCATTAACAAATCTATGGTCCTACAAAAAGTTAGTGTTGGATATAAAGGAGCGTGTCAAGATGTGAGCAAGAGTATAATCAAAATACTTTTTATCAAGTTTAGATAATTCTTCTCTTATGAATTACCAAGCTTTTGATAATGAATTAAACTCAATTTCCTAATAAATTTAAAAAAAATTTAAGTCATTTGAATGACTTAATACTGTTTTATGTAATATTCTATATAGTTTTTTATTTTCATTTATTTTTTTATTTTCTACTATACACGTCTCAAAAATATATTTACAAAATCAAGGTTGTCTGGATCCAAAAACATTTTCGTTTAATTTTGGTCTTCATTCAGCGTTCAGTCAAACTTTTCTTTCCATATGCATTTGTTACATCATATCTGCTATTGATTCATTGGATTTGTACTTTGTTGTTGAGTGTTCCAGGCTCTGTCCAGTGGTAAGCCCATTGTAGTGGAGTTTTATGCAGATTGGTCTGAAGTATGTGGGGAATCAGCTCCTGATGTGTACAAAGTAGAGCAGCAGTACAAGTGATGGCTACTATTGCTGTTGATGCCTTCTGCAAAACTTAAAATTATTGTTCTTCTTGTGCCTTTTCATGTTCACTAATTTACTATCTTGACATTGCTGACATCTGAAAACAGGGACTGGGTGAAAACTTTGTGATGTTATTTGTCAATTCACATCAATAATGTTAGAAAACTCTGATAGTAGTACAAGAAGTTTTATTCAAATGGGTATCAAAATTAGTTGAAAATAGTGAATTTCTGAATTACAAGTGGATAGAATGGAAGATGTGCGGTACTTCATTTTCCAACTTCCAATTTTTTTTTTGTATTACTTTTCTATAACCTGACTGAGGACTTATCTCAGTGAACGCTTTTGTCAGCAAAAGATCAAGCAGTTTTTGTTAAAAAAGGGTAAAGTAAAAGTAGTGTGCTGCAGGTAGGACCTTCAGGAACTAAAAATTGAAATCGACATATATCCTAGTTTCCCTGGCTGATTGCTCGAACTGATACTATTTATTGTATAGCGGCACCTCAGCGATGTTTTTTATTGGACAAGATAACCTCTTGATGGAACTCTAATAATATAAATTTTAGTTTTCCTACAACTGAATGCTAGACATCAATGTGCCTCATGTCATACCAAATTTCGCTGAGTCAACTCTATTCGTTTCCCTCGCCCCCTCTTAACATAATTTTCAACCTTTTATTCTTTCTTTCAGTATTTGCCACAAAAATTGGCAGTTATGGGACTACGACAAACAATAAGAAAAACCATGAAGGTTACTTCTGCATTCTAATGGCGAGCCTTAATTTGAACGAAAGAACCGTAAAGCATTTCTGTCAATTTTTATTAATTCCTTGCACAACCGGTAAATGTAAAGTTAGGCCTACTGATAACATCAAGACTTTGGGAAGGGAGAGTTGTTGGATTCTTATTGACAAAAGTCCTCTCATGTATTCAATTTGCGTCAATATAGTCCCTTATAAGTTGAATTTGAAGTAAATCTTTATTACAAAAGAACTGGATTGGTGTATATTTATTGATTTGTATTTTGATTGGTGATGGGATAGACTGCCAAAATTGATAAATGAGAGACCAATTAATGATTGTAGTTTTTTTTATTTTTTTATCGTAGTTGCAATTGCTAATTAACTTTGAGCCTTTCCCTTAGACTAAAACTTTTATGGCTTACACGGAAACGGGGATAGGGAAGGAAAAGGAACATGGTAAGAATTTTAGCCATGACATAAAACAGAAAAGAAAAATGATTGGTGTAGTGTCACTTATTAGCTCATTGGGCTGGTTAACTTCTATATTTGAAACACATACAGCAAATAGCATTGTGATAGTTATAGATGCGTTCTTGCAGTCAATTCACCTAGCAACCTTCCCTAACTAACTTTACAGCCATAATTTTACACAGTATCTCTGCACGGTTCATTTCCTGTATGAATAGGGAATAGTGAAGTCTGTATATTGATTACTTAGGATTGATCGAACATATTGCCTTGGGCATTGTTTGTACGATTCAGAGAGGAGAATGAAACAAGAATCCTGATGCAAATCATACATCAAAATAGCTATTGACAACAACTGCAAAAGATAAAAAGAAAAATGCTAAATGCCTTGCCATTCAAATAACAGGTTTTCCACCCAAACTAAGTATACATGTCACTGAACTACATTTTCCAACAAGCTATTTGTTGAATGTGAGCTAGTTCCACTTAGCCAAGTATCATGCACGGATACAGGGGAGCTATCCTTCACCTCCTCTATTGATTGCAAAAATTTATCAGTCTTCCGAGAAATAATCAACGTGGGGTTCTCTTGTCCTGCAACTCTCTCAAAACTAACACAACTTAGTGAATTCTCACTTCCATTACGAGGCGATGAACACGCGGACCCAACAGATGAAGCCATGCATATAGTTTCCTCCATAGTTGCCCATCCACTGCGTCTTATGTGTTCTAGCTCCTCAGCTACTTCAGTCATAGTAGGCCTCATGTCACTATGAAAAGCAAGGCATCTAAATGCAAGCTCAGCCACCTTGTGAACAGAATAGAGGGTCCAAGCATCCCTATGTGGTTCAAGGAAGGGATCTATGATGTCATCTACACAACCCCTCCTAATCCTATCAACAGCAAGTGCAGCCAAATTAATCTCACTTTGAGGCCGACCGAAATCAACCACTTTCATTGCTGTTATTATCTCTATCAAAACCACCCCAAAACTGTAGACATCACTTTTATCAGAAAGGTGGAAGTTTTGGTGGTATTGGGGATCAACATAGCCTGGGGTCCCTTGTGGAGCAGTTGAGATATGTGATGTTTCTGTCATGCCAAGCCTAGAAAGTCCAAAATCAGCTACTTTTGATTGAAAACTATAGTCCAAGAGTATGTTACTGGATTTTATGTCTCTGTGATAAATTGGAGGGTCAATTGCAGAATGGAGATATGCTATAGCATTAGCAGTCTCGGTAGCAATGGTGAGTCTTATTGTCCACGGAAGCACTCCACCTCTCTCTCTTTGCAAATGTTGAGATAGGGTTCCATTTGGCATGTACTCATAAACAAGTATCTGCTCTCCCCCTTCTATGCAGCACCCTAAGAGGCGCACTAAATTTGGATGACTCACTGAAGATAGGAGTTTGATCTCGTTCATGACTTGGTCAACACTGTTGGTGTCTCTATACTTGATCTTTTTTATAGCAACACACTCATTATTGTGAAGGTTTCCAGCATAGACTGTGCCAAAAGCACCAGTTCCCAGCCTATGTTTTTCAGAGAAAAAATTTGTGGCTTTTTCTATTTCTCTGTAGGGATATAGAGGAACACTAGAGTTTCCTGCAGCTTCTTGTAATAGGCGCTTTACTGTCACTTGTTTTCTAAGCAAAGAGGAACGACGCTTGGCAAAGTAACATGGAAGAGATAGAATAGCAACCACGATAGCTGCAACAATGATCCCTGAAAACAATCATGCAGCTTTTGTTAAGATGAGTACAACTAAATCAATGATGTATGCAGATAATGGGAATAGAGAAATGATTAAATAAAGAAAACCCAAAAACTAGTTAGTGCCATGTCCTTCTTATAATTTGAAATTAGTGACATACATTTTATTCAATTTTCTCCAATTGTTGTTTATTTTGATATTTTTATTAAAGGTATGTATGCATTCAATTTTACACTATCTAATGATTTGCGTATGAAATGCATTTATCAGGTAATGATTGAATAAGAAATATTGAAACTATACTAGAAGTTGGTGAGGTTCTACCTCCAACAAGGACGCCAATTTTGATCGCTTTTCGGCATCCGTGAGACCATAGTTTTGAGGCAGTGCATTGAGAAACTGACAAGACAAAAACAGAAGGGATTAGAAAAGTGACTACAATAAAAAATAAAAGCTCACTTCTCCATTTTTTTACACCGCCTATAATTTTAATCCAGGCACCAAAATAATATATATTAACATCATTACATTATTCATATCTGAACCACAAAGTCGGTGAATACACATCCTATATCTGCTAACCCATTTGCAACAGCATCTGCCGTGTCTTCAATAATTTTCCTTGTTGATTGCTTCAAAGCAGATGTTTACTTGATTTAGTTTTCCAAGAACTCTCATCACACTCAATTTCTAGTGTCAGCAAAACGTAAAATGAGAAGCAACATGTGTCGGTGATATCCTGATCTCAGAAGTTACCGGTTAATGTTAGGTTCATTTCCTAATTCCTCACATGATAAATGTATTTGTCACTAATATAACCCTTTGACCACCAATAAATAAAATAGATTGAATAAATTCAAATACATCCGACCAGACATGTGCTTTACCTAATTTTGATCTATAAAAAAAATCCAAAGGGACTACCAGAACATGTTGACTTTTGAAGGACCCTCCAAAACAAGAACATACCAAGCAATGAACAGTTCTCATGCTTCCACATTCTCTTCAAAATCATGGGGTACCCAATCCCCCGTTAAGTTCAAAACTTTCTCAATAACCAATTACCAGAGAGAGAGAGAGAGAGATAGAAAAGAGAATCAATGCCACATGCATGATCTATATTGGTCCACAAGAATAAAAATAATGAACCTTAAGCTTAAATCGACGTACCATCCATGCCCCTAACAAATCAAATCTCGCCATTATGGACCTTGATAAAGCACACACCGATCTTCGAAAGATTCGCCAACTTAAAAAACACAACCCCAAAATTCCTCATACATACCCCTCCTACACCAGTATTACACTCAACCTGGTTGGCCAGAGCATAAAGCCGCACCCAGATGTCAAACACCACTCGGTCATCATTCAACAACTATAATTACCATCTACTGTTACTGTCATTATTATCATTAGGGAATTGCTAACGATTGATCTCAAGACTCAGTAAGGAGCATTACATGTACTCTTTTAAATACTTCTAATTATTTAAACGGGTAGGAATTAAATAATTTTTATATTTATAACATAATAAATACCTTTCTATCGATACAAGATTTATAATTGTTTCCTTAAATAATATCCTTAAAACATGGATTATAATTAACTTTTATCATTATTATTCCGCGAACAGTATGATAGTGCAATTAAGCAAATATAATAAAAATAAACGATGAGCTTTGTGGACTTTCTTTACATATCGGACAAAATTATAAGTACCTAGTGTTTGATTAATATTGAAATTTTATCCTATTGAACTTTATTATATGGATTACTCCAGTATTAATTGGGGAACAATACTCAATAACTCTAGTTTAGTACACAGGTATTGTTTTAATATATTGTTTTTACTAATTTATAAAATAAATTTTAAATTAAAAAAGTGCGTAGATAATGTTGAACTTTAATATATTTTACTAATTTAATAATCAAGAGTTTCTTTTTCAAGAATAAGAGGAGGTAGAATTAGAATTATTCTTGTTCTGTAGATTATACGGAGAGCAGAACTCACCTCTCCGGCAACCGTTGCCCTTGACGAATCCATCTCCAACGAAACCATCATCGCACCGGCACCGGAAACCTTGTTTTCCGCTACCAAGATGAACCTTTGCACAATTTGCATTATGGGAGCATTGACACGGCCCTTGAAGCCACCACCCCAACTCAACCACCTGAAACTGAAGCAAAATCTCTTTCACTTTACTCTCATGACGTGCAATAGCAGAGAACAAGAACTTGCACCCAATCTTCTCCCAGTCTAGGCGCGTGATAACATCTTCCCGCCATCTTCGACGCTGCAACACCGAGAAGCAACTAATATTCTCACTTCTTCTGTCACACCCCTCCAACTGATTGTTGCTGCCAACGAAACTCGACGTGGGAATAACGCACCCACCCAGCGTGGACCCACAACTCTGCACCAGAAAGGTATTGTTCCACGTGGGAGCAAAGTTGTGGCCGAAAAGAGGCTCTATGAAACTCACACTACGGTTACATTTTGCTGGAACACTAACGAATATGCTATCAGAGGTTACGTTCTCTACCTCTAACTCGCCAATTTTGACTTGGTTGTTGTTGATGCAGTCTAGTTTGACTTCACAACCAGAAGAGAACCCAAAAGGGTACTGCAGAGAACGTTCACCGCAACTGCGCTGGCAGTTAAGGCTGCTTTTGGCTTTTGTTGAATAGAAAATGAAGATTGTGAGGGCAATAGCAAACTTTGTATGGTATTGAAACATTTCTTGTTAATTGAAACGGGGATTTGACGGAACAGTGTAATCATCACCCTTCTGCAAATTATTAAAATAAGAATTAGTTTTTCTTATCCATTTTTAAGGAATTGGAAAAGGTGTAATATAAATAAGACGTTGACCATATGGTGTTGGATTGAATGAGAAATTAAGAGTTGTGATCGATGCCGTTGAGGAGCCATCTATCTCAATAAATGCTTATAGAGGCAGGAAACAGTAAAAGATTCAATTTTGTAGCAGTGAACAAAAAATAAAATATAAGGAAAAATATGGGATTCAGTATGCATACAATTAACTTGGAGGCTCTGCAAGCGTTGGAGTTATTAACCAAACAAGCGGAAGATGGAGCTTGAGATATTAATGGAAGTGTCATGTAAGAAAGAGAAGGGAGGGGTCTAAGTTAACTTTGTTTGCACTCCATACTTTAGAGAAGGATGGAATGAGAATAGGGAGCATCCCTTTGAGGGACATTTCTGAGAAGTTTCTTACACACGCTTGGACTCTGGCGTCTGAGACCTGTTCTGGGACTCCAACGTAAAGTACCTGCCTTCATTTCACAAATTTTTCCTCAATGACCAATATAGCCTTTGTTGAAATTTTCCTCTGCCCAAAAACGCCCCTACTCAGCACTGTAGCAAATTATGATTAAATTCTTTTCTAATTTCCACATAATATCACATAATAAAAGTTTATATTTAGTAACTCTTTATTAAAAATTTAATAAAATTTAATGCATTAATATTATTAGATACTATAATTTTTAGTAAAATACTATTTAAGAATATATATTTGCACAAGTTAAGAAAATATTATCAAATACTTGATCAATTACAAATAATAAAAAATTATATTTAGTAGATTTTTTATTAAAAATTAAAACTTAATACAATAATATTCTTAAAGAGTATATTTTTTAATAAAATAATAATAATATTATTATTATTATTATTTTCTTATATATACAAATATGCACAAATTAAGAAAATGATTATCAAATACTTGATTAATTAAAAAATATATATCTAATTTGTACAGAATTCCAAATAGTAAAAAATTATATTTATTAAATTTTTATTAAAAATTAAATAATTTAAGACATTAATATTATTAAATATTATAATTTTTAATAAAATGTTATTATTATTATTAATTTTTTAAATATACAATTTTTATCAAGTTAAGAAAATGATTATCAAATACTTGACCAACTAGTGAGAACTTATCTAAGATGAAAGGGGGGTAATCCAATTTAATATACAAAGTGTTCGCATTGAAATTTTGTCGTGCTCCTTCTAAATTCACTTAGGAGTCTCTAATTTGAAATTTTTTTTTAATGAATAACATTATAAAAATGCTTTTTAGGATGGTAGTCGTTGTTGTCTTCATCTATCAACAACGATGAGAGTGATTAAAATTTTAATAATCAATATCACTATAGGAACTAAAAGTGACAGTAACAAATAGTAATCGGTAGTGATGTCAATAATAATGCATTAGTGACTGAGCAACAACATAATAATCAAAATTTAGAATTTCATGAGAAATATTCTCAAGCCTTTAAAATGGAGCCAATCCACCTCTCTATCAGTCTATTGAAATAAGAATATAAAAATATTTGGGCATAAATCATTGTCAAAATTAATTTTGTGTGAAAATAATTGTTAATCAATATTTTAAGAAAGACACTCATTAGAAAATTTAAAGTAAAATTTGTTATCTAAAAGTTTAATATGCTTTTTTCTCATAATTTTTAATAAAAAACTATTTAATTAATTTCTTAATTCAATACCCTAAAAGTATTAATTAACAATACTCTTTGTTATCTTATCAAAATAATAATAATAATAATAATAATAATATAGTTAGAATGCTATATTTTTCTTTGAGAATAAAAAAAATTGAGCTAAGATCTTGATGGAGCATAATAATGACGATGAAAAGGTATAACTAAGGTTTTAGTCTTTAAAATATTTATAATTTTTTATTTACTCTTTCTTTTTTATTTTTAAACAAATTTTATATAATATTTTTTTCATTATCAAGTAATTTTAATTCATTTAAATACCATAATTTTTTTATTTAATCTTTTTAAATATTATGTGGTTTTTATTTGATCTTCATAAATAGTATGAATTTCTTAGTTAATTTGTGTAAAATAAGATATGTTTGGATATGCAATTTAATTAAATATTTACTTAATAAATTTATTTTTACTGAGAGTTTATTTCATAAATTTGACTATTAAATTTATTAAATAAGTTTTAGAAACTACTTATAAGAATCATGATATTTAGAGACAACATGAAGAAAAAAACTAACAAAAGGGACTATTTTATAATAAAAAATATTTTATGAAAACCTTATTTTAAAAAATAAATTAAATGATAAAAATATGATTAAAAAAAACTAAATTAAGGTAATGAGAAAAAAGTAACTTCGCAGTGATGGGAAGGGTTGACCCTGGTTGCCCTAACCTTTATAGGTGAAGTTGGATAGTGTTTATTACATTAGAAAGTAAAATATCATTCAATGTCGCCCTAATTTGTCTCTATCAAATTAAGGGTAATTAATAGACAATAGTAATGCAATTGCAATGATATGAATGAAACCGTGTGAGGATAATGGAAATCTGCAAACAATTTCAGTGACTCAGAAAACTAAAATTTCCTTTACATTTAAAAAATTGCAAGAGAAAGAAAAAGGTGAGACAATGACATGGACACGTTTTGGATTGCAACAGCCTGTGATCAATAGAAATGAAGGAAGAGGGGAATAAAGAGATATATGTGAAATTTATGCGTTACTTAGATTTTTTTTTCTAAATTATAGATATTTTTAGAAAAAAATTATTAAAGTTCAGAATATTAATAATACGGTAAAGTTAATTTTTTTATAGAAAATTATTTAATATATAATGTTTTAATTTAAAATTTTATATAGAAAAAATATACGTGCAATTTAAATCTATTATCCGATAGTATGTACTATGTAGATTGATAAAAAATATAAAAAATGTTAATTTTTTTTTAACATATTTGATTTAATATAAGAGTGAAAAGAAAGGGATAAAAATAGTTATTCAAAGAATGCTTAATTCTTAATATATATATATAGCCTCCCACCTTTATACCTTTATTGCACAAGGAACGAGGAGAGTGAGAGAAATTAGTGGGACTTTACTATTATTTTTTCATTTATTTTAAGCTAAGCACATTTAATCAAAAAATTAAAAGGTGATTAATGCTAAATTTTTTATAATTCAAATATTTATAGATATATAATTTAAGAATAAATGTGGACATTTTTAAATAAAAGATTGTTTTAAAATAAAATAATATGATATGATATTATTATTATTTATTTATAAATATTTTTATAAACTTATTTTATTTTATGAAAATTTGTTAACTTAACAATTATATTAACAAGATTTATTATCATAAAATATTATGAAAAATTTTAAGTTTTTTAAGACACTATATTTAATGTTAATCAATTCTATCTTAAATATGAGTAGTCAATAAAAGAGGGTGTATTTCATATAAAAGTAATCAGAGCTTATGATTTAACTCAAAACAAATGTATTTACTAAAAAGATTAAGCTAAAGTTTTTATTTTTTTTGCAAGTCTATTGAATCATTTAAAGAATATTTTTAGCATAAAAAGTTATATTATATTAAAAATTTAAGTTTGTTAATTTTTATATAAATTTATACTCATTAACTTATTTAGTAGGCTTGGACATCACTCGAATTTTGGCTAAAATCATCAAATTTGATAGGAATTGATTATGTTTATTTGTAAACTTATTCCATTCAATTAAAAACTGGAGTTAATCAGGTAACAAGTTTAGTGAGTTGTAGGTGGGTTGAAACGGATAACCACCTACGCCATTGTTCACCATCTACACTATCATTTATCAAAATAAAATAAAATTCAAATTATTTTTTGAGAGTTTTTGTAACCACCTCAGCTTAAGTTTCTAATTTAGGTAGAAAACTTTTTTTTATACAAGTTTCATCCCATCAAAAGACAACTCTAACAAAATAACACTTGTGAGGAAGTGAAAAAGTTTCATCTCCTACTGTGATAAAATATAAGTAATCCACATGGTATAAAGAAAATAACTTGTATGATTTATATACGTGGCATAATTTTACAAGTTTTATTTTTCGCAAAAATGAAATTTGTACAATTTTAACACATGGTGTGATACTATGATCCTATAAATTTTTATTTTTGACAAAGACGGTCAAAATGAGATTTTGACACGTACAAATTTCATATCTTATATGAATGAAATTTATTGATACTCATTTTTAACTCTAGTTAAAGTGATATAACTATATTTTATTATCTAAAAAGAAAATTCAGTATAAATAGTGAATTTGTAGAAAATTGAGAAAAATTATCAAGTTACTAATAATTTGTACTAATCGTTATAAATTTTGTTAGTTTAATATTGTGATTAAGATGAATTTTATATGTTGTTAATTTTGTTAGTTTATTTTATTTAAACAAGTTTAATTATTTTATGCATGTAAAATAAATTGTATTTTTTTTAATAAGCTAATATAAAAGATTGTGAATAATAATATTTTAAGTAAATTTGTATTAATATTTTTAGTTCAATTTTGTTAAATTGAAAATATGAATTGAAATGTTATTATATTGTTAGTTATTGTTAAATTAATTTATCTTTGAAATAATTTAGTAAAAAGTGAATAAAGTGTATTTTGTATTGGTTAAATTAGACAAAGTTAATTAATTTATTGAATTTGTATTATATTAGTTAAATGAATTGGAAATTATGAATATTATTTTTTATAAATGTAGGATGAGTGATATCATTGTTTTTGTAAATTGAAATGAAAGAATATTTAAAAGAAATAAATGTGTGACATTTGAAAAAAAGAAAAAAAAAAGATAAGAAGAGGGATAGTTTCAAGTTTTGAAAAGAAAAATTTATAAAGAGTTGAATCTTTGTCATAATCACATTATATCTAAATTAATTCATATATTTTTATTAATTCAAGTAATAGATATTAGATATATGTGACAATAAAGACATTAATTACATGATTAATGCCTATGAACAACAAAATATTACACATGTTATAAAATTACATTATGGTAGGTGAGAGTTTAAAAGTTGCCTCTCATACGTTAGAGTTAAATTTATCAATATCATCACCAAATAATGTAAAATGGTGAATATAGAAGTTATAGGAAATACAAATACATTTACTATAAGAATTTAAATTTAAATTTTTTGTTATGAGAGCATATATTTACTAAGTTATTGTAATTTAAAAGAAGTGAAGATCAATACAAATATGAAGATGAACAGATCAATACAGACAATGAAGATGTTGATAAAGGATAGATTCCATTAAACAGTTCGTCTGATACTAACTTAAATGGTGATTGATTCAAACTTAAATTTACTACAACAAAGTATTATTAATTATGAATAATGAATATTGAGATATGTGGGGATAAAATTCCTTTTTGGAATGTAAATTCATACTATAAGTATATTAATTGAGAACACAAAGATCAAGAAATAGAAGTAAGAGAATCAAATGAGTGAATTTCTTGAGTTCAAAGAGATCCATTATATGTTGATTTATCGTTTGACTCTAAAGAAAGTTAAAAATGCATTAAAATAACATGCTATAAAAATACATCAAAGTTATTTTGTAGTTGAATCAAAACTAACAAAGTTACATATGAAGTATTTGAAACATAATAATGATTGTTTGTGGAGAGTAAGAGTGTCATTGCCTAAAAATAATACTAATAGGAAAATATCGAAGTGAAGTGGTACACATACATGTGTGAATCCTAAAATATCTCAAGACCATAAAAAATTTGATTCAATTTGATTTATTCATGCATTATTGATAAGTACATATACAAATACAACACACATTTGTTTTTAAATATTTCAAATCTTAGTTTATGTGATCTTATATGTTGGTTTGTTGTTTTTGGTAAATGCATGGTGAATCTTGAATCATTAGTACCTATAACTCTAATTCAAGTTCAAGAAAGGATGATTGCTTAATTTAGATATAAAATTTCTTACAAAAAAGTTTAAAAGGAAAAACAGAAGGCAATTGTAAGTATTTTTGGTGATTAGGATGTATCATATGTTATATTGTCAAGATGATTAAAGTACGTGCAATTACAAGTTGTTGTTTTTGTTTATAACATTGAAACGAAAGACTATATTGTTGGGTATCAAGTGGACAATAAATTTAGAGTTTTCGAACGATTATTTTGGTGTTGCAATCAATGTAAGGAAGCTTTCAACTTTTACAAACTAGTCATTCAAGTAGATGCTACGTTCTTGTATGGCAAGTATTGTTTTACATTATTGATTGCAAGAATACAAGATAGGAATAATTGTACCCTTCCACTTGCTTTTGTCATTGTTGAAGGAGAAATCCTATTAGTATTAGAATAGTTTTTGGCAATGATTTGTATGCACATTACTACAAAGACAAGAATATGTTTAATATCCAATTGACATCAAAGATTTAAAAGTGTTTTATCAAATTCACACATTAAATGACAACCTCAAAATGCCTATCATGTTTAATGCATTTTTTATATTACAAGCAATTTCAATCATAGGTTCAAGAACATTAACTTGAAGAAAGATCTTATAACATTAGGTAATTATTTTTACAAATGTCTTCCTTTCATTTAATGCTTATTTTTACCATTAACATGGTACAAATTTTTATTGCAGCATATACACTTTTGAAGGTTGTTTTTTAGGATAAGTTGAAAAGATTTCGCAATGAATTACCAGAAATACAAAAATGGATTTATAACACATCAAAGGAAAAATGGGCATTGAGTTACAATGAAGAAAGGATTATGATGGACATATGGATGGATGGTTGATTATTTTGTTGAGCATGGAGAAGAAGTAATGAGCAACCTTAACATTGGAAAAATGTTTTATCATAAATTGATGGTACAAATGCAAACAAATTAAGAGGAAACCTTTTCACATCAAGTTCATAGATGTGACATACAAAAAATAAGATTTTGAGGTTGAAGAGACATTTAATCCAATAATACAAAGGAATAGTAACAAATGGACAATAATATTGTGTAGAAGATATTGTGAATGTTGAAGATTTCAAGCATACTGATTTTCATACTTGCATGTTATAACTGTTTGTGCAACTGTAACCATTGATTTTTGGCAATATGTTGATAATATTTATTCAGTGCAATATGTGATAAATGCATATTTATCACATTGGTATCTCCTAAAAAATGAAAGTAACATTTTTACAATATGTGAGTGAAAGTTAGTGCCCGATGAGAAAAAAATAAGAGGTAATTAAAAACCAAAATAAACTTGTATTAAGAATAAAATGATTTGGGTTGACTCGCACTCTTGGCAAGGTGTAAGAATTGTCAACATAATGGTCATGATGTACATCAATGTCCTCAATAGAACCCAAATGAGTAATGTATACATATTTTATAAGGTTGTCATGTGTTTAAGTTGGATAATGTAATTTTTAAATATCGATAATGAAAATTGTATACTGTCACTAATAAAGGTACAATCAACATATATGTACCACATTTAAATTAAAAAAAAAATAGACCAATATAGTCAACAAAAGTACATAGTCAATAGAAATTATAAAATAAGATATAATGTAAATACATAGTTAACATAAAGTATCAAATATAACATTACAAAATAGACCTCGATGATGTTCCTCCTGATGCACTTGATCTTTCTCTCCACAATGTGGGTTCTACTACACATCTAAAGGTGAAACATTGACAACCGCACCAAAGTTAACATTCAAATCAATAACAGACATGAATGTTGTATCATATGATGTTTCACCCCTAAATTTGGTCCAGGTGCGTAAGGTGTAAATATATATGCATCATATGATGTCAGGGTCATCAAGAAAGTTGGATGCTAAATATACTTCTTTGTGTTGCTAAATGGTGACATAGGGGTCTGGTAGGGATGCTGGATGGCCTAAGATGAATGGAAAAAGGTAAGTGGCTTGCCATGTGATGAGTGGAAATGAAACTATGACGGTACATAATAGACTCCATTTGTACACTCAAAAAGCAAAGGAAGAGATCATTACGTCGTTTGTACCTTGTGCGTTGACACTATAATCCCCTCCATTTCCTACACAAATAGGCTAAGCTACATTAATAATTGGATCTATAGTATTCTCACTTTACAATGGAAGCTTAAATGAAGAAATAGGTTCCATAATATGGTCGAAGTCATTCTTCAATAATAACACAATAAATAATAAATCATTTCATATAGTAATAATAATAATAATACCAAAATAATATTCATTTTTAACCTCCAAATGAATGGATTCGGATCCTCTCATGTTCTGCCAGGAACATGACCCTCATGTTCAAATTCGCTTAAGCGAATATTGAACGGCTTAAGCGAATTCAAAACGGCTTAAGCGAATTATGCAAAAAAAAAAGATAAATTATGTAAAAACTAACAGCATGTTATCAAAAGATAAAATTTTACAAAATTTATTATCAAAGTTAATTCTACTCAACCAAAAACATTTAACTGTAACAGCAAAACATGAATAAAAACTCCATTTTATTCCATTCCATTAATAGTACTCAATTATTCACAACGAAATTTATTAAAAAAATCCATTAATACATAGACAAGTCAAAAATAAAAGAAGCTCAGACATTCTATTCCATTTCATTCATATCAAATATCATCTGGGAATAAATGAGAGAAGATGAGGATAACGCTGCAGCATGTTATCACACATTTTAATAATTTTATTTTAGTAATTAATTTAAAAAAACAAAATCAATAAGCCCTATTACTTAAAAGTTTTTTTTAATCTATTTAAAAGACTTTGCTATAAAACAGACTTAAATAGACATGTAGGTGAGGGCAACTTTTAACTTCAAGGTATGATTTAAAAAGTAGATAGGTTATTAATTTAATTTTTGTTAGATAAATTTATATTAATATAACCAAATTTAATTTCTAACCATAAATATGTAACTTTTTAGTGAAAATTATTTAAACTTATTTTATCATATACACTTGAAGTCAAACAATGGACAAAAGTTATTTATGATTTTTTTTAAAAATAATGTATTAAAAAAATTCATACAACTTTTGTAGGCTTAACTTATTAAAATATACTTCATTACAAAAACATTTATAAAAATAAGCTCTCTCACAATAAACTTTTGTTTTTTAAATATATTATATATTATTTTTTAATTAAAGTTATATTTTTCTTAATATAAAATTAACAACTATCATTTAGTACCTTCATCAACGAGTTGAGAGTTATTTTAACATTTAATAGTATGGCAAAATGCTAAAATAAAAGTTTAATTTTAATTAAAAATAATATGAAAATATAAAAAAAAAAATTCCCTTAAAATATTGTCCTTTGAAACACAAAAAGCATGCGGTAACTAGAACAACTAAAGAGCTACTCAACTGCTATTTCAATTTTTTGATCTTTTAAAAATGAATGAATAGGTGCTTTGTGAGGAAAACTCCCCGTAGCAGACGCCAAACTACATAATAAATTTTTCTTTGAAAAGTAAAAAGGAAAAGCAGGAACATGTTGGTGATGGTGATGGCGATGGTCACCCAATAAATTATAAAATGGTATGACCCGAGAGCACACGACATGGAAGGAGTGGATTCTGTGCTGTGTGAGGACAGAAACTCGCCACCATTGGCTGTGCTTCGTTCACAAATTCAACATATAATCATACATTTTTATTGTTTTAAAAAATAGAAAATATTTAACTTTTAATGATTAAAAAATTAAAAAATAAAAGCAAAGATATAATAATATACTCTGATTTGTTGAATGCAATTTGGAAGGTATATCCTGCCCAGATCAATTCACTCAAAGTACATATATACCAACCTGCATAATTACACGAAACACTGTTGTTTTGGTAACCAAACATAAATATAAGATGGCAGTTAACCAAACATCTATGTACTGTTGGTTGTGTTAACACCCCCCTTCAGTTATTTTTTTTCTATTTTTTATTTAAACAAAGCATAAAACTCACCCCACTTCAGTTATTTTTTCTTAAACTATTCATGTAGTAAATTCATGTGTTTTCCAATAAAAGCTAAGATCTTGAAATTCAGAGTGATTAACTTGATCATGTTGCAACCAATAAAAGCTCTTCAACTAATATTCTTAAACCTTAACTGAAATTCAAAAGTTAAAGCAATGGAGTGAGAAACTAAAGGTGATTTCCAATTTGTATGTCATTTTCTTGTTTCCATTGGCTGGTCCACCAAAATCAAACCTTTACTCAGTCTTACGCAGAAAGCCATGCATCCTTCACAAAATTCTTAGCCATTTCCATGTGCACTTGTTGACTTGCGTTGGCTTTCTGAGTCCTTTTTCTTAATTTCTCTCACTTTTCTTTTCTTTTTGGCACCGTTTGAATAGACAGATGCGTGTATATCTACTCAACAATCACTGCGTGTTCGTACTGCAAATTCATATCATGGATAATAAGCCAATGGCCGTTAAACAGATACCCCGTGTTTCCGTTTTTTAATATATAAAGAACGCATTTTAGAAAATTTTAATTATCGTTTTTATAAAACATTTCATAGTTTTTGTAAATTATTTAATATTTTTTTTATTTGTTCTTAATAAATAGGGTCAATAAAAACTTAACGTTAAATTACTAACATAAATATTAATAGTTATAAGTTAGGTACATTGCTATTGAATAAGAGTAAAAGTGTCATTATAATAATTTTTAAAAGATTAAAAAGAAAGCAACTTCAACTATTTGTAATAATCTGTGTAAGTTAATTTAAAATGTTTCGTAAAAGAGACTAAAGGGTATTATTAGGCTTCTCATATTTTCTTGTGGTGACGTTTGGATTTAGACCAATTGGATATTCTTCAATGATGTGTGTATTTATTTATACATTTGCCCTCAAAATGGTTTAGCAGAAAATTTTCCAATGGCCATAACGACTTGGAGTCCACCCTTGTGGAAAAGACCAAAGTAGCCTGCAGTAGGCTATGTCTTCCTTTTTTTGCCATACTTTTGAATCTTTTCATATTTAAGGTGTTGATTCTATTATAATTGAATAACAAATGATGATGTCTCCCCTAGTTTTTATGTAAACATGTAGCTATTTGAAATTTTAATTTGTTATCCCATTATAAAATAAGTCAATATTAAACCTTCTCGGACTGATGTTAATATTTGGTGACATCTTTTAACTCTAATTGGTAATAGCTAGTGATGCAGTTTATATTCTATATAAACTAGTTGTTTAAACAATTTTGTTATGCATATTTGATTTTATTTTTTTAATGTAGATTCCGGTTCTGTTACTTGACATAATTTTTAAGTATATTATTAATGCTTATTTTTTTCTCCATTTTTAAATATTTATTAAATTTTATCTCTTTTTTTTATCATATCACTCATTAAATTTATTCTTCTTTTCTCTTTACTTAACTTGTTCTTCTCTCTAAAAAATATATACTTTAAAACATATAAAGCCTATCTTTGTTAAAGTTATTTAGAATTACATTTTGTTTCAAAAATCTGATAATTACATATTGATCGTATAATAATAGCAGTATTAGTAAATTCATTTTTAAATAGTTCAAAAAATAATTTAAGAATTTAATAATATGATTATCTTAAATTAAAATAAATATTGATAACTTAGAAATGTATTATTATTTTTATTATTATATAAATTGAATATATTAGTTTTTTTCTAACTATTATCAAAAATGATTCTAACTTATCCATGAAAAATCATTTAGTAAACTCAGCAGATAAATAGCTGAGTCATAACATGAAAATAATAGTTTATTTTATTGTCGTAACATTTGATTTAACTTGTTTTATTTAATATGCATTCAACACTATTTGTTTTTCAAACAAGTAAATTTTTCACTCAAATTTTCATTGTGAAAGGTTTCAACATTATGCTTTATGTATTTATAAAACATATCTATGACGATAGTTCATTGGGTTCCCTTTTGTCAATGACAGCTGTCAAACTGAACTAAACACACTTATTTTGCTGTCATTTTATTTATTTATTTTTTTGGTCTGAACATTTTTTTTATCAAACTCTTTTTGCTCTTTAAATGATTCTTTTTTAATGGGCAACTGTGCTTTTTCAATAGCCCAATAATGTCATCTAGGCTTAAACAAGTAACGCAATCTTTATTTTTCACATATTTAATTTGTTGTGGGCCGTGAAAGAAAAATATATTTTTTCCCATTCAGCTGTCTATGGTTGACAAGAAAACATAAAACTCTGTATAAAATAATTAAGTCCACACTTAAATTAATTCTCATGCTTAAAAATTTACATTTGAGTTTATATGCAAGTGTGTTACAAAGAAAAAGAAAAATATTTATATAAGCATTTTAATTTTTATAATTATAACACCTTTAGAAAAACTAAAATATAATTTTTATAAAATACAAAACTAATTTATAAATAATTTTTATTATAAAAATAAATATATATTTAAATTAATTGTATTTTTTAAACATAAAGCATTAATTAAAAAAACCTCAATTTTATTTTTAAAACACATTTTACTTTTTAAATTATAAAAAATTATTTTATTTTATATTTTTGCTTTTTATTCTACTCACAAAAGAATAAATGAAGTATTAAATTTTATATAAAATATTTGGTGATGTATGAACTTTTATATAATCTTTAAAAAAACTAAAAAAAATTATTATCTTTAAAATACAAACCTTTATTGTTACTCAAAATTTAGTATCAATCAAAACATCATTAATTACTATATTTTCTCTAATGATAAAAATTCATTGTTATATGTAATGCTTTTAATATTTTATTTATTATAACATAAAATTTTACTATTAATCTTCATATTCATGAAATCAATAAAATTTTTATAATATTTAACTTAAATCTAAAAAAATTTTAAGTCCTACAAATTCATCATTTTTTTAACACTTCATTTTAAATTTTTTTAAACTAAGTCCACCAATTTTCTTAATTTTTTATTAAAATAGATAGTTAATATTTATTATTAATACTTCATAAATTAATTTCTATACTTAAAACTTATATATTTTTTTTAAAAATTATATGTATGATAACATACTCAGAAATTTTTTGTCATATACCGATTATTAAACATTGTAATATGTGTTGTATTTATTATTTTGAATATGATTATGTTATTAGGTATAAGGTTACCATGGATTTAAGTCTATCTAGTTTGGCTAGGACTGGAAGAGAAAAATAACCTGACACATTTTCGTAGTTACTTTAGAAGTAACAACTAATATATTTATTTATTGTGCACAAATTTGCACAATTAAGCCTTATTAATTATACACTTAATTATTAATTAAAAATAGATTACATACTTCTATCTATCTTATTATTTTCATATTATAATTAATGAAGCTTGCACAGGATAAATAAACAGATAAATAATAAATAACAACAATCAAACATGTTTACACCCTATTGAAACTTATCTGCAGTTTTCGGCGAATTAAAAGACACACAACTAAAACTACATACAACATGCAGAATTCATTGCAAGAGAAGCAGATGCTGCTTAAGATTTGAGGCAATTATTTTAGTGACAAAACATAAAAACTAATTCTCCGAATCAAAGGAGTACAGCAGGTGTCCAAGGACTGCCAATGATAGATGATGATACAGTTGCTAAGTTTAGTACCTTCCATTATATTCACAAAAGCACAGCTAAAATAGCATGATAGTAATCTGGGGTCATACTTATAGGTGGGTGGATGGATGGAGGTGATTGTAATTACAATTAAGGAGACGAGAAAGCGTCACCGAGTTGTAACCACTTGGGTTCTTGGGTAGTGGCTGTGTTGGTTTCTGAACTGCCCATGAAAGCTTCAAAAGCGCTTTTAGCTTTGTTATAGGACTTGCGTTGCCGGATGCGTCGGAGGACTGCATGTTTGTCCAAGGTTTGAGAGGAAGCTTTGGACGACAGTGAAGACTTCTTCAAGTAAAGTTGGCTGGATATGGTACCTTCTGTTGCACACTCCTTGTCCCCTAGGCGATCACGAGTCTCCTTCTCGCTCTCTGTCAGAGCTGATTGAGATCTAGAAATTGTGAAAGCCATTGCTCTCGCTCTCTATGTTGAGAATCAGAAAGTTGGTATAGGAAAGGATTCATGACAAATGAAGTTCACATTTATAATGACACATACAAAGATGGTTTAATATCTTTTCTGTGTGTGAAATTTTTTGTTGTGTTTCAATTGGAAATGGTTTTACTTTCTTTCAGCCTGCTGTTTTACTAAAAAAAAGGTTACAGCCGAAAAAATGGCGGAAGAGACAAAGAGCGCGTGGCATAAGGATTGAGACCGTCAAGATTCAGTTGGCTCTCTTAAGCAGCATGGTGTCATACGTTCTTGATGCCACATTTTTACTTTTCCTACGTGGCTAGTTATGGTGAAGAGATATTTCATTTCATCACTTGATGCAAAACTGATACATCTGCATTGGGTTTGGAGCGATTCTAAAATATTATATGCTATAATCAATTATTAAAAGAAGAGGCGGTGAGTAATGAATCAATTTTCATATAGCGTAGGAAAGGGCGCAAGTAACTTTTTATAATCTGTAACATGTATAAGAAACATATGATAAGTGGCAGAGAAAAGAGCATATGCATAAAACTACCCCTAATTGAGCTCATATCCTAAAATACAAACGAAAACAATAGAGGATTAGCACCCTAATTACTGCAACTGTCAAGAAAAAAAAAAGCCATTCGATATCAAACAGTAATAGAAGTGTCAGTAAATACTCGAGCTAAAATTGGTTACTTGAATGGATGGTTCAGATCTCTTTATGAGAAAAACCACGGGCAGGCAAGCTGTTTTCGAGTAAACCAAGCGCTGCGCCCGGCTTTTTATGCTTTTCTCATCCGTCTTTTTATGCTTTTCTCACTTTACGCTTGAACATCAGCACAAGCAATTAGTTATACTAACTACACCTTATGATTAACTTAATATTAGATTTCAAATTCTACTGTCATTTAAGAAATTAAAATTTTGAAATGTTTTCTATCCGTGACAAATGCAAACATCGACTGGCAAAATATATAATTAGAAGTTATACTATTTTAATGAGGCTATCGGGTCATAACCAGAACTCAAAATCAAGATGCTCCTGTGCGGCAACTCCCAATAACCCAATTGTGATACTACTCGTACTGATGGTGTTAGAGTGACCATATTTGGGAACAGTTTCAATTGCGTAATAGGGACAAGCAAGATATCCGGTTGATCAGATGTAGATCCCTTGTACTAGACAAATAAGGTATTGAAAACGGGCATTTTGCATATTCACATGCCCATGATGGGACTTCATCCACACATCCTACTTTTGAACATGAATAATGACAATCGTATAATTTATTCATCATCATTTTGGTCAATATAACTCAATAAAAAGCCACTAACTACTCTCCGTGCTACAGGATTGGGAATCCCACGGCATAGACGTCCATCAATATATGCCAACAAGCCAGACAACACAAATTTTCCAATGCCCCATTTTCGAATGAAACTCACCTTCTGCACTTTTTGACTAGAGTTAGCTGGCACATCTTCACTGCCAACCTCTGACTTCTTTTCCCATTTTATGCTGAATATAAATTTGTTAGCCTGCCTTCGCAGTATGCGTATTGCAAAGCTGACAAAAAGATGCTCGCACAATGTCAAGACTGTTGGTCCTATTCTCCATTCCTGACAAATGTATGTCCCAGAATTAGTATCTTCATATATATTCAGGGAAAACTAACTATGCTTTTAGTTATTATATATGTTGAAGTATACATATTTCCGTTTGAGAAACGAGTCAACCATTGGATATGAATTAAACTTGATATTTGCTATAACCTCCTACTTATACTCCTGATAATCTTCCTATTTGTAAAATAAGTATTACATGAAAAAATTTATGCATTTATTATTTTCAGAAAATAAAATGTATAAAACATTTTCTTCATTTGGTAATTAGGATGATTTGTATGAATAAAGAGTAGGAGAATTTAGAATTATTCATTAAACCTACAATGTTAACATCATATGTGACATTGGAGGAGCCTCTAAACTAAACTAATGCATTCCAGGCATGCAGAGAAGTATTAGTTTAGGAGAGAACATAGGTGAGCCATCATCATAATCATGGAAAATCATTGCAGTGAAAAAATATAATAAGAAGATTGAAATATCAAATAGAGGAAAAAGATGAAATGGATAAATGAAATACGCTCTCCAGAATAGAACATACACTTTCTCCACGAAGACGGCTTAAAGGGCGCGACATAGTTGAGGGATCTCCTTTTAGCAAGGCCTTGCTCACAAGGAACTCCTTAACACGATCCATGATCTCATTGATAAGAGAATGATTTGGAGGTAGGTTTTTCAAGATAACCTAAACATGTATAAGACTCCATCATAACCATACAGTAAAGGGCAAAATTTAATATTTTTTCTACACAGTAAAAAACTCAAGAAAGCAAATGATTATAACAATGGGAGGATAAGAGGAGGTCCACCAGAAAACTAAAAAAGAAAATTACAAAGAAGCAAAATAAAATTCAAGAGTAATGATGCACAATGGCAGCCCAATCACTGCACATAACTCGCCAAGTACACACAACTGAACTATTACCTGATTGTCAATAACTCTAACTCTAAGGTATTCTTGTCTATAAACTGTATCCAGCATGGCTTGGATATATCCTTCAATGTATAACTGCACCAGGCCACATACCTAATTAGTAACTGACAATCAAGTCAAGATTTTCCAAAATCAAGATGGAAGAACTGAAAAGATAAATATTTCTTATCTTAAGCATAAATGCATTATAGATGCCTCTTCACAGATTTTTTAGAATACCTAAAATATATCTCATATCTTTATTATATCTTAAAGGATATCCAAGAAGTGGTTTCCATATTTCATTATATTTTTGTTAGGTAAGCCCTGAATGGGTTTGTATCTGTTAGTTGAGAACTTATAGTTAGTGATTGTCAGTCATTATTTTCTAACAGAATTGATAGATTTATGCCAATAAAGAACACGCCTGGGATTGAGATCAGGGCCAGACTGCCTCTGAAACAAAAACCAATGCCAGATCACTTGATATGATGTGATGCATTACAATAAAATGCAAAATATGAAGCATTAGCCCTAATTTATACTAATTATAGACTCTTAATCCTAAAGAACAAATAACTTCTTACAGATAAGATCCCAAAGATTAATATAAAGATCCTAAAAGGATAAGATATTCTAAGATATATTCAAGATATATTCAATATTTTTCATATATCATAATAAGACTTTATCCTCCATAACTAATTTCTTCAATAAATTTGTTATTAATATTCTAAAGGTCAGTTATATATTGTGTGGTAACAGTCCCACATTGATTGCATGTGTAATTATTGTAGTAATTACTTTTCCTTTTAGGACAAAACATTAGTAACCGTAGATACTATGGATGCAACAAAGATATTATTTAATACCTCATCAACTCCTGGACTTCGATCAAGCAATATCTTTCTGTCGGGGCCACCTTCCATCAATGCAGTTCCAAGAACTGATGGCTCCATAGCCAATTTTAGAATTCCTTGGTGAAAGCCACTCATCTTGAAAATTAAATTTGCCAAAAAATGCAAATGTCAGACACATAATAATACAATAGAGGATAAGTCCATACTATAAACGATAGTAACCAAATTTATACCAATCCATTAAAGCCATTTGCCTCTGCACCTTTCAGAACAGAGTCTGATATTTCAGCTACAGCTGCAAAAGCTATATTGGAACCTGCTGACCTCAACTGCTGAGCAGTCACAAATTGATTAATATGCTGATAGTCCATAATCACATTTGGAATTCAATAAAAAATTAATAGACAACAAAGAGCTAAGAACTTACAGTTTTCCCTAAATCACCAAAGTAGCGTTTTGTCCCTGAAAAACCTTTACCTTTGATATATTTACTTATTAATTTGAAAGTACCTGATCAAGCATGGCAGAATAAAAGAGTAATACAAATAGTTAGCAGAAATAACATAGAAATGCTTGTCCTAATGTAATAATTTGAAACAGTAGACAGACTAGTTGTTGGCACTTTTATTCTAATGAGAAATGAGCGGGCCTTCCTTCCTACTTATCTATCTGTTTATCCAAATATACAAGAACTTTGTTCAAGGAATATCATTGAGAAGAACACAACTCTTTGTTCAAAGTTCATACTGAATCTTCTAAAGATGGGGAATGGCCAAAAGGTAGTGCATAATTCGCATGCCATCATCATTGCCACCTTATCCATGAATTCAACTCTACTGTAAATAACCTGCTATTGCTGGGTAAAACTATTTACTGCAAAGCCACTACTCACTAAATCTCTTACGCCTATTGAAGTGCAAAGAAGATTATATCTTTGGTCCTGAAGTTCTCAGTCAAAAATCAAACTGGAAGGAAGATAAGATATGATAACACCATTATACTGCCATGTGAAGCTCTTATAAACATTGAATCTGTAAGTGACCAAATGGGTAAATTTTAGCCAAAGAACCACACTATTTGAAAAACCTATGAAACCAGTATAAATAAGACGTGCCATTTGGTTTCAGACTTTGACTTTTAACTAGTATAGGAGCCTATGCAATGCACAGGTATTTTGTTTTAAAATAAATTTACATATAATTTAATAGTTAAAGAACAAAATTTTGTAAACATGAAACATTAGAATATATTATAAAGATCAAAAGACATTCAAAATTGATAATTTTATATCATTATAAAATCAATAAAATATAATACACTAATAAAGATTAGATCAATAATGAAGTATATCTCAACATAAGAGTAATTTACATATATATTGTGATAAAAAAATGTAAATGTTAAAATGTACACACATTTTATATTTGTGATACTGTGGTAACTAGAGATGAGTAAAAGATACTTTAATGTTAAAAACAAATTTGTTAGAATTAACTAAAGAAAGGATTGTGAGATATAGCATTTGAGAACAATACAAATTTTGAGAAAAAAATAAATGAAAGTGATGAACTCTACAATTTCTAACAAAGAAAACATGTTTTCTGCACAAAACTAAAAATATATAATTACTAAGAATTTTGACTAACAGTACTACAAATAATAGATTAAGTATTATGAATTTTATAAACGTAAACACAAATATTTATGAGAAATTTGAAGTTTATTTAAAGGTAATAAGAAAACTTTTATAAATGTAAAAATAGATATTTTCAGAAAATCTAAAATTTTATATAAGATAATAAAGAAAAGTTAAGAAACAACTTTGATTTTCAAAATTTAAAGCTTAATTAACAAAGAGGTGGATAAAAAATAAATCATTGCAGTCAATTTTAATACTAAAATACACGTGACAAATTGTGAAAGAGAATAGCTCTACTAAATGTTTCACTCCCAACCAGTAAACCCTTATTTATAATATAGAGATTGATTATAAAACTGTCACCATACTTTTATTTTGATTTCTGTTTTTAAAGTGTTGAATTTGGGCTTTAAGCCTAAATCAACCCCAAAAGTTAGTTCCCAAGGTAAAGATTGTTTTAGCCTTTATAAGCTCTTATTTAGCTATATCCATAGTCGATGTGAAACCTTAACACACTTCCTCATGCATAAGATTGAATAGTGTGGAAATTGTAGGAATTTTTTTTTTTTAATGCAACACTAGATAAGCCACGAGACTAGGAAAACCACGAGACCAAATAAGTTGCACTGGAAAATCCATGGGACAAGGTTGATTACATAGGGAGGCCAAATTTTACTCTTTTTTTTTTTCAATCAAGGGTGGCCCAATATAAAAGATATCATGTTGAATTTGGACTTTAAGTCTAACTCAACTCCAAAAGCTAGCTTATAAAATGAGAATTGTTTCAACTTTTATAAGTTCTTATTTAATCATATCTGTTAAAAAATTTGGGTTTAACTTACTCCCAAAAGTTAGCTTATAAGAGGAAGACTATCCTATCCCTTATAAAGAGTATTTTGGTTCTACTCCTAACAAATATAAAACATCTTAATACACCCCCTCACGCCCAGGACTGGACATATGGTATATGAAATTTGCAGGATTGAATATTTGCACGGGTGGACCCAATAGGACTGGACATTTATGGGCAACCCAACATTTAAACTAAAACAAGAAATATAGGATGAATTCGTGTGTTTTGACTACACACCGAAACATATATTTATAATAAGAACTGTCAATAAAAAATAAGAAGTTACTACAATTACAAAGATACTAATTTTCTATTTATAATATTATTATAATTACATTATTTCAATACTTTCCCTCAAGTAGGAGCATATAAATCATATGCACCAAACTTGTTGTATATATAACTAATTCAAGGACTTCTTAAAAACTTAGTATAGACATCTGTCAGTTGATCACGAGAATTTATAAAACTAATAATGATGTCTCCAGATAAAATCTTCTATCTAATGAAGTTATAGTCTATCTCAATGTGTTTAGTCCTCTCATAGAAAACTGAATTTGGCACAATATGTAAAGTTCTCTAATTATCACAAATAAGTGTCATCTCTCTAACTTATCCAAATCTTGAGTAGTTGTTTAAGCTATATAAGTTCACAAGTAGCTAAAGTCATAGTTTGATGCTTTGCTTTTGTCCTAGACTTTGCAACTACACTTTACCTCTTGCTTTTTTAGGAAACTAGATTTTCACCAATAAGGATACAATAGCCAGATGTAGACCTCCTATCACTAGGTGATCCTCCCCAATTTGCATTTGAATACCCTACAACCTGAGTATGTTCTTTGTCTTCATATAAGAGACCTTTTCCTTGAGCTCCTTTAATATATTTCAAAATGCAGATTACTGCATCTCATTGTCTATCACAAGGATAGTTAAGGAACTAACTACACTGACTGCGAAAGAGATACCTAGGCAAGTAACTGTTAGATAATTTAATTTTTCAACAAGTCTCCTATATCTTTCTGGATCTGAAAATGACTTCCCTTGACTTGGCAAAAGTTTGGTATTAGGATTCATAGGAGTATCAACAAGTTTGGCCCCCGTCAATCCTGTTTTCTCTAGAAAATCCATTGCATACTTCCTTTGAGAAATCACAACACCATTCTGGGGTTGTGTCACCTCAATCCCTACAAAGTATCGAAGGTGTTGCTTTATTTATTCAATGTCATGATGATCACTTCCTATAATGATAATGTCATCTACATACACAATTAAGTAAATACAACTTGAGGTTGAATGACGATAAAAAATGGAGTGATCTGTTTCACTTTGAGTCCTGCCAAATTGTTGAACTACCATGCTAAATTTGCCAAACCATGCCCTTCGAGATTGTTTAAAACCATAAAGAGATTTTCGGAGACGACAAACAAATCCTAAAGACTTCCCCCTAAGTAACAAATTTAGGAGATTGCTCCATATAGACTTCTTCTTCAAGATCACCATGAAGGAAAACATTTTTTATATCAAGCTGAAAAAGTGGCTAGTGACAAGTAGCAGCCATAGATATTAGTAACTAGACAGATGTCACTTTGGCTATTGGGGAGAAAGTGTCACTGTAGTCTAGACCAAATATTTGCGTATAACCTTTGGCCACCAAACCGGCCTTAAGGCGATCAATCTTACCATCAAGATCAACCTTGACCATATATATCCACCTGTAACCAACAAGAGACTTCCTAGGAGGAAGAGGAACAAGGTCCTAAATACCACTATTCTAAAGAGCACACATTTTAGCAATCATTGCTTGTTTTCAATTGGGATGTGAAAGAGCAGTACCTGTGGATTGAGCAATAGAAATAGAGGACAAGTAAGACAAACAATTATAATGGGAAGAGGACAACCGATGATAACTTAGAAACATAATGAAAAGAGAGATTACAAGTAGAATATATACCTTTACAAAGAGTATTGGAAAGTTTAGTCTTAGGAGGTAAGCCCAGAGGAGAGATGGTGAGTGGCACCAGAAGCGAGTCAGAAGTCAGATCATCAGACATTGGCAGTATAGAGAGGGGCCGGCAATGGTGATATACCTGTAAAGAGCATGAAGGAGGTGGTGCAGCAAAAGCATGAGATGGTTCTGATGGAACATAATAGAAAGTCACAAAAGCTAGAGGAGGGGAAGGAGATTTAGGGTGAGATATAGATCTGCATCAAATTTCCTCAAAAACAGATTGATTTCCGACAATATCTAGTTAGAATGAAAGGAGTATCCTGTCTGGCCTGGCCGGTGTTTTTTTCCTCGAGCATCTCCGAACCTGACTCTGCTTATTATCTAGGCGTGAGCAAACTATTTAGGTCTTGTCGATCCGATCCATGCTGTCTTTCAAATCCCTATTCCTTCATCCGACCGTACTAGATAAGACGCGTTGCCCCTATGTCAGCAAAGAATGATGAATTTGTTTGTACAATACGTTTCAACCTTCGCTTCGAGACCCTCTGTATACCTTACTGCTGATGTTGATTCAGCTTATGATTCTGCTGATGATTGTGTGCCATTAACTCAGAGGGGAAATCAAACGAGACCCCACCCTGTTAGTTATAGTTAGTAGCGCCGAGCGAGAAACGTCTGTTGACCTGAGGCTAGCAAGGTTTAGGTCGGAGAATCTTCTGCTTTGGTAGCTGATTCTACAGCTTTGGGGATTCCGCTGATGAAGGATTTGGCCCGAACTGAACAGAAAGGCCTTATACGCGCTATTTCTTAAATTCATTTTTGGCTTTCGCGCCGAAGGCGCAGTAGTTCATAGAATCTGATCTGTGCTTAGTTCCATCGGTCCTTACTTTAGTCGGTCCGGGGAGCCTATTTTGATTATTTCACCAGGGGAGGGGATAGGGACGGGAAGCCTTAAACAGTATATGGGGGGTCAGAAAGGGACGACGGATTCCCCCCAACCCAAGATTCATCAAGGGGTTTAGGGGCAAGTACAGAAAGTCATAGCCCAAGTTTCAGTTCAGCCACTTCCTTCGCTAGTGATGGGACATCTAAGTCAGCAGCCGCATCTGTTCTTGTGAAGCACAAGCAGAGCCAAGGCCAATTCTACTAGTTAATTTAAACTAATAATCATCAACAGAAGAAGCTGAAGAAACTGTCTTATCTTAGTGGGACCATACTAAAACAAGAGGACTGGGTGTAAAGAAAGGAATAGATTCAAAGAAGGTGACATCAATCAAAACTAAATATCAACAAAGAGCTGAAGAGTAACACTTATAACCTTTTTGAGACTTAGTGTAACCTAAAAAAACACATTTGTGAGAGCATGGTGAGAGTTTATCAAGCCTAGGACTAAAGTTATGAACAAAGCAAGTGAACCCAAAGACACAAGGGAATAAAGGGTGAAGGGACTGGTGAGGGTATAAGACTTAGTGAGAGCATGGTGAGGGTATAACCTTTTTGAGACTTAGTGTAACTTAAAAAAACACATTTGTGAGAGCGTGGTAAGAGCTTATCAAGCCTGGGACTAAAGTTATGATCAAAGCAGGTGAACCCAAAGACACAAGGGGATAAAGGGTGAAGGGACTGGTGAGGGTATAAGATAGAGTGAGGGAGACTTGGTTTTGAAGAACTGAGAATGACTAATAAAGTAACACGCAGTAAGAACAACATCACTCCAAAAACGATGAGGAACCTGACTATGACGCAACAGAGTACAAGCAGTTTCAATAAAATGTCTATTTTTTCGTTCAGCAACCTCATTTTGTTGTGGAGTATGGGCACAAGATGCCTATAGTCGATGGGAGACTTCAACGTAAAGATTTGTACAAGAAACAATGAAAACAGAAAAATTGTTTGTTTTCGATGTTTTTTGTACAAGTATTTGAAAACGAGAAATGGAATGAAAATAAAGTGGTAATTTTGTGATTAAAAGTGAGAACATGAAATGATAATAGAAAATGTTTTTTGAAACCAAACACCCCCTTGGATTTTCAATCCCCCTAGTAAGAAATCACTATAGAAATAGAGTAAGCCAAACAATCATGCAAGACATGTAAACTTGGGCTATTCATGATTAGGATAACAATTGCTAGAATATTAGGATACATACTGTATTAAGAGTTTTATTAGATGTGCAGGAGATAAGGTTAGTATTTCATAAAAGGCATATCATCCTATTAGCAGTTATGTTGAAATAAAAAATACTAAAGAATGTTGAAGTAAATCCAAAATGGATATATGTATTAATATTTATAAATATTAAGACTATTCAAAAAAATAAAAGCAAAGGAGCAATATGCACAATCTAATATATTAGGAAAATAGAAAAGCAAGGAATCTAAGATAGTTAACTAGTTACGTTCAAGGTGTTAAACTGAAGTTGTTAAAGGTAGGGAATCAGCTTAAGCAGTAGCAGTGGGGGATTCGGATTGGTTACGCATTTGGGAATTGAGCCTTAGTTCAGTTGTAGAAAGGCGAAACCCTTCGATGGAGAATTCTCTAATTCAGTTTGTTTTGTAATTTTAATTTAATAAAACATTAAATAAATATTCTTCCTTTTTTTCCCTTTTTGGTTGTTTTATCTCTTTTATTTTAATTTGAAAATAAAAGTGAGAGCAAACAGGTAACTAACAGAGCATGTCATATACCTAAGGTGAATCCTGGAAGATTTGCCAACCCACGGGATGGATCAAAGAATACATCAAGAGATGATGAAGCCAGATCATCAAAAATAGAAACAAAATCTGGGGGAAGCAAGGGGCTTCCTTTAGCAATATATATGGCCCTCATTGTGTACCTGGAGAAGCTCTTCAATTTTCAGTCATTACATTCAATACAAATTTGAAAAGAAAGTATATTGTAAGCTTACCATGAATAATGTTGAGCACATTTAATAAATAATTCACGCATTGTTATCAGAGCATGGGTAATCAAGACCCCATTCAACTCTACAACCATATTTTTTATGGGAGGCACCTGGGAAGAGAAAAATAAGAATTTGACCAAGTAAATAAGTATAGATCATGGTTTAGAGAAGATAAAAAATTCAATGCAGAATGTTAAACAACCTTAATCACACTATGAATTAAGGACCTCAGAGCCTCCTGGGTTGAGCTATAACTTGAATGTGACTCCCCAGGGATAAAATTTGCAATGATCTAAAAAATACAGGATATATTCTGAAATATAAATTAAGTCAAAATATTTAAACTAATGGAAAGATGGCCATTAAAGAAGAAGGAAACCTTTATCGGATGGATTTCAAAATGGTCAAAGTAAAATCGCTGGCTCTCTGAGTCATTAAGAGATGTTCTCCAAAATGACACAATTTTCATTAATGTCTCCTCGTCAAGGTTCAAATCAATTGGCTACACAAAACAATGTCAAATCATGTATAGTATTGTCTTCTGACAGTCTAAAAAAACTTGAAAGCAAACAGAACCCAGAAAGAAGGGGAAAATAAGGAAAAAAAAGCTAGTGTTCAGCTTTACCTGAAGAAAAATTGATGAGTATCTAAATTGCTTAACATTGGAACTGGATGTAAGTAGAACAAAAACAATCTTCAGTACACTATCGTTTGAGTCACTGTAATCTAATTGATGTCTGCGAAGCATTGATGCAAAAGGAGCTCCATTCCACTTAAGCTCCAAATTCATGTACTGGATCAATAATAATGAGATATGAATATGATCAATATAGTCCTTAACTGCAATAATTTCCTGAGACTTTAAATAAATTAAAGGTGAATTTAATAGTATAAGTCAGTCATGCAGTTCAATTAAGCATTTTAATTATATTACCTGTAAACTGAACTGGTTATATGACTGGTGATTGTTAGAAACAGTAATCATGTGCAAATTGCCAAGCTTTGCAATTACAATTGGTGTGAAATCTTTGCATTCATTGACGTCTTCCTCCTTCAGAATAGAAGATTAGTAATATCAGTAGCAATTAACACGTGTGCAAATGTTTCAAAACAGAAAAGTGAGGTTAAAACTTAGGGAAAAAAGGCATAACCATGCCTGCTATGCTTTCATGACACTACAACTTCACACACACTTCTTTTTGTCAATTTTTGAAAATGAACCACTGATGTATTATCCATGTAAAATCCTTAATTACAGATATATGTGAAATGGCCCTCTCAATTTGTATTACTCTATTTGGATAGACAGACCTAAGAGCTTGTACAAACTATAAACTGAGAAATGCTCAGTGTGATCCGATACAGCAGGAGGCAATATGTGCCTTTTGTTCCAAAACTAAATTAGTTTATTTATATTTATGCAGTACACACATATTACTCTTAAATTTGGGCTTAAGCATAACTCAACCCAAAAAATTAGTTCGTAACTTCTTTTAAGTTCTACTTTGGCCATATCATTAGTTAATGTAAGATTTCAAAACACCCCTTCATGCTCAAAATTAGACATTTAGAGTGTGAAAATTGTAGAAATGGTTTTCCTTTTTTTAATTGCACTGAGAAAGTTGTGGGACCAGGTAACCTACACTAGAAAAGCCGTGAGACCAAGTAAATTGCACTGGGAAATCCACATGACCAAGTTAATTACACTAGGAAAACCTATGAGATCAAGTTTTTTTCAATTTTATAATCAAGGATGACTCTATGTTGGATTTATAATAGGCTTTGATACCATCTTATTTTAGGCTTGAGCTTAACTCAACCTTAAAAGCTGACTCGTAAAATAAGAATGTTTATGTCTTTATAAGTTATATTTTAGCCATATTTGTAATTGATGTAGGATCTCAACAATTACCAACCATAAATATTGCTGAGAAGAAAGAAGAAATGAGAGACATAGAATGAATCCATGTGTCTAAACTACACAGTGAAACGTATTTATATTAGAAATCGTTAATACACGAATTAAATAATGAAATATACAATTATCTAATTATTGTAATTACAAGGATATTAACTTCCCTATTTCCAACATTCCTATAGTTATATATATGCCACATTGCCCCTAAAGCTAGAGGATATAAATCATGTGTACCAAGCTTGTCATATATATAACTAATCCAAGGACTTCTTAATGATTTGGTGTAGACATTTGCTAGTTGATCATTAGAATTCACAAAGATAATGATGATGTCTCCGTAAAAGATTTTTTCTCTATTGACATGATAGTCTAAGGTGACTAAAAAACGATTGAAGACCGATAGTTTGGTCATGTGCAAAGAAAACTTTTGAAGGCGCCAATAATGATTGCATGACTCTTAGTCCAATAAAGAGAGGTCGATGGAGACCCAAAAGAAACACAGATGAAGTTATTAAAAGAGACCTTTTGATTAACCAAATTTCTGAAAATTTGGTTTTTGATCGAGTTCAATGATGTCGTGTGATCCATGAGCCGGCCTCACCTAATGATATAAGGCTTAGTTGTTTTTGTTGACGTGATAATCTATCTCAATATGTTTAGTCTTCTCATGAAAAACAGGATTTGAGGCAATATGCAAGGCTGTTTGATTATCGTAGATAAGTGACATTTGTGCAACCACCCCAAATCTTAATTATTTGAGCAATTCTTTAAGCTAAATAAGTTTACTAGACTTTGCAGCCACATTTTTCTTTTTACTTTCCAAGAAATCAAATTACCACTAATAAAGATGCAGTAACCAAATGTAGACCTCCTATTACTAGGTGATACGGCCTAATATGCCTTTGAATACCTCACTACCTCAGTATGTCCTTTATCTTTATATAAGAGACATTTTCTTGGAGCTCCTTTAATAGACAAGTATAATGAAAGGAGAACAGGCGATTATAAGTTAAAGAAACATAATGAGGAGACAAATTACGAAGAGTGTATATCTTTTGAAGAGCAATAGGGAGTTCAATCTCAGGAAATAAGTCTGAAGGGAGAGAGTGAGTGACATCAAAGGCAAGTCTAAAAGAGGCCTCCCAGGCTGGAGGTAGCACAGATGGTGACTGATGTCAACAATGATATACAAATAATGGACGCAGCAAATGAGGTTGATCTTCAAGAGTAGGAAATAAAGCTGGTGGAAGATAGTGGTAAAGAATAAAAGCAGGAGAATGTAAAGAAATAGACACAGCAGCAGAAGTCAGAGGACTAGGGATAAAGAAAGTGACATCAATTGAGACCAAATAACAACAAAGGTTGGAGAATAACACTTATAACTTTTCAAAGACCTAGTGTAACCAAGAAAGATGCATTTGTGAGAGCAATATGAGAGTTTATCATGCCAGGACAAAGGTTATGAATAAAGCAAGTAGGTCCAAAGAGACGTGAAAGTAAAGGGTGGAGAGATTGGTGAGCATACAAGATCGAGTGAAGTATTTGATTTTAAAGAATAGATTATGGCATTTTGTTAATAAGGTAACAAGCAATAAGAATATCACTGCAAAAGTAAAGAACATGACTATAACACAATAAAGTACAAGCAATTTCAATTAAATGTTTATTTTTCTGTTTAGTAACCCCATTCTATTTGGGGGTATGAGTACAAGAGGTGTGATGAAAAATTCCATTAAAAGTCCTAAAATTTTGAAAGAAAGGAGATAAATATTCACATCCTGCTGCAATCATCTTCCCCGACCTTCAGTTTTGTAGGAAAACAAAATCTTTGGTGAAAGAAATGATACAACCAAGGGAGTGAATTAGACGACCGATGGATAGTAAGTTAAAAGGAGAACCAAGGAGATAAGAGACATGATCAATGGAAAGAAACGGAAGGTAGACAGTATAAGACCTTAAGATTGTGTTTGAGACCCATTATCATAGTGATGAAGGTACCTAGATGTAAAAATAGAAAAGAAAAGAAACTTATTACGAGTAATATGATCAATGGCCCTAGAATCAAGGACCCATGAACCAAAAAAAGAAGATTGAGATGCAACAACAAAAAAATTACTCGTGCAACAGAAATAGTGGAACCACAAGCCTGATGCTTAACATACTACCGAAAGAAGTCGTTGTAAGAGGGTGGTGTAGCGACATAGTTGCTAAAATTGGAGGTATGTATCTACAGAGGGGTAATAGCAGCCATAGGTCAGTCCCAAACAGCAGTGAATAGTACTGAAAAGTGTGGAACAGTACCAACACTGCCAAATATCTGAAAACGAGTGTCATGCAATTTGAAACAAACAAACAAGGATAGATCCAAGTCGAGCAGGTCTTGGCAAGTCAGAAAGACCAAAAAATGGTAAAAAATGGCGCCAAACGCACCGCCATGTGCGGACGATAACACAGCTAGGAGAGTGAAATGTGAAATAGAGATGACACGAGTGCATGTGAGGGCCCTATTTTCTGTGATTATGTGGGGATAGGCTGATTTGGGGGTGGCGCACTCACCGGAAAAGTTTTCAGAAAAGTTGTCAGAATAGTAACCAGCAGTGGCAAACATTGACTAGAGAGGAGGAAATCTGAAAACTCGAGGAAGAGCCCAGTTTTCTAGGAAAAAAAATGCAATAGGGAGAGTGGGCCCACAAGGTAATCACAGAATAGGATTTCCTCTCATCAAGCTCTAGATACCATGTTGAGAAGAAAGAAGAACAAGAAACAGAATGAATTTGTGTCTAAACTACATAGAAAAACATGTATATATAATAAAAATCATTAATACACGAATTAAATAATGAAATATACAATTACCTAAGTACCGAAATTACAAAGATATTATTTTTCCTATTTACAACATTACTATAATTACATATTTCTTACAAATATTAAACATGGAACCACTAACTTTAATGACAATCAACAAATATTAGATGTAGATAGATTCAAACACTTAATAGAGCCCAGAATACCTGTTTAACATGTTCAAGTAGGTGAACCGCAAACTGAGAAACTCTAAATTGAATTTTTGCACACATATCAAGAACTGTATCTCTCTTGAAATTATCAGAAATCTCACAAATTCGCAAAACTCGGGTTGGACCATCTGCATATATTTCATACCCCACTTTTTCAATTTCTAGGCCAGTATGCTCACTGGAATCCTTCATCTGATCTCTTGATCTTTTGTCTAAAAGCAAATGTGTAGCCAAAACCCTCTGTTGCCCAAGTTTGTAAAAAGGTTTCCATGCTTGCACCTTATCCAACTTAATATCTCGTAATTGAAGGCTACCTACAACAAAAATGAAAAGTGCATTAGATTATAACTAACTCTTGTATCACTACGTGCTTCTGACTTCAGATGCACCAACACACTAAAACAATAGAGGACTTAACAATACAACGAAACAATGCAATCAAAGTATGCCTTCTATAAAATATTGGTAAAAGAGAAGTGCAACTAAAGGTCACGGTCACAGAAACCTTTCTCAGTGTACTTTCTGTCAAAAAGTGGAAGCACATGAATGGTTTTATGTCAAACAATCCCCCCCGCCCCCCTCTGTTCCCCAACAAAGCTGTCCTTTGGACTGGGAAATGTGGACAATGCACAGTCCCATCCTACCTTGTGCAAAAATTTAACTCTTCTTAAAAGAACAGGGACAACAACAAGGATCATAGTCTAGACTGCATGGCCACAGAAGTTGTGTGTCATGTCATGAACCATCTATCACAAAAATTTAATTCATTGGGTGAAAACACATGAATGGTAACTAACATTTTCTTATTGAATTCATAACAAGAAATTTAAGATTAGATCACTCACTTTAAGTTGCACATGTGATATTTTTTGTTTGGGAAAGCACAAAACAAGAATCACAATTTAGGTAATCATGGCCAAAAATAAAATAAAAAATTCAATTTAGGAACATTAAACACTTTAGTGGTTAATGTATTTATTAAGATAAGAAAAAACGAGAAGGCATGTGACACGGGTTGTGTATTTATATTAATAAAGATAATCACAATCTTAGTTACGTAATTAAGAAAAAATATACGGTTACCTAATTACTATAGTTACATGGATCCTCTTTTCCTAAATAACATATTCACATATATTTAACACTCCCCCTCAAGCTGGAGCATATAAATCATATGTACCGAGTTTGTCATATATGTGCTTAATACCAGGACCCCTTACAAACTTTCTACAGTTGATCATTTGAATTGACAAAGCTTACAGCGATAACTCCAGATAAGATTTTTTCATGAAAGAAATGACAATCAATCTCAATGTTCTCCGTTCATGAAAGACTAGATTCGAGGCAATGTGTAAGGTTGTCTGGTTATCGCAAATGAGTGTCATTTAAGTATCTTCTCCAAATCTTAATTCTTTAAGTAGTTGTTTTAACCATTTAAGTTCATATGTGGCCAAAGTCATGGCTAGATATTCTACTTTTGCACTAGAAAGAGAAACAACATTTTACTTCTTGGTCTTCTAAGAAATCAGATTACCTCCAATCAAAACACTATAGTCAGAAATTGACCTTTTATCATGAGAGCTTGCATAACCTGCATTAGAATATCTAACAATCTTATCATGACTCTTGTCCTTGTACAAGAGATCTTTTGCTTGAAGCTCTTTTGATATGCTTCAAGATACAAATCAATGCATCTCAATATTCTTCACAGGAAGTATTAAGGAATTGACTTACCACACTAACAACAAAAGATATGTTAGATCGAGTAATCGTGAGATAATTTAGTTTACCAACCAATCTCATCTACTTTTCTAGGTTAGCAAGGACTCCCTTTGTTTTGGTAGAAGTTTAGAATTATAATCCATAAAAGTATCCATAGATGTAGCCCCCATTAAACCTATTTTTCTAATATATCCAATACATACTTCTTCTGAGAAATTACAATATCATGCTTAGATTGTGTCACTTCTATTCTCAAGAAATATCGAAGTTTACCAAAGTCTTTTATCTGAAAATGGTAACATAAATGGTTCTTCAACTATGTAATGCTATGAAGGTCACTGCTAGTGATAACAATATCATCCATATATACAACTAGGTAAATGCATCCTTTGGCTGAGTGGTGATAAAAGACTAAGTGATTAGCTTTACTCCGAAACAACCCAAACTGTTGAACAACAATATTGAATCTACCAAACCAAGCTCTTGGAAACTGTTTAAGACTATACACGGATTTTTGAAGACAACAAACTAATCCAAAAGACTCCCCTTGAGCAACAAATTCAGGAGGATGTTGTATATAAACTTCCTCATTAAGGTCGCAATGAGGGAATGCATTCTTAATGTCAAGTTGATGAAGGTTCTAATGGCAGATGGTAGCCATGGACAAGATCAAGCAAACAGAAGTCATTTGAGCTACTGGAGAGAATGTGTCACCATAATCTAGGTCAAAGATCTTGAGTATAACCTTTTGCACACAAGATGAGCTTTAAAGCAACCATTTGACAATCAGGACCAACTTTGACAGTGTATATCTGCCTATAACCCACAACAGATTTACCTAAAGGAAGAGGAACGATATCTCAAGTGCTATTGCTATGAAGCGCACACATTTTATCAAGCATTGTTTGACGCTAAGCAGGATGTAAGAGATCTTTTGTTGTATTTTTAGAAATAGAAACCAAGAACAAAGAAAAAAGACACATATTGGGAAGAGCCGAAGATATGATCAAACAGCTTAATGAAGAGGTATTACGAGTGAAACGCATACCTTTCTAAAGTGCAATAGGAAAATCAATGTCAAATGATATGGCCAGAAGACGCACATGCATTGAAGTCAGTAGAGAGTGACATGGTATGTCAACGGTGGTCGAAGGAGGAGCTGCGGCCATCAATGGTACACCTATAACGGATGCAAAGGAAGGTCATCTAGAAGAGGTGGGAACTTCGGTGGGTGCAAAACAACAAGAACTAGTGCAGAAGGCATGACAAACTCTAGTCCTGACTCAGACATTGCAAAATAACTAAAGGAAGGAACAGACTCAAAGAAAACAACAAAGATAAAATAACACTTAAGAATCATAGAGTAACACTTATAACCTTTTTGAGAACAACTATAATCAAGAAAAAATACATTTGTGAGCATAAGCAGAAAGCTTGTCATTACCTGAACTAAGATTATGGAAAAAGCATGTGGACACAAACACACGGAGAGGTAAAAGATGCAAAGACTATTTAGGAAACAAGATAGAGTTGTAATGGATAACAGAAGAAGGCAACCGATTGATAAGATAACATGTTGTCAATATGACATCTTCCCAACAATGATGTGGGATACGACTATGTAAAAGTAGACTGCAAGTAGTTTCAATTAGTTGTCTATTTTTTCTTTCAGCAACCTCATTTTATTGAGTATAAACACAAGAAGTTTTATGATATTCATAAATTGGAAATTATTTCACCAAGATTAACTAAACCATAACTTTACCATACACAAGCACTAGTGATACTGAGAATAAATTGAAGAAAAAGAGTGTGTAACAAGGTTCAAATGAGCACCATTGATGCGGACAACCAGTCTGCGAGGACAAGTTAAATCATCCCAGACATAGTCAACACTGCATGCAGGTCCAAGAACCTCTGGCTCTAAAAAACCCTGGAAATTTCTCAAATGATGTGATGGGAAGGGAAAATTAGCCCAATGATTAAGTGAAAATACAAAACAGATGGAATTGTTATACAACCTTTTGATAGTAAGTTATTGATAGTCTATGCAAACAATTCTCAATTCGATAAGGCAGACTCCTATTTGGTGGCTTGTAGAACCTTGAAACAAGAGAAGAACCTTCTTCTACCACATGCACTGCTGCAAATTGTGTCATTTTGTTGTCTGATATCGTAACTTCATCAGTCTGTTTTCTGAATTTCAGGAAAAAGTGTCCTAATGAGGCTATACAGACTGGTCCAGACCATCCCAATCCAGGCTCATTTGTTTTAATCTGAATATATAACAAGGAATTGTCACTGGAGCTTCTGTGCTTTCTGATAAAATGCTCAAATACACTGAACTCGCTTGTCTTTCTAAATCCTTCCTTCAGCTGTAGTGGCATTCGCTGTTTGCTGTTAATGGAGATAACACCTGCCACCTCATCCTTCACAGACAGTTAAATTACTTACTGAAGGAAGATACTTACACATTTAAACCAGTATGTACTTAATACATACCTGAAAATAGCATTGGCGAACAGTAATGCATTCTTCAGATTCATTGCAAATAACATATCTTGGAACCAAAGTAACCATTTGTGATGGCACGACAATTTCTCCTGAAGAAGGACCGATAGAAACTCCAAGCTTTGTTACAGATTTAATCCCAGATCCCTCTGCTTTCTCAAAGCTTATTTCTGTGAGGCCTGATAAAGAACCCAATTCTAGCAGTGCATCAGATGTATGGTCCTCTAGCAATTTCAGTTGCACTCTTTCAGGTCTGGAAACACATAGTAAGATAAGACACGGGAAAAGTAAAGAACACAAAAACTCGAACAAATCTAGGTTACATTTTTGACATATTAAACCAATAAGTCACAGACAATAACTCATCTTACTTCAAGAACCATGAACTAGTTGATTTTGGAGGCAAACATACGCCTAGCTCCGAAGGAATGCTCAAATTTAAATTCTCTAATTCAATTCTGCATATGGAGAGCCAAACAATATGTTAAGAATGGATAAAGATGTGATTACTGTTTCTATTAACTGTCGAAAGTTTGGGAATCACCTGGATAGGGGCCACCTTTTAGTTGCAAGAACATAAATTGGAAAATCTGTATCATTCTTCATGGAATAGGATGTAAAAACAACAACCTGCAGGCAGCTCCACAGATTCAAAAGATACTAGAGTAACTGAACCAATGCATGATATAGAATTTCACACCTAGATATCAATTGCACTCAATGAAAAGAAAGGCTAGCTTAATAACCTCCAGCATTCCCCTGTTTCCACGGTACAATCTCAAGGTTGCAAAAAATTTTCCACCATCGAAGTCCAAATTTATATCCAGATATTGGACATCATTGTCCTGCTTCAGCAACTTCTTCACACAGTCCCCACTATTTACCACCCTGGAAGTTGAATTGGAAGAAGTTAGAGTAACCGTGAAGTATATAACTGCTGGATTGGCATAAAAATCAACCGTTGAACCACATGATATGATCGCCTGCTTCCCAATTTTGTCATATCCAACCAGATTTGACTGACCTTCATCATAATTAACATTTGAAGTTAATTCACAGTTAAAAGAAATACGTCATTTATATTATTTACTATATGCATTTCTTTACCTGTTTCACTTAGAATTACATCTATCTCAGAATGCAATAAATTGGTCATCCGTACAGTAGGAAGAAGATATATCTCTTTCTGCTCTAGCAACGAAACTGTTGAATTCTCATTTTTAAACGCAGTAGCAGACTTTTCAGATGCAACAGGGATATCTCTAGCAACAGTCTGAATGAGAAAATGCATATTGGCAACACACACCCCCTCAAACTTGAGGGTGCAATGTGCTGTGCTAAAGGAACACCTCACTGATTTTACAGATAATGCCTTGCGAACTCTGTAGTTTAATTTATTAAATATTCCAGATAGATGGACAGCTTTTCCACCTTTAATATAATCCGACCATTCCAAAGAAACAGAACTTTCAGAATTAATCAATTCCTCAGTTACTTTGGGTCTAAATGAAAATAAGAAGTTACCTGAAAAGTAATCATGAAACTATATCAACTCAGGAGAAAGGTTAAATGGTATAACAGAGTCTAAGAAAAGATAATGATAGATCCTTCAGAAGAAAATATATTTATCCAGAACAAACTATATATGAAAAAAATTAAACCAAAAAAATGCCTTTACCATTTTGGCCCTTAAATGTATCTTTGTAATAAAATGCTTCACCACAGACTTTTGCATTTGATCAACCATAGTAAACTGTGTATTATATAAACTGCTATTTCTTAGATATATAATAAAGTCATTCTATGAGTCTTTACCAAGAAGCTTAAGCTTATAGGAGAGTTGGTCCTACCAAGAACCTTAAGCTTTTAGGAGACTTTATCCATAACTGTTGGATATCGAGCCAAGAATAGCAATTCCCATATCAGGCTGATTCTGGAATTAGAGGAGCAGATTTTTTTGGTTAATTGTACAGCTAGAATCAAGGGATTAATATCCCTGATTATGCATAGCAGTTTCTTATTTCTTTCCTTTCCTGTATATTAGATTCTTTGTAATCCTTGATTAGGATCCTAATTTGTTGTACCCAAAAAAGGCTATTTATGCCTTTTGTATCACATATTTTTGGCAAGCAGAATAAACACTATTACAGTAACATTTACCAGAGAGATAATCAATCATCCACCGTCACTATGCTTGTGCAACTTCTGTATTGAGTTTTGATAGGAACTAATTATATTTGGGGACTTGATTGTACAAAGCAAAACTTTCAAGGATCAAATCTTATATTCACTCTTATTACTATAAATAAGAGTATCAGATTAGAAAATTGTACCACACTCTCATACCAATAATAGTACCAGTGTTATCCGCCATTCCTCTTTTCCACCACTAATCCTAAATTTATAATTCCAATTGATACCAAAGCTGATGGTTGGAGGATCGTTGTGGGATTCTTTGCGCTGAAAATTCTCATAAATACCCATTGGTTAGTTCCATAGACAGTCAGTTTAGTCAAGTTTGTTGATTGAAAAAATAAGACATGCCTGCCTATAAATAACAGAGAAAGTTAAGCAAGTGATATATTTTCATTTGAGAGAATTGGACATTTGGGCATTGGGAGGTGCAGACCCTTGAAATTCAGATGTGTGTCTATTCTGTAAATTGGGGAATAAAGATACCAGATTTTTATCAAATTCTTCACTCTTTCCAACATTTATTAATATCTGAATGGCCAAATTGAGAGAGAATACAGCATTATTACCAAGGAAAGAAGAGCCACCAATACAAACAACAGCCATTACACTATCATATTCATAATTCATATAGTAAAAAACAATGCATCAGAATAGCGAACAAATAGAAAAAGAATTGAAAAATAATACTATAATTTGTAAGTGTGAATGTATAGAATATCAGAAAGGAGAGCAGTTGTGCAAAAATGAAAGGAATAACAGTAAATAAAGTACATGTAGATGAGAGAATATACCAACACTTAAAGAAACTAAAGCCCTCTTTTCTCCCCCAGAAAAATTTACTGCATCAAACATAGCCATAGAATCATCAATAGAATCCCCTGATCTTAAAAACACAGATGCAAACTCATCTTCCTTTGGCTCAAGTAGCTGGAATTGGAGTTCCATTAAAAATCCAGTTTCGTTATGTATTCTAATCAAAGGTGAAACCACAACTGACAGACCAACCTAATAAAACAATAGCATCATTAAAGCTTATAGATGTAGATGAGACAATCTATCTCTATCACTTGGACTATAACAACAGACACATACACAGACAGGCACACAATTATTTTTACTTATATTAATTTTTTGCATACAGCATGAAATGTATTGTATTATATATAAACCTTATAATTTCATTTTAAAAAATATATATTTGTACTAATTTTATTGAATTAGTAAATTTAATATGAAAATATAATATATACACTATTTAAATAGTGTATATATTATATCATTTATTATAATATTTTAATTTTCATGCTATTTATTTAATTCTATATATTCCTTTTGAAAATTTATGTTAGCCCATTTTCTTATAAATGGAAGAAATTATCTGCATACAGACAATGAATGACATTTGCAGATACCTCTGAATTTCTAGAAATGTTAACTACAAACATTGGCCCGGGGAAAGTTCTTGAACCTGTTCATTGAATAAAGAAAACAATGAGGACAGCCTCCACAAATGTTGCATGATCTCAAATATGCGCACCAATAAATAAGCCACAATTCAACCATGGTTAGGAAATTACATTGTAATGGATGAATATAAAAGTATACCGTTTACCAATAATTCTCCATCATCAGATAATTGCATTTATATTGCATGTCACACACGATTGAAGAAAATACTGTAAGAAAATTAATATTGTTTTTTATGCCTCAAAAATTTGTGATTTTCCTATTTAATATCTCATTTTTTATTTTTTCCAAGTGAGTCTTTCATAATACATTTTTACCAAATAGTCACCTTATAATATTTATTTCCCATTAGATCCCTCTAAATATTATAAGTTTTTTTATTCCTTGGAATATCACAACTTTCTCATTTTGTCCAAATAAATATAATGAATTCTCCATTTTGTCCCCCTAAAATGAGGGGCTAAATGAAAAACTCATCATATTTAAATGAATCAAATGAGAAAAATAAAAGAAAGGGACTATTTTGTAATAAAAAAATTGAGAGACTAATTTGAAAAAATATAAGGGGTCAAATGAGAAAATCACAAATATTTTAGGAACTAAAAACTTATTTAAGCAATTAATATTTCACTGAAGGCAATGCACTGCATAAGAAATGTGATTCATATACATAGGTGGTTAGAAACCACAATGCAACGAAGAAAAAGAAAACGATTTGTTATTTATTTTCACAGGTAGCCCTAGTAACAAAAAGTGCCTCTGAATAATTCTACCGTAGACCATTTTAGGTAATCTAAGTTTAACAATGATGCATGGGAAAGAAAGTAGTTAAGAAAGACCTTCTCTAGACATAATTTGGGTTCTCCAAGCAAGAGTGTGTGTTTGTGAAAGTTGGAGATGAATAGAAGAAGTTGCAAAAGAACCAAAATCAGTAACTTGAATGGAAATGGTAGTTGCAGCTTCTGAATCTTGATTTTTGAAATCAGAGATCCTCCTGTCAGATAAAAATCACAAATTCACAACAATAAAAAATACAGGTATTCAACAACAAACATTAAAATTTTTATCTTCAATCACAAACATGCATAAGCAATAACTTAATCACACGGCACAAATCATATGCTCAGGAAAGGAGAGGAGGACAAAACAGAAAGGAAGGATGGGATCATTCGAAAATATAATCATTACATCAGATAAGCACATATGAACACAATTTTATTAAGGCCTACCATCCAATAAAATATCAACCTCAATGAAGAAAAAATAAAGATCTTGGATCAAGATCAAATTGTCAAATTTTCAATCAAATGATAGTGAAATATTACTGACTATAAAATTGAATCAGGAATATGTATGCTATGCAAAAAAATAGCAATTAGATTGTCTGGGAATAAAACTTATTTTCTTTGTCAGAAAGCCTACACTCTCCAGCACAAGAACAAGGACTGTTTGATATTTGTAATATGCCATATACATGGCAATAAACAACTATTGCATACCTCAATAAAATGGAAGCCGACTGTTTTCTGAGTATTGTTACACTTTGCTGATCAAAGTGAACAAGAAGATTCAAACTTGACTGGTTCTCCACCTGCCATCTAGCAATTATTGTTAGTTGATCATAATGATACCAATGGCACCATTAATTCGGTAGAGCTTAAAACATTAGCATATTCAACTGAAGGTAAACAAGATATAGACAAAGAGAAGCTCAAACAAAGAATTATGAGCTAAAGCAAAAAAGGAAAATGAGAGAAGGAATGTCAATTAGGTCCTCTGTTTCTTTCTACTGGTAAAAAACACATTGATGCATTATGTCTAGAACCTTGCAGCAGTTAGCCAGAATCATGGAGCTCTGCAGTGAATAAGGACCAGACAGGTTCAATTTGCCAATCACAAAGAGAAGCACGTCCAATGAATTCTCACATAGGGATATGTTCAGCTGTCCAGACGATAAATAAATTTTAGAAAATAATGATACAATGTCTAAATGAACGTAAAGAACTAAAAAATCGGATATAACTCTAACAACCTCTTGAATTCTGCAGAAGAAATTAACAGGCACAGCATGAGATGTACATTCTGAAAGCTGGGCTTGAATATTAGATCGGTAAAAAAGGCAAATTTCAACAGGATGGAGAAATTCTCCCCTAAAATTAAAAAAAAAAAAAAAACAATAGTAATATCATGAATGCAGTTAAATTGAAACGTGTAAAAAGGTGTAAAATTCAAATGGGATTTAGACTAACCATAAGTTTCTTTGAGCATCAAAATAATGTACTACCGCACTTGATGTGCTTATGACCCTGGACTTTGTTGCTAAACGTTGTATAATAAGTTGCATATTGTTTATGAACAAGGAAATCAGAGGGAAGTGTTCTTCTGTATCTGAAAGTTCATGAACAATATTTACAGAAATTTTCTCAATTTTAATATCAATATGAGGAAGTTTTCCACCCTGCCATGAAGTACTTTCTTCATAGGTGTGCAGACTAGTTTCTGGAGCCATTCTAGGGTAGCTAGCTGTCTCTGGTACACCATAAGCAGCAATAATATCATTGAAAATTTTGAACTTGATTGGATTTCCAGGCTTACTGACAAACTCTAGAGCACCATCAACGAAAGCAATAGCAGAGTCATTCTTTTTGTTTACAAGGTAGAAAGTTCTCTTTATTGATTGATTGCTGGCCTCTGAGTCAATAACTCCTACATCACCCTGAGGAGAATAGACTTTCCAAAGTGCACATCCTCCATCATTAGTATAAGAGATGTCAACAAAACATGATCCTGGTCGACAATTTAATCTCAACGGCACACCCATATCATTCTTAGCAAACAATGATATAAAGGAAAACCAAAAAACTGTAGACTTCCACCTCCTTTGGGTACAGTGTTTGACCTGCAGAAAAGCTTTCATTGTTACATTTGCTACATACATATTATGATAACAGAAAAACTAAGAACAACCAATATTTCTGATGTGTGTATAACATGCACACAATTTTTGCTTGGCTTGAAATATAAATTGCATGTAATCGTGAATATTTGGCTAATTTTATCCCGCATTGTGTTTGCTCTAGTATAAGTTACTGCATTTGCATGGTTTAATAGTAGGTAACTGGATTTGGGAAGTGGAACTTCAAAGAATTGAAGGTCCAGACGTAGAAACAAAAGCTTGGAAGCATTTTAGAGCCAAGTAAGTGATGATTGGTCCATAGTTATCAATAGCAGGCAATAGCAGCACAATTGCGGTGCAGCCATGGGCTTTGAATAGTGGTGCATTTTCAAATAGCAGCTGTGGCAGCTACAATAGCAGTCATAGCAGCAGCACTAAACTTCTCAAAGAAACTCATTTTTGCCCTCAAAAAAATATTGTTATGGAGGAATTTTATAGAGGTGATATTGATATTTCCCCCACTTCCCTTTTTAGAATTTAAAAATTCCTAAGTGGACATAGTTTCCCCCACTTCTATTATATCTACCATGCAATACCCACACTCCAACCAGCAACATCATTTTGTTGGTTTCCTTGACTTCTATTATTTACTTGTATGTTTTGCTTGAGACCTATGGCTTTCTATTTTTAATTATGAATATGTCATGGATTTTGAGTATTTTAAAATTTCTGGGCATTTGTATTTATAGCATAAATTAATTAATCTGTCAATAAAATTTCTAAATAGCAATCATCTCACTATGCACTCTCTTGCCATAGCATTTTTGGAGCTGGCCACCACTACACAACACCATCCAATAATGATAACTATGGATTGATCAAATCAGCAAGAAACACTGTCTGCTAGTCTTAAGGAACATGGTTGTATTCCATTCTGACAAGAATTTTGGAGAACAGCAAAGCAGAAAGAAACACAACCTGGTTGTGTTCTTAAAGAATGGTCATGTTGAGTTTTGTCATTCAGAATTTTGCAAAATTGCATGGCAGAGAGAAATACAGCCTGAGGAGACAATATCTTTTAACTACTTGACAAAGCAATGCCCGTGCACCAACATCAATTTCCAATCAAAGAGAATTGAGATGACGTATAATTTTAGCTCAAAAACAAAGCAGTGAAATACAGAAGATAACTAAACTGTAATTCACAAGCAAAAGCCTAAGCATCCCACCGTTGAAGTTTGTTACAGAATCCTCTCAATTGAACTTAGATGGTTTCATAGAACAAAAACTTCAAACCATATCCACATCCAGAATTCATGCATAAAAATCACACCCAGTGCAACAACTAGAAAGCATTACTAATTTGATAAGTAAGAAATGAAGATATTTTAAATTAAAGTCCTATTGAACTATGAGGGGTTTGACTCCACTAGAGTGAGAAAGTAAGGGTGTACCCACTCTGGATTTGAAGTGTGTTAAGTTTCCAAGATATTTCAATTCAAATCAAGGGTGGATACACCCTTTCTCACTTTATACATTCTCATTTTAGAAGAGTTAAATCTGAACTATAAACCCCAGTGCACTGTTAAGAACCTAAAATTATTTTAAAAAAAAAAAAAACAGATAATCAAGAGTTTGACAACATCAACAATTTTCTATTGAAAGCAGAGAGAGATCTGCAACATTAGCAGCAATTGACAGATAGAGCCAATGGTTGAACATGGATTAAAATACATACATGTATTTTAAAAAGGAAGATATGCTGGATGTATTTCATACCCTGAAAAGAGCCCTCTCTCCCACAAGAGAATAATGAATGACACCACCTATACTGAAAATCTTCTCCTCGCCTTCAACTGTGAGATACATGTGCTGGTTGACATCTTGAATAGAAACAATTGCCCCTACACAGGACCGTCGTTAATTACAACTTAAATTTTGCAAAAGATTACAAACTGATAACATATAGCTTGAGTCTGAGTACCATCAGGAATCACTGCTTCCAAACTATCATCAACTTCATGGCTAGTAGAACAATGATTTTGCTCCAATTCTTTTATTGTATCCTGACTTGATATCCCAGAGAGTGAGGAGGACATTGACAAAACCATCTGCTATGTTGGCATGACTAAACATTAGTAGAACTTAGAACTAATGCAACATAACTTTAGTAGAACTGTATGCAGGAAAAGAAAAATCAGTAACATAAACTGCCAAATTTGATTGGAAAAAAAAAATAATGATAATAAATTACATCTTCAGGGACAAGTACAACTATTGACTAAACAATATAATAAATTATCATACTATAGTATTACAGAAGTTCACCTGAATTTCAGAAACAGAAAGTGTCATATCGAAACCTGAAAGAGAACCAATGCCAAACCAATACCGAGCCAAATGCAAACTACCTCTATGTGGTCTCTCCAGTGACAAAAAAGCTCTTAAATGTTTCAAAATTTGGTTCTGACGACTTAACTGAACAGTAACAGGACCAGTGTCTTGTGAACTGTTTGCTTTACTAACTGAGATCAATTCACCAAAATTCTGAAATCCTGAAAGAGGATCTGCTGATGCAATCTGAGATGACAAATCTTTTGAAGTGACAGAAGAAAAATGAGGAATTGCTGTTTCATCTTCAACTCTCACATGAATAATTTGAGATAGGATTGATAAACGGGAAAGGTCAACTGATAACTTCCTCCCAGCAGTTAACAATTCCAAATTCAGATGAATGTCAACCTCGAGTACAAGTTCTCGGATACCACCTGCATTAGTGAACTGTATATTTGAAAAACAAATTCCAAGGATTACTAAAAACATAGAGAAGAATTTCTTACCTGATTCATTTTCAAGAGCTAAAACCAAAGAAAAGTGAGACAAAGATAAGTCACATGCATCCAGCAATCTCCTTGCAGCTTGTAGAAATGTGCTAACAGTCTCTTGATCAATTTCATCATCAAGAGAATAGTTCTCTTTGCCATGCTCTTCCTTCTTCATGCCTTTATTAGGTTGCTGCTCATCAGAAGTGAGATTGCCAATAAAATGAAGATATGAAGAATAGTTATCAATGGCCATTGGCAAAGATGATGTTTCAAGAAAAATGAGTCCACCCTGCTCAATAACATTTACAATTTAGTAGGAGATGTAAAGTTTAAATCTGTTAGAAAACAGCTTCATCTGTAAAATAGATAAACTTATTGAGATTCAATTTGTAATAGAAGACTTAAAAAAGATGCAAGAACATGCCCGAGAGATTATTATGCCCTTTCTAGCTCCTTAAATTATTACCTGGATCTCCCAGGATATTGTGTGAAACTCTCCACCAATTGAAAGCAAAGACAGAAGCTTATTCAATTTATGCGCTTGAACCAGATCACTCTTCAGTGAGCATTTCCCTATGTAGATACTAGTTACTGCAACATTTATTAGTAACTGGTGACTTGCTGAAGCTGGCATGCTAATATTTGCAGGAGACCACATTTTTGTAACTGAGTGAGAAGATTGATTACTTAACCTTTCAAATACTGTCAAATTGGTTTCTTGTACCAAGTAAGATGTATTATCATCAGTTTTAGGACTACTTAATGTTTTGCTTTCATTTCTTGAAGATGAGGTATTTTGAACAAGACCCAAGCATAAAGTAAACGTGCAACCAGAAAGAGATATTTCATGTAAACAATTCACAGATCGCAATAGTAAATTTTCAAGTACAATGTGATCAATGTTGCTTCCAACTGAGTTCTTGTATTCAAAAACAAAAGACGTCATTCCTGGTAAATCAGTGAGTAGATCCATTTTCCCTTCCTCACAAGATATTACAATAGCTGTCTGCTGAATAGAAATCCAAATTCCACAGCCAGGCAACTGTTGCACAGCCATTTTGTTGCCAGTTAAGGAGTGAAACATTCTGTCACAACTCTCCAAATTATCACTTGTCCTGGAATTATGAAGAACAATTTCCATAGACTTGAATCTGCTGGTCACGTCAATAAAAAAAGGGCAGACATTCCTTGTCAGTAAAGCTCCTTGTGTAGTTTCCTCAGAGATATCAGGTTCTGCAAACAATGCTTCTTGCTTCATAATTTCACAATGTTTGAAATCAGCATTGCCAAAGGTATTAAACAGATAAGATACCACAGAAGACAAATTTGCAACTGCCTGTCAGAAGGGAAAAAGATCTGTTAATCACAACTCTATACATACATAAATTAGCATTGAACTGAATTTATTAAATATCCCATTGCACAAAAAGCAAAATTAAAATATAGTTTTTAAAAAATCACTAGTGTTGTAACAGTCTCACACTAGCTGTATCATTATTATGGTGATGTAGGGCTGATTGTTAGTTACCATATTTTAGTCTAGTTAAAGGAAAGAAATCATATTGCTTAGCATATATAATGTAATGCCTAGTACCATTTTAATATCAAGAAATAATATTAAGAAATTCTCATCATTCAAGTTTCTATCATTGCTCTCTATCTAGGAGTACTATCCACTGTTCTCATCCTTCATGGCTGACCAATTTTGGGTATCCATCCTCCATAGTAGGTCCCTTAGCGCCTAACCATCATTGCAGGCAACTTACTGAGGGTTCAAAACGGGTATCACTTTCAATTTCACATTCATCCTGTTCACATCCAGCCTTAATTGAACAACCAGTGTATTGCATCTCTCCAGCAACCAGAGGGAAACTTCTGCCCACACCCTCTCCTAGATAACATATGAGCACAACGATCAACCTTTCCTGTCCACCATCCAACCTCTCATTGGTCCCATTCTATTCACCAGTGTCTCGTGTATTTGTTTCCATGGCTCCTAGGCCATACCACAGTTGTACCAACAAGCTCTAAGTCTGACTCTCTCTTCCTTTGTTCAACTTCAACCATGTCCAACTCAGACACCACCCGTCACCCCATTACAGCCCAATCAAACCTCCTCATTACAGATTCACTCTCAATGATCTACCAACTCTATGTCCACTTATAGCCTTACCAGCAAGATCTATCTACAATGGGCTCAAGTAATTGGTACCACCTTCAAAGGTTGGCATAACTTGAACCATATTAAAGGAAATGCCCCTGATAAGACAGACCCAAAGTTTGATGACTGGTGTTGAGATCAAGCAAGATATTTGTTCAGATTTAGTTTGATTGATTCCTATTATTACTTGGTTATAACATACTGTAATCTTGTATTCCTTCCCAAAATTAAGAGATTTTCATGTACATATTAATTCCATAAATCAAAGAAGATGAGAGGCATCTCTCAAGCAATTTCCTACATATTTTGAGTAGTCTCAAGTTGGTATTAGAACGATTCAAAGGGCCTGATTAAAAAGTTCATAAACCCAAGAAGTTCTGTCATCCAGCAACCATCAAGGCTGGTTAACCAGCCCTAGGTGTTCCAACAACCCTCCCAGTCATCTCAGCACTGTCCAATTGGCCAACATACAACACACTACTGCTGTCCACCTGTTCATGGGCAATCCCATGTGTTGCTGCCAGAGAAGATTTTTAATATGGGTCCATTAGTGAATCAAAGGAGTGCGCCTAAGGTGTGGCTTATGTATGCTAAAAGGTGAAGGGGAAAAGGGTGTGAGTGATTCTATAAGGTAGACAAAGAAAGAGTTAGTTACACACGAAAATAATTAGTAGAGGCATTTTGTTGTGTAGAGTGAGAGGCTCTCAGTTTTGGGAATTGAGAGAGTGGTTTTTCCATTATTCCTCATATATCTATATTCATGTATCATACCTACATTCTCCATTAATACCATATATACTTTCCCTATTTCAATTATAAGTTTCCAGCGCTTTATATCCATTTCTGCCATTTTCTTCTGCACTTAACACCTTTTCAATGCATGTAATTGTAAGCCATGCACCACTGTCAAGGTCACCTTTTAAATTTATAACCCAATCTCTAACTTGGAAAATTAATTTACACCTCCTTTTTAATTGATTCACCTCTACCTTAGAAGGAAATGTAGTATCCTTGAAATGCAAGGGTGGATCTCTCCCATATAACGCCAAGCGCACCATCATCCTCGTGGAGCTATTGTAGTTAGTGTCAAATCAAAATTCAACCCAACCTAACCATTGTGGCCACTTGAAAAACAACAAAGATAAGTCTCTAAACACCTGTTAACTACTTTTATTTGTCCAATTGTTTGAGGTATCTATAGGTTGTGCTGTACTTAAGGCTACTACCTGATTGCTTGAGCAACTTAAACCAGAATTGGCTGAGAAATATTTGATCTTTGTCAGACAATAAATGGAGGGAATCCATGGAGTTTGAGCACTTCTGAGATAAATAAAACATTAGGCCACCTCCTTAGCTGTAAATAATGGCACGAGGGCAGAAAATGCACATAATGAAATACATAGAAACATCACTCCACAGTTGAGCAGGTACACGTAAAGGTAAAGGCTGTATGAGTCCAGCTAGGGCTGAGGTATTGTAATTATAATTGACAAATACCACAATCCCCTATGTATATCTCTGAACATTCATCTTCACACCTTCCCAAAAGACAAACTCTAACAGCAATGCTAACAGAAGTTTAAAATTCTGAATAGGCCTAAATGTCCCCCAACTGTAGACTCATGGAATTCATAAAGTAGCTTGCTTCAGAATTCTAGAGGGGGCTCTGGGCATGATTAATTTTTCATTAGAGTAACCGACCTTTCTTCAGTGCATACCCAGGTGAGATAGCGAACCAGATTAGGTCCTGTACTATTTTCTGCAACCTAGTCAGCTTGAATCTCATTTTTCAATTGTTCTCTTTCATTGCATAAAACGTGGGAAATTGTAATTCCAGGATAAGGCATCTAGAACCTTGATAAGGACTCAGATGCATGCAGTGCCCTTAGCTCATCCTTGAGCACATTCAAATAAATCCCTTTAAGATACTTTGGCTTTGTTATGCAAAAAGGCCTTGTGTACAATTCAAATTGTTCTCAATATTCTTGCACCGTTCCTCCTTGTTTCAAGCCCAAGGGTATCTTGTAGGGATTCTGAATCATAGACAGTTGAAAATACCAAATCACCACGTTACAAAACTTCACCTACATCGGATTAAGAGCATCAAACTCACTGCTAGAACCATGATAAAGCTTGACCATCTATGGCTATCATGATGGCCGACAGCCATTCCTCCTGTGCTACCTCCAACACCAAAATTATTTCTCAATCCTATTGACCTAACCATAAGTGTCCTCCCCCGAAAAAAAGGGTAGATCAATCTTCCTCAGCTTTTCATCATTACCATCCCCAAAATTCTCCTCCTTGTCGTGGCCTATTCCAGACTCAGCGTGTCAATAGTCCAGGAATGAATGCAGGCCTTAGGCACAAAGAATAGGCAATGACAGCTAAGCAACAGGAGCAGAGACCCACCACAGACCACAAACCTCCAACAGGTGACACCAACTAGAAAGAAGGATGTCAAATCATTTTTCAGTCAGTACTGTGCAAAGGGGATTGACAGTATGTAGACTTACGCTCATAATTATTTGCCTAGAATAGAGCCATATTAAAGGCAATAAAACTGTCCTAATAGAAGAAAATAGAGTAACAAAACTGTAGAATACATAGACAGCACAAAGGTCCTTTCATCCAAAACCTAAGTCAAATGTTTCATGCGTAGAATCCGTAAATCTAGTTAATAACATCACATTTATTTTTACATTAACCCAAGAAAACCCTGAACCTAAACAATAGATCCCAACCTCTCTTCTGTCCTAAGTCAAATAATAGGGTAATCTTAAAAGAAATTGAAATAAAATATTTTGACATCAGCACTAACTGCTGCTTTTCTGAAGGGTTCAATACGGATTACTTATGACTAGATAAATAAGAAGCAGTGGTGTATACATTACATTAGAGATGTCTAATTCCTCTTTGACAATGAATTTATTCATGTATGCTACATGACAAAACAATAGATATCATTTGACTTAAATTGGGAGGAAAAAATCACCTTATAGATCATATACACCTCATCCAAAAATGACAAAACAGTGAATCCTTCAGTAGTTATGTCAGAAGCGGCTGAAAAGGTAGACATTGTAGTGCTCAAGGAATAAATGTAATCCCTGCCATATAAAATTAATCATAAAAATTCACAATCACAGCAAGCATAAGCTTATGAAATAACACATTTATAAAATATGGACAGGAAACAAATGAGAGCCCCATTTTTTCTTTCTTACAATAACGGTAGCAAAGCAACTAGTCACGACACTTTTCACACTATTCCTGTACTTCACCTTGAGGAAAAGGTGAAATATTTGATGGGGAGTATTTTTAGCAGCTCTCCAATAAGGAGAGTCTGTTAGGAAGAATAAGAGTGAGTACAGGGAAGTAGAGCCATAATTTGTCATTCTGCCATTAATAGAAATAACAGATAACAGTAGCAACAGTTAGCTAGTTAATTAGTTAGTTACAGTGCAGCTAGAAATGGTTATAAGGCAGTCACAGATAGATCGGGGGAGGGGAGTATCAATTGTTTTGGAGAGAGAAGAGGAGAGGAGAACCTGGTTCTCTCAAATACCCAAAGTGAAAGTGTGTGTATTCTAGGTTCTATGTTGTCCTTGATCTCTGTTCAGCATTGCCTTGATATTGATTTAGAGAATGGGAGTTCTATCAACAGATTCCATCCTTTTACTTCTATTCTAGTACATATCTATAACACACACTAGCGGAAATAGGACCAATGAATCTTCAACACACTATCTGCATTAATCTTATTAATTGTCACCATCCAAACAAAACATTTGACCTTAGGAGGGTGTTTGGTAAGAAGACACTTTCAAGTTTCCCAAGAATCTTAAGTTAGATATATTAAATTCCTATGTTTAGTATGAATATTTTGAAAAGATTTACCAAGAAATTAACATTCCTAGAAAAAAATTTAACTATATTTCCCAACAAAAGATTCCCATGGGAGGGGTGATATCTAAATACCCCATGAAGGTAGAAAAGTTTTATTGATAATAAAAATATTCTCAAGAATCCTTTAGGCATACCAAACACTTTTCTAACATTCTTAGTAGTCATTATTTCCATAAAACATGATTCCTAGGAAACATAATTCCTAGGGGGAAATGACAAGGGAGAAAAATAAGACAACCTCCTAAAAGATGAAGTAAAATAAAATGTAAGCCCAGTAGATTCTTTAGACGGGTAACAAAGCTGTCCAATGTTTTAGCATATCAGAAACTCCCTTAAAAGAACACCAAAGAGAGGCCATAAACACTAACTATCCCAAACCAATGTAACAACAAACAAACGCCCTTAAAAAATGTGCATAAGCATTACTAAAGAAAAGTCTAGATGGCTTACAATCACAAATTCAAGCCTTGTCATTTTTTTCTGAAATACTTAAAACCCATCAATAGAAACCAGGTCAGAAGGACACAACCAATATTCACCAAGAACTACATACAGATTACTCCAAAACAAATGACCTATTTTTTTCTTACACCTTATATGTCAGACACATACTAGACGAAACAGCTGTGCAATGTCATTGAATCTGTAACATACCATTGCCAGTGATCTTAAAAATCACCACTATCCAAACAAAAGATTTGACTTCAAGAGTTTTAAATTTTCAAATTGACTCTTTGATTTTAAAATCCGCAACTTATTATTTATTTGATTAAATAAATTTTAGGCCCCTATAATTAAATAGATTTAACTCCGCCTAGGGCCCCATAGCCAATCCCAAGTCCAAGTAAATGAGGAGAGTTGTGGAGGCCTTCGACAGTCAACGTAAAACTTGTCGAAACCTTTTATATGGATTACACACGACGATATTATGCTACGGCTAGATCGTTACCCAGAAATAATGCGTTGTATGGCTTGAATACAATGTCAAATGAACTAGAGCCACTACATCAGCGCCCAAATATAATGGTAGATGAGCAAGGATCCTCATATTTGGCTGAACGAATGTGGGTAAAGAAGTTAGTCCAAGAACACGTGTTTCAATTTGGTTCATGGTATATTAGGACATTAATAGGAAAGTCATTGGAAGTAGTAGACACTATGATTCGTAGAAAGATTAACATCATATGTGTTTAAGCTCCAAATGGGTTGAAAATAAGGCAAGAGCTCGATTATTATAAGTTTCAATAGAAAAGTCAAGGGAAAGAACAGAATAGGCATAGTTGTGGATAATAATTAAAAAAAAGAACATGGTAGAGATTAAAAGAATTGGAGATAGGATCATGTCCAAAAAGTTATTGGTTGCACAAACACTATTAATTTTATCAATATCTATGCTCCACAAGTTGGCTCGAAAGCCCTTTTGAAAGCAAAGTTTTGGGAGGATTTAGAAGGGTTAGTCCAAGATATTTCACAAACTGAAAAGATTTTCATAAGTAGACTTTTATGGACATGTTGGTTGTGAAACAAGACAATTTACAAGGGTTCGTGGTGGTTTTGGTTTTAAAAAGTTAAATGAGGAAGAACAATCTATCATTGGTTTCTTAATATCCTACAACTTTAAGATTATGAACACTTGTTTTAAGAAAAGGGAGGAACATTGTATCACTTTTAAGAGTTGAGTTTCAAGGTTGCAAATCAAGTTTTTCTTGGTGAAGAATCTAGACAAAGGAATTTGCAAGGATTGTAAAATGATTCAAAGAGAAAACCTTACTACACAACATAGGGTCTTGGTCCTTAATACTCGTTTTAAAATTGGTAAATAAAGAATTCAACAAGTTATTGTTCCAAGAATTAAGTGGTGGCTACTTAAAGGTGATAAATTGTTGGACTTTTAGAAGCAACTAGTAGAAGAAGACAGCTGGACGACACAAGATAGTGCTAACATCATTTGGGACAAAATGGCTACGAAGGTCAAGAAAGTTGCTAAGTAAATTTTAGGTGAATCTAAAGGTTTTAGACTAAAAGACAAGAAATCATGGTAGTGGAATGAAAGTGTGCAAGAAAATATTAGAGAAGAGGATGTGTTTTAAAACTTTGCATCATGCAACAATGTTTAAAATTGGAGAAGATATCAGAATGCAAAAAATGAGATAAGAAAAGCAGTAAGTGAAGCACGTTCCAAGGCTTTTAAAGGATTCTATAAAGATCTTGGCACAAAGTATGGTGAAAGAAAGATTTATAAGCTTGTCAAAGGTAGAAAGAAAATCTAGAGATTTATATCAAGTTAGATGTATTAAAGTTGAAGAAAGAAAAGTTTTGGTTTTAAATCAACACATCAAAGACAGATAGGAGAAATATTTCTATAAATTTTTTCAATAATAGACGTGGAGCAAATGGAAATATACAGGATTAGGAGTGCAAGTGAATGATCTAGATTTTTGGCACATTACATTAAAATTCGAGTTGAAGAAGTGAAAAAAACTCTTAAAAGAATGGACAATGGCAAAGTAGTTGGCCCTAATAATATCCTTATAAAAGTTTACAAAAATTTGAAAAAACAAGGACTTAAGCGGCTCACTTAACTCTCTAATAAGATTTTGAAATCCAAAATTTTGTCAAATAAATAAAGGAAGAGCACTTTGGTTCCTATATACAAAAATAAGGGTAATATCCAAAATTGTGCAAATTATAAAAGGATTAAACTTATGAGTCACACTATGAAATTATAGAAAAAGATTATTAAATATAAACTACGAGAAAAACTGAGATTGTAGAAAATCAATTTGGTTTTATGTCAGGAAGATTTACATCAGAAGCTATATATCTTTTAGAAAAGATGATAGAAAAGTACCGTAACAGACTTGCACATGGTTTTTATTGATTTGGAAAAAGTATATGATCAAGTACCAAAAGAAGTGTTATGGAAGGCTTTAGAAAAAAAAAGGAATTTGTGTAGCATATAGTCGGACTATACAAGACATGTATGAAGGGATAACTTTATATGTGAGAACTTCTGCAGATGTATCTAAAGATTTCCCAATAGACATAGATTTATATTAAGGCTTTGTTTTACCTTTGTTTAATCTAGTCTTGAATGTGCTTACAAGTGACATACAAAAATTTATTCTTGTGTTCATGCTTTTGCGGATGATATAGTGTTGGTTGAGAAAACGAAAGAAAATGTTAATGATAAACTTCAATTATTGAAGGAAACTTTAGAATCTAAAAGTTTTCGCTTCAATAGAAGTAAGATAAAATATGTCCTGTAAGTATAGCAAAAAAAAATGAGGAACATGCATTAGAAGTTAAAATTAGAGATGATATTATACTATGAGTTTTCATATTTATGTACTTGAGAGTGATTATACAGAATAATAGGGATTAATAAGATGGTAAAGGAAAAGCATGAAAAGAAAGTAGAAGTAGCAAAAATAAGAATGTTGATATGGATGAGTGGACACACGAAAAAGGACAGGTTACAAAATGATAATATACTCGAAAATATTGAAATAGTACCTATAGTGAAAAAAATGTCTAAAATAGTTTGGTCATATGCAAATAAGACCTTTGAAGGAACCAATAAAGAAAGTGGATTGCATGATTCTTAGTCCAATAAAAAAGAGTCGAAAAAAACCCAAAATAACCTTAAACAAAGTTAATAAAAGAAATCTTTTGATTAACTAGATTTCTGAAAATTTAGTTTTTGATCAAACTCAACAGCGTCATATGATCTATGTAACTAACTTCACCTAGTGGAATAAAGCTTGTCATTGTTGTTGTCCTTGGCCTCTATACTTTAAAAGTTTAGGGTCCTTATAATTTTATAAGTTTAGGTTTTAGTCCTTTTAGTTTATTTTTGTTTTAGTCTTTACCATTCTATTCTATTTAAGTTTTGGTCGTACTAGTATACTAGACATTGGTCCAAATGATTATACTTTGAAAGGCATGTGTTTTATCATATTGTTGGTAATGAAGCAAAAACCAAAATTTTTAAAACTAAAAGAACCAAAAGCTAAGGCCATGTTCAATGTGATTGTTAGTTTTAAGCTTAGAAAATATTTTTGTTTTGAATTTAGTTTCAAACTTTTGTTTTTTTCATTTTTTAAATTTTAAAACTAAATCTAAAATTTAAACCGCAAAAATTACTTATTACTTCTCAAACCAAACTTGTTTGGTGATGGAGTTATGATGATAGAGCAATCAAATTTTCATTATTACCAATTTCATTTATTTTTATCTCTAACTACAAGCTTTTAAACATTACTATCTCTGAGTTTCTTGAAAGAAATGAACAGAAGAGATTGAATAGAAAATAAAGAAGTTGGAAGCGAGTGAAAAGGAATAAAAATAGCGATGCGGACAAGGATGAATAGTCTAAAAAATAGAGTAAGTCAATATTTATAGAGAGAGAAAGAGAAAACATGAGCGACAGAGCAATGTCAGCTCATAGAAGATTTTTTAAAATCTTACTCTTTTAGTAAAATTTCCAATTCTTCATTTTAGTTTATTAAAGTTCTTAGTTAAATTTCTTAATATTTTAAATTCCTTAAAATTGAATATCCAAAAAAAGTATTTTAACACACCGAATTTTAAACTCTCACAAAAATTGAATTCCTCACTTTGAAGTCTCTATCCAAACAGGTATAGGGATCAAAACCAAAATTGATGAATATTATAAGGACTTAAAACGTATTTAAAATTTAGGTAATTTCTAAAGTAACTTGTACATCAAGAGGGCATTTTATGCCCTCTGACAAGTGAAATAATTATCACCGTTAATTTTATATTAATAGATAATGGGATTAGTAGTTTATTTGAAAAATACATAATATCCTTTATTCTTTAAGAAATTAGAAAAATCACAATTGTCAATTTAGAGAGGAAATACAATGTCCTCTCAAGTTTATGCACACCGTAACAAGCACCTAAAATTATTTCTTGTAATTCAATTTGTGATTTGAAGGACATCTTAATTATGCTATTTATTAGCCTTCTCTTTACACAAGAGAACTTTTGTCTATCAAAATAAAAATGTATTTATTCCTCAAAAATTACATTGACCACACAAAGCAGATCTCCCAAAGTAACTAAATGTTTCCTGTGACATACTTTGTGTAGAACATACAGCAATTGTAACTCTAATGAATCACAAAACCAAACCTACTTAAAAGGAATAAAGAGAGGAGAGACAAGGTCAAGCAATAAGGTTCACAGGCATCCTGCCGCCTCATTCATATCAAACAAGAACCAAAAAATACCAAGGACTAAAGTTCCCAAACATACAATATCATAGAAAAACACCAAAACATTCCCAAGTTATCTATAGTTACAGGAACAGCTAAAGCAAACAAAGAAAAAATAATCTATAGAAAATAAGTACAGCTAAGGTTGTCAAACTCTCAAATTAACTCTTAGATTCTAACAAGTTAATGATTTTAGGAGGACAAATAGCGTTAACTCATTACCAAACTCTTCTCTAAATAAACTCGAGTAGACTCGGTAAACTCATGCAAAGTTGCAACATTTATGAAGTCAGCGCAAACGCAACACTTTCCTAGGGCTCAAATCAAACTACACAAATTGATCAAACCCTCACCATTGTCTATTTTCTATAAACCAACTAATGCTTTATCATAGCATGAAGTTTTGTTGCTATCAAAATCAAACTTAGCATGATCAACTTGTCATTCTTCTTCTATTGCGACAATGCCTATGAACCTAGCATCCATTCTGAACCCAACATTGTAAGAACCAAATGTTGCCAACCCATCATTAAGAAGCATACACCTGTTTAAAATAGAGGGCTTTACCCAAAAAAAAAAAGAACTAAGCTGTGCACTTTGATGTGGAATACTTTCTAGCCAAATCAAAATGTCATTATATCCATCTAACGTACCATGTTGCAAAATCTAATGTAGCCATAGTTTGTGACATTTTAATAACGTTGTGAATGGGCCCTGTTCTGGAGCCAAATTAAATGATAACTCATCCTATGTACACGTATACAAGTCCATGTATATATGTTTCTATAATAACTTGTGATGGATTTTTACTATATATTTGAATATTAGGATAGTTGTTTACTTGTTTTAAATATCTTTATATTGGGTGAAGTGAACTCTTATTAGTTTACCAGTCAAGTATATCAAAACATCATGAATTTACATAAAATCTCAAGTTTGACAATCTTTAGTACGGTCTCATTCAAATTGCTTTTAGAAAAAAAGATAAAGAGACAAAAAGCACAATATAGGAGGATCTTCCTAAAATAAAGAAAACAAAGAAGTTCAAAATAAAATTTTAAAAATGAAGAAGAACTAGCCATTTACATTAGCATAAGTTCAATTGTAATGTACCTAAACACAAAATACAAATTCAAGATGACAGAAGTTGATATCAGATAGAGCTACCATGCAGGAGGCCAAAACCAGACCTAACCAAATTAAGACACCATTGGGACCAATATGCTAGTCACCTCACATGCCAACTTATCACAGTTGACAACATACATACGCACAAAAACAAAAAGCCTCGACATTATTTAAAACTTAAATGATAAATTAAAATGTCAAACAGAACAACTAAACTTAATTCAAACCACAACATGCCACGGAACAGTTAAACCAGGGACAAAAGAAATAAAATTCGTCAACATAAGAATGCTTGTGAGAAACTGTCATCAAAAAATGGAGGAAAATGGATAATGAAAACAAAATCTGTCACCAAGATTCTACCTGAAGGACAATATCTGGACAGCAACTGGCTTCAATATAAAAAGTTGACTCTGATGGTTTTCTTCTGACTTCTCTAAACAAGCATTTACGCCATTTAGATGACTGTAGTAACCAAGTGAAATCTTCCCTGAGGATGCATATTTATGATTATTGGGTTTTGGAATTTCAATCACCCGAGCTTCCAATTTAAAACACTCTGCCTTGGCATTGCCTAGCCCTAATTGACCTGTATATGGTGCCATAGCAAATGAAGAAGGTGAACCAACAACCACTTCAATCTCATGGAAATCAAAAGTGAGGTCAAAATTATCGTGACTGACATTATCACCAATGTCTTGACCACCAAGATTGGCTTCATTTCTGTGTGAAAATCTAAGAGAAAGACCATCAACACATAATCCAAAATGAATGTGTTTCTCTGGAAGCTTTTGAAGCAAGGCCGTAATCAATCCTTTGGAATAACAGTCATATTTGTTAACCCAAGCATTTTTTGTTTTCTCCACAAATTTTGAAGCTATGCACGCTTCCCTCCGGTTCTCCCAGTAAATAGCATGTTGTATCTGACTAAGAATTAGAGTCACTGATGATACTGAAGAATGAGTCAAAACTAAATTTAATTTCCCTAGCATTAAACTACATTCAAAAAACCCAAAATCTGGATTCTTTTGGCCTGGGTGTGTGGAAGATAGCTCTACCTTACAAAGAAAGCATGGATTTTCAGAATACTCAGTTTCATTTTCATTCAATTTTCTGCAAATTCCTTTCCAACTCATAGACAACTTTCCCATAAAGCTTTCAATGTGAGAATCACAAGGATCTTCAGCCTGGCCCGCATCAGTATCTGAAAGGAGAAACATTTTGGCAGGTTCAACCCACATAGCTGGTTCCATATGATCAATATCTTCTTTTCCATTTCCTTTAGCTGAACTAAGTGTATTTAGTGTACATGCTTCAGCTGACATTGTCAAAGGTGTATATTCAACCCTCATTTGCCCGCATGATAGAAAGACTCTCTGTTCAAAAATATCTTTTACAGATACTAATAACAAAGTGTCAACTCTAAAACGTACCAAATGGAAATCTGAGCATGCAATTCCAGCAAGTGACTGTAACTTTTCATACACAGATGGATGAATTTCACTGATTTGGGAAACTGTCATTATGATTTTCCCAAAGCTCAGCACAAAACAACAACAATGACAAGGATCATCAATAAGACTTGCCAAACAACATCCATGAATATCTGGATCTTGCACTATTTTTTCACCAAAAAAGATGTTCGCTAGACTATGGAAAATTGTAGAGATCACTTTCCACATAAATGTCAGTATAAAATGAAAAGTGCGAAAGAATTTATTGGTAGTGACAAATTCCTCATTACAATTAAATGGAACTTCCAATGCTGCTCTGTGACGAGCAATTCGCCTTGCCAGTGATATGCCTTCAGCAGGCAACTTTTTTTCCATGTCAGAGATCAACTCCCAATGGCGTCTAGCAGAACTTAAAATCAGTTTGTCGTGAGACATCTTAGAAATGGACTTTTTCCAGATGTGTCTAGTAGAATATCCAATTAGCAGCAAAATATTTTCATAAGCATTGACATAGTGTATCCATTGACGTACAACACCTACTAATCTATGCAATGACAACATCGGAGTTAGAGTTACAAGGCCAATTCTGCTGGCAGCTATCCTCCATAATTCCCTAGCACTTCTAGCATGATTGTACTTATTAGACAGCAATTTGTGTAAAAGTAGACATGCAGAAATGTCATCTGGAGAGAATGAAAAAGCTAATTCTGGAAAACACAGGGTGCAATGTGCCAGCTTAAGATCTTTGAATTTAATGGAAGTTTGCATATCAGAAGAAAGCAAAACATGGTCTGCCATATTTTTTCCAATTAATCTGACCCTGAATCCAATTCCTTTTAACACAAGAGTGCTCTCTTTCATCGGCATAAAAATTGTACTAAGTAAACCTCTGAGAATACATTTTTTATCAAGATACTTAGGGCTTGCACTAAATTCCTTTATTTCCCCAAAACACATAAACTCGTCATTTAAGACTGGGAATTGAACCTCCACGTGAATGCAGTGTGCCACTAGATGACAGTTTTTCAGAATAAGATTCCAAAAAGCTGTTGTAAAATCTTTTCTCTCAGGAACAGCAAATAAGATCCTCTCCAAAATGTGATGCAATGAACAGCCCTACAATTCATACAAATTACAGAAGGTAACTGGAAACAGTAATCACCAGAATGACATTATATTTAACATATTGATTCTGCACACGAAAGCAAAAAGTCAGCAGCTTGTGTATGTCGCTCTCTTAGGATCTCTGAAGCATGGGTACTTCATTTTGTCAATCGTATCTACACCCAATATTTACCAAGTACCAATACACATTGGGTACACTTGAGTAGTTCTCAAACTTAACTTTAAAAGAAATGTGGCTTAAGTATGACCCCAATGAGACTAGTAGTATTCCCTCATTATAAAGACATATAAAAACTGTTGAAGGTTAAAACAAGAAATTGAGACAGCCACAATCTTCCATGCTCAATAAACCTAACTACTTTCTTTCATTATTTTCCATTATATTAAATATATCTTGTACAATTTCATTCTAACTTCTACGGAATAAAAGGTTCAAATTCATTTGATTCTAAAGCATAGTATCCACACTACCATGCAAATCAGCACAGGGCTGTCTGATTGATTTATTTAAAAGCAGTTTTTTGTTTTCAAAAACTAAAACTCAGTAAAAAATTGTTTGGAAGTCTATTTTTCATCTCTTTATTTTAATCACTTGTTTGTAACAGTCTGTTTAACTTGTGTTAATTTGTTCTCTCACACTTACTTCAAACAACTACTATCACGCTATCGCCAAGCATCCTGAGGCTTTAAAAAAACCCCAGAACGAAACTTATCAAACACGTAATTCTGAGAAATAACGTAATAATAGACTCAAACAAGTCAATGAACCAGCCCATCATGTAAAGTAACTGATACGAAAACATCAACTATTTTAAATCTCAGTCAATTCGTAGAAAATCCGTCATTAGATTAATGAAGAACCTCACCAAGTAACGAGACTCATCATCTACCTCAGTGTGAATGGCAAATTCAAATTTAAATAAGCACGTCCATTACCTCAGGATCAAGCGCCGAAAGCTTCTCTCTGAGATAATCCGAATAATCAAACTTCGAAGTTCGCAACCGCCTCACGCATCCCTCCGCTTCCGGCTTCCTTCAAAACCAAACAGTTACGTCAGTTACAGAAATTAAAAAAAAACAACAAAAACAAAAGGAGGAACAAAGCTTGTTAGAGATTCTGCTTGTGTCAATTTGATTACTCGAACGATTGCACGATGCGCACGCCGTGAACTTCGATCGTGAAGGCCGGGACGTGCCAGGTCGAGAAGCGAACGGCGATGCGTTCGACGGTGATGTCCTTGAGGAAGAAGAGCGTGGGAGCGTAGAAGAGTTGGTTGAGAACAGAAACGTCGAAGCGAATGTTGGTGAGAACGGCGAGAGAGTGGAGGAACCCTAATTGGAGATGGAGTTGTGGCTCTTCTTGAAGCCATGGCTGGAGCAGAGACAGTAGTCTCCGCCGGATGAAGTTTTTCAGGGGCATTGAAATAGTGAGAGTGATGTCATGGATTTGTTGTGAATTTGTTGAAGGAAGGATTCAACAGAATTTTAAGTGTCGTAGTGGAATGGCTGTGTGACTCGGCGGGAAAGAGAAATTGTTGGCCCACATATCTCTGGGATTGGACGGAACCGTACGCGTGTTGAGTGGCCAACTTGGCAAGCCCTTTGATGAGCCTCGTGTCAGACATGACCAAATTGTCTTCATTCTTCCTATCGTTCAGCAAGTATCTTTCTTTCTTTTCTAGGAAGCTTGGAATTTTCCTGAAAAACAAATAATTAATCGTCAGTTTAATCTTGTTTGTTTTGTTTTAGCTATTTTAAACGAGATGTATTGAGGATAAAATTTTATTGTAGCTCTTAATCTTAAGATTTTTTTATTTAAATATATATTATTTATTAAAAGCAATCATTATAGTTTTAAGATATTTTAAAATAATTATAGAAGCTTTTCTTTAAGTTTAAAAGTAATTAATAACAAATACAAATGTATAAAATAATAAATAAAGATGTATCTTTTAAATCAAATGAAGATATACGATTTTTTTAATTATTGATATATATATATAGTAAATTGCCAATAATACAAATGAGTTATACTTGAGTATTAGATGTAAGAAGAAAGAGATAAACAGTCTAAAAAAAGGCAAAGTAAAAGTGTATACAGTTTACTCATTACATAAAAAAAAAAGTTTCTTTATTTAGAAAAATACTTAATTATTAATTAATGGAAGAGAAAACGAATTTTATCTTCTAACTACTTGACTCACCAAATTAATCACTCAAATATCTAAATTGTTACTATTTTAGTTTTTTAAATTTATTTTTGTCAAATTAATCATTTTGACATCACTTTTATTTAAATATTTTTAAAAATTTAATTCATCACCAAGTTAAACTTTGTCATTTCAATCATTTTTAAAGACCAACATTTTATATATTTATTAACTTATTTAACCGAAAAAACTTAAACTTTTAATAGAGTAATTAAGTGACAAAATTTTTAAAAGAATAAAGGCTTGTTTGTTTTCCGTTTCCAAAACAATTTTTTTAAGTTAAAAAAAATAAAACTTATTTGTTAAGATGATTTTTCAAAAACTATTTTAAAAATAATTTTTTATTTTCAATTTTTAAAAATAAAAATAGCTTTAAGGTGTTTTGATTTCTTTTATTTTCTTATTTTAAAAACTAAACTAACAAACGGGTTTTTTTTTTATTTTTTCCTAAAAGCTATTTCTTAAAATTATTTTAAAATATAAAATTTAAAAATTTAAAACAAAAACAAATAAGCCTTAACATAATAACAATTTAATTTTTTTTTAATAACAAAAATCTTTAAAAAATTATAAAAAATTTCTTCATATCCGGTGGCCTAAATCTTTAAAAGATCTCCTTAGGATACTTTTACCTTTAATTATTTAATTTGACATTTTTTGAAGAATAAAATTATGAGTATCACATTTATTTGATAAATTTCACACTAGATAAATTATTGTGTGTGAATGTAAAATTATAGAGAGGCAAATAAATGAATTTGAGGATAACTTAATCATCTAAGTCAACAATAATAAAATAAATTTACTTTCTCTCTACATTTCAGTTTTTAAAAAAAACAAAAATAAGAGAAAAAAATAACCCCTTATATTTTTTTTTCTTTCCTCTGAGTTTTTAAACAATGAATATATTTACTTTATATTAAAAGAAGGTTGCCTTTTAATACATATCACTTTCTTGCCATTTATATTTATCATTTTGATAGTATTAATTTTTTTAAGTCACGTACTTACAAATAAGTTTAAAGATATGTTAAAAACTGCTAAAAATCTAAAATTTGAGGCATTTTTTCTATAGTTTCTAAATACATTTTAGACATTGTATCTTCCTAATTATTAAATCAAATTTAAAATTTGACACTTCAATCATGTTAAAAAAATCTAGACCAATTTAAACGAATTAACTGTCATAGGACTAAAAACTCATGTCATTGAAGTATAAATTATATTGGAAAAAAGTATAAATTATATGTGAAAATTGAAAAAAACATTAGAAATCAAATATTCATTCCTTGAAAGTGTGCATATTTTTCATATTTATAAGAAGACAGTATCATTTAATTGTCTCATGTTAATAATATCAGTAAGTCTCAAAGTTAATCATTAACTAATGTGGGACAACATCTATATAAAGCTACTTTTAACTATATTCAATTATATGCGACATTTTCTAAAGTTCAAAGCAAACGAGGATTGGAGATTTTAATATATGATAAAAAATAAAAAGTATTAAATAAGATTATCAATATTGTCTATGAAAACTTTCAAGATTTATAAGAGAAATATTAACAACACATTATTTAATACTTTTTATGTGATTAGTTAATTTTTTAAAAAAATAAAATAATTTAAAAAAATCAATTATTAAGATAAGTGGTTCAATATTTTTTAAAAATAACTAATTATAAATAGTATGTTCAAAAAGAATATATTACTTAGCAATTTTAGAAATTTATAATAAGTAAATATCAATAAACACATTTAACTACAGGAAAATTAATTTAAATATGGTAATTGAGTCATAAATGTTTTAAAATATGGTATTTTTTGCTAAATGATGCGCATAGCGTGTTTAAAAAAACGTCAATGGTCAATTTTTCCATAAACAAACCTAGAACAAAATGCACTAACCTCCATTAACATCTTCTTGAGTTCCGAAAAAAAATGTCGATGACAATTTTTACCTATAAAATCTCTGCAAGCAATTAACTCAATATTTTTGAACTCTTTAAAATCGTCAATTGTGATTTCTGGTTGAGGGAATCTCTGCTCCACATCTCCATCAGTGTATAGTGTTTTGTCATGTAAATCTATATTGTGAAAAATTGCTAAATACAATTTATAAACTTATAAATATGAATTGAAAAAGACTAGGTACCCATGAATGTGATGGGAGAAGGAGATTTAAAAATGAGAGAAAATGGTTTAAAATTTTATGAAAAAAAAAATAGAGAGAGAACATAAATTAAAATTTTAATTAGGAAGAGAAAATTAGATGAAAAACAAAAATATTAGGAATTCAACTTTTAGAAACATATCTTTAAAAATGTTACGAAATTTCAATATAAGTTATTTTGGTTTATATTATAATTTTGAAGTTATTTTTTATTTATAGTTTAATTTTCATAAAAATAATTAATGTTATTAATATATAGTAATTTTCATGAAGTAAAAATATAAAAAAATAGTTATAATGTGTCGTTTATAGTTAAAAAATAATTTATATAATAAAATTTTTTAAAATATATTAATTTTAACATCTTGATTGGTATTTTTGAATTATTTATCAATGATTATTTAAAAAATTTATCACTTAATATGGCATGATAATGTTAATTTATTTAAAAATTGATATATAGTAATATTGAATTTTAAATGTTAAAAACTATTTATTACTTAAAAATATAAAATCAATCATATGCTGTGATATGATTAATAATAAATTTTTCATGCCTTAATTATTTTAGTCGATTCAAAATAAATTTTATAGATTATAACAAAGTATAAATGTTGAAGTAATTATTATTAAGCTCTTTTCTTGAGTTAGTAAACATGTTTATAATATAAAAGGTAAAATATTTTTTTTTTAAACTTTGTAATTAGTATTTTTGAAATTTATCAACATTTATCTTTAAAAAATAATTTTGAAAATATAACCTAAATGTATTTGTTGTGATATAATTAGTTAAAATTTTAATATACTATAATTATTTTAATGAATTTAAATTAATTTTCATAATAATTATGATAAAGTATAAATATTATAGTAATTATTACGAATATTTTTTTTTTGAGTTATTAAGTATGTTTATAATTCAAAAATTAAAATTTATAGGTTTCTTAAATTTTTTAATCAGCGTTTTGGAGATTTATTAACATTTCTTTTAAAAATTTATTACTTATTATAACTTAAATGTATATGGTCTGATATAATTAGTTAAAAATTTATATGTCATAATTATTTTAATTTTTTTAGTAAGTATAATAAAAAGTATAAATGTTATAGTAATTATTTTTTAGTTATTAATTATATTTATAATATAAAAAGTAAAATTTATATTATTATTAATTTTTAATTAGTCTTTAGTAAATCTTTATTAGAATTAGTCTTATACAGTGCTCTTGAATTATTTATTAACATTAGTGTTAATTATTTTATAATTTCCTAGTTAATAATTTTTTTAATTTTTTTATTGTAACATGTGATGAGATAATTATACCTCCGTTGCTTATTAATAATGTCACCTATACAATATAAAATAGTTTATGACATGTTGATTTTGATCGGTTGTTCAAATTTACAAAATGTAACTAAATAATTCTCTGATTAATGCACTTGTAGAATAGTGGAAGTTTGAAATACATATTTTATTTACTTTGTGAAAAATGCATAATTAAATTAGAAGATATTTTTGTGTTATTTGGACTTCATATCAATGGTGTGCCTCCTAGTGTTATATGTAAAGAGCTATTAGGTAATTGACCTAGATCTAACAATGTTGAAAGATAAAAAAATTAGATTAAAGTGACCAACATAACATCTTGCTTGGCTTCATGCTAATTTGATATCGTGATAACACAATATACTTATTGACATATACTTTATTTGTTGGGACATGTTCTAAAAATAATGAATAAAAGCAATGCAATAGTATATGAAAAATTATTATAGCTGGAGTTTACCATGTCTTGCCTTTCTTTATAGAAAGTTAAATCATAGTTCAATAAAATTTGTGGTTCCCTAATTGTTTGGAGGTAAATGTACCTATCAAAAAGTAATAAAAGATTTTAAGAATAAGTTTTTAAATTATCATCTCATAAGGATTGTTTCAAATTATTAAGAAATTTTTAGTTTAGTTATTTGAGCCTAAAAGATGCGAAATTAAAGAAAAACAAGAATTCCATTATAAAATCAATTATTAATAAAAAAAAGTAACTCAATGCACATTTTGGTTAAACTTGTGAGAGAAGAACCTATGATATATGAGTTTTCTCATTCAATCCTTTATGTTATTTTTTTGTTTAACTCTAAATTTAATTTCCTTGTGATTACCAATCAGTCATACAAATACTATCAATATCCAATAGTCCTCTAATATTAATATTCTTTTATCTAAACTAACATCCACAATGGTCATACAAGATATCAATTCAAGAAAGCATAAAACACTTATGAATTTGTTAATTTAATAATGATTAAAAGAGAAAGATTTGTTTGGTCCACCTAATCCTTTGTTTTGTTTTATCCTATAGATCTATTAATTAATTGATGTACGATCGTCTGATGATATAATTAATTTGAGTTATGTTACGTGTGGTTAATTTATAACGTACAATTATGCACAATAGGATAAACACTAATCATGAACAAAAATCAAACTTAGATTTAAACATCCAAATTCCATAAACTCATGAACAAAAATTCTCATAACCTTAATTATAGATTTAGTTGCTCATGCTAAATGAAAAGACTATAACAATCATAAACAAAGTCATAGAGAAAAGTAAACTAGATTATCCCTAAAGATTGATGATGATAAAAGTTCTCGATCTTCAAATATGATCTCTTGAAACTCTCAGTTCCACCAAAAATGTGTTAGAGATCAAATGAGGAAGGATGTGCAAAGTATGGGATGAAAAGGTATATTCAAATATGTTTCAGCCAATGCCTTCAAGGCTTCTTTAATAGAGTTTAAAAATCCTAAAAATAGAGGATTACCCAGGTATGCATAGGCTCAAAGTACCTTCATGCTTGCTTCTAAGATCTGGGTGTGCTTACTCCTACAAAACTTAATTTTCTAGTCAATTTGGACCTAAAATGTCAAAATATCCAATTGTGGCATTTTTATGCTAAATTGCACAGTATATATATTATGAATTAGTGCAAAACTCAAATAAAATAAAGATAAAACATAAAAATATGGGCTATAAAAGAGAGTCAAAATACAAACTTATCACTAATACTATTATAAGTGTGGGAGTGACACTAGTTCTTATGGTTGGCTCCAATCTTTGCTGAACCAATAATATTTTCACTTGCTTTTAGGGATCTTAGAAATATTATACTGACATTAAATTGAATGAGTATTCATGAGGTCAAGATTAAAATATCCTTAAATTTGTTAAATTTGTCTATATGTTTATATATCTAATATATTTTATTAACTGTAATTTGTGGCACGACCATACGAAGATAATGGTATTGATGCCCTTATTCCAAATGACATTAAAGGTGAACGATTATTGGATCAACTATTAGCTCTTTGATTTGTTTTAAAGTCATAGTTTAACATGTAATTAATCATATAAGATATTAATTTGAGTATATTCAGCATATTCTTCTCACACTCTAAAGTTTGGAGTCTATAATAGAAATAAAAACTTACAGAGATTAAGATAACCAAAGAACTATAGGCTCATACATGATGACTGATTGGCAATGTATAAGCATTAATATCAATGCATTTTAGAAGGAATGCCAATTCACAACTATTATCCTTATGAATATTGAGTATGATACACGTTATATGCAATAAATTGACTACGATTGTCTTCACAAATAGAGTAACGAGCTCCCCAACAACAACAATTTTCTATGGAACTATTTTCTCCTTAGCACGAGAAAAATTCCATGTAGCCACCACTATCTTAGCATAAAAATTTTCCTATTGAGGCACCACCCACCCAACAACAAGATATTCCATCACTTTTAGTACAAGCAAACGAGGAGTTTTATTAGTCATTGCATGAACTAGTGGTAGTCATTTCAATGTGATGAACAATTCTCACAACATGAACAAGCACGAATATATGTTGATAGAAGAAATATTTTCCGTGGTTCAAGAAGTAAGAAATCACAAGATATAAAGTTTTTTTTATTACAATAGAAACAACAATAGGATATCTTGTAGATTACTGTGCACCTATAATTTTATCATTAATGATGCTCAAACTTTTCAAAATAATCTCCAATATAACTCTGACTTAAATAAAGAAGTAAACATGGAAAAAGTGCTCAGTAGAAAGATGTGTATTGACCATAGCTTGTGACACTAAGATTACTTCTCAGTCGATATTTTCAACGAGTAATTAATAATTCGTGTCAATTATATTGTGAGAGATAATACATCATGATAGCATAATTAATAGTTTTGGTCATGGAGTGAAGTCTTGTAAAACATGAGGGTGCAACAGATTAAAAATCTAAAATATTAGGATGTGGTAGATAATGAAGGTAAAGAAAGAAGAAGAAATAAATTTCTTGAATTATGATTTTGATAGCTATAACTCCTCATTAATTAAGAAAAAAATAGATATATTTAAAGGTTTTAATTACATAAAATACTCTTCATAAATATAACTAATAACAATTTTAGTGTAAAAAAATGTTTGTATATATATTAATGTTTTAAAATTGTTCAGTAACGAGTTTTTCTTGTAATTAATTTTTTGACATTAAAAAACGTCATTGGAAATTGTATAAAAATACCTGTTCATGTAATTTTTCTCAAAAGCCACAGACTATATAAATATTTTTAATATCGTGGTATAGGAAAATAGTAAAAGTGGATGCAGTTTGAGAAAGGAAGGAACCATTGTTTTCAGCTTGATAACCACTGCACTGAATATTTAGTATGAGTGGGATAATGGGGTAGAGAGTCTGCGTTTCTGTTTTGCCACGCAAACCATTCGTTAAAAGCTTCACGCGGAGCCCGTGCATCGATTCAGCCACCCCGCTCTTCAGTCACATCCTTCCATCTTGTGTAAATGGTGGTGGTCCTTCCGCACTTCATATCCGTATCCCAGCCACCAGAAACCAAAACTTGGATACTGATTGCACTGTGCTGAAAGACAAAGTTGTCGCCAGCTCCGACCCCACATGCTCTTCGCAGCCCACACCCACAAAACCAAAAAAATATAAATAAATAAAAAAATAGAAAGAAAACTAGAAAAGATTCCACGCTTACGACCATCGTTTTTCTTTTCCCTGTCTTTTTCGTTTTTTCTTTCTTTCTTTGCTTTCCTCAGTACACAGTACACACACTGCTTCCGATTGTTGATTCTCCGTGATTTTCTCTCTCTCATCTTCCTATTTCACCTTCTGTTTTATTTTCACTAGTTTGAAATTTGAACGTCTCAGGGTCACTGATGCATGCTGCATTCTCGAGAAAAAATATCACCCTCCCTTACCTTTCTTCTTCAGAGTTAAAATTAGGTTTCCTTTTTCTTTCTTCTCTGTCTCTATTAGTCTGCAAGGCATCTTTATTCTTTCTAGAGAAAATTCAAAAAAAAAATTATTATATAAATGTCATTCGTTCCTTTCCTTTATTTTGAAAATTCAATTTCTGTTGTTTTGGTGCGAAGCTTGAGCTTAGCTTTCACCTTTTGATACTTTTATACTTCAATGTTGGCTCGCCGTGGAAACTAGAGCAACCATGTCACCGGCGAGGACAATGACGGTGGCCGCCGAAGATGACTACGAGGAGGTCGAGTACTCATTTGCCGTGGAGTACAACGGACCGCCACCGTGCTACGATCTTCCCCGTGCGGTGCCGATCAGCGTCGACGTGATTCCGGTGGCGGCGGCGGTCGCGCATGTTCCTTTCTCCGACGCTATGTCTTTGCCGGTTGTGCAACCGCTCTCGGCGCCGGAGCTTCCCGGTGCGAAATTCTCCAAGGATCTCGAAACGCCGATTCCCGAGGTCGCGGTTTCTCCCACTTCGGTGATTGCCTTTGACCGGAGCAACGACGGCGGCGGTTCCGGTAGAACAACGGTGTCTCGGACGTCGGTGATCGTGTTCGAAGACGAGGCTGCGGAAACAAACGAACCGTGTGAGTTGAGCAGAGAAAATTCGTGCGAGTTTTCAGAGCTTTTAGGGAGAAGAAGCTCGAGCGCGTTGTTGAGGAACTCGAACGGCGAGAAAGAGAGTTTGAGTTTGGATTTCAACGATTCGAGCCAACGAGATTGGGCTTCCACGTTGAGTTCAGATTATCCATCGTCTCGTGTTTCTCCATTGAAAAACAAGGAACCTGATCCTGAACCAGAACCTGATGTTAAACATATAGTGACTTTCGAGGTGGATTCGGATGAGGAAGAACGCGAAGTGAAAGAGAGGGTTAAGAGAGAGGGTATGAGGAAAGGGAAAAAAGGGTCGTGCTATCGTTGCTTAAAGGGGAATTGGTTCAATGAGAAGGAAGCATGTCTTGTTTGTGATGCCAAGTATTGTTTGAATTGTGTGTTGAGAGCAATGGGTTCCATGCCGGAAGGTCGCAAATGCGTTGGTTGCATTGGGTATCCAATTGATGAATCTAAGAGGGGGAGTTTGGGGAAATGCTCTCGTATGCTGAAGAGATTGCTTAATCATTTGGAGGTTCGACAAGTAATGAAGGCGGAGAGGTTTTGTGAAGTGAATCAGCTTCCACCTGAGTATGTTTGTGTGAATGGGAACCCTCTTTCTTTTGAGGAACTCTTGGCTTTGCAGAATTGTTCTAACCCTCCGAAGAATCTGAAGCCGGGGAACTATTGGTACGACAAGGTGTCTGGGTTTTGGGGGAAGGTATGTTCCTTTTTTTTTTTTTAATAATTTTCTCCGTGAATTTTTTAAAGGGTTTAACTTCAACCTTAATGTCTGTATTTTTTAAATAATAATTTTTGGTATTTCTATTATGCTGATTTTTGTTGTGAATTTCACAGGAAGGACAAAAGCCTTGTAGGATTATTAGTCCCCATTTGAATGTTGGAGGTCCCATCAAGCCGGACGCTAGCAATGGAAACACGCAGGTTTTCATTAATGGCCGGGAAATAACAAAAGTTGAACTTCGGATGTTGCAGGTTGAAATTTTAATATATTAAAACAAATGAAAGATTTTATGCTAGTTAATAAATAATTTTTGTTGTTAAAAATAATAAAAGTTGTTGAAAGGATCTTGTTTTGGTTGGGCAGTTGGCGGGAGTTCAGTGTGCTGGTAACCCACATTTTTGGGTCAATGAGGATGGTTCTTATCAAGAAGAAGGACAAAAAAATACAAAAGGGTGTATATGGGGAAAGGTATTATTTTCTTCCTGTTTTTGGTTTATTTGTATCTTATTTTATTTATTGGGCGACAATGTTCATTTGCATTATTACACTTTTATTTCGCTTGTTAGGCTGGAACGAAGCTTGTGTGTGCTTTGCTGTCCCTGCCCGTTCCTTCTAAATCTTCAAATTCGTGTGGGTTTCTGTCCTCCAATCTGGTTACTAGAACAGTTCCTGAGCACTTCGAACATGGAATAGTTCATAAGCTCCTCTTACTTGGTTATAGTGGGTCTGGAACAAGCACTATTTTTAAGCAGGTTATTTATCATTTCACAATTGAGTTTGACAATTTTTATGCTGCTACACACATCGCAAAAATAATTCCACCCCCCCGCCCAAACAAAATGGAAATATATAATTGGGCTGCTTTCAGTAGTTTGCTACTTCGGTCTGTTATTTGTCAACATGAATGTTGTTGCTAAAAACCAATTTTTATTTATTGAGTTGTAAATGCTTATCACAGACCAAGATTCTTTACAAAAGCACTCCCTTCTCAGAAGATGAACGGGAAAATATAAAGTTTACCATTCAGACCAATGTCTATGCGTATCTTGGCATACTCCTTGAGGGCCGTGAGCGTTTTGAAGAAGAAAGCCTGGGAAATTTAAAGAAAAGTCAATCTTCTGTGCTTGACACTACAGGTATGAGTTCTATTTTCTGCCTCCTTTCCACTGCTCCTCTGAAATGTGTTCATTTCTAATGACTTTCGCATCAGTAGCCAAGCTTTCTTCCTTTTAAAGCATCACAATGTTAGGCATCAACTGTGCACCAGCTAGTTGTTGGTCCAAAAGGTATTCCATGAGCTTATACATGCGCTTGTGCATCATTATGTTTCATACTTCATATGTTTTAGTTTTAAAGTCTCTTCCCCTAACTCATTCATACATCATTTATGTTCACAAGGACGAAAGTGTTTGTTCTTGTAGACTTAAAATACTTTGATACATATTCGACCAAAGGATCACAAATGTTGATAAGCAACTAAATGATAGGGACTGAAATAATAAATGACTACAAATTCCTGTATACTAATAGATTTGACATTTATCTTACCCATTTGAATTAAAGATTTGCTGGTATCATTATGATTCAGGAACCAGTCCAAAACTTGGTGACAAGACAATTTATTCCATTGGCACAAGACTGAAAGCATTCTCTGATTGGCTACTGAAAACTATGGTTTTGGGCAAGCTTGATGCCATCTTTCCAGCCGCTACTCGTGAATATGCTCCATTGATTGAGGAGTTATGGAATGATGCAGCCATTAAAGCCACCTATGAAAGAAGAAACGAAATAGAATTGTTACCCAGTGTTGCCAGTTATTTCTTAGAGCGGGTATGGGATCAGTCTTTTGTTTTGATTTATTTTTATCAACAGTTTAATCCGTGCATGCAGGTTTGTATTGCATAAGATCTTTGGACTGAACATTCGTTAACATGCTTGCATATAATAAAAGAAAATATTAAGAGCAGGTTTATCTTCCCCAGTGCTGGGAGAAATGAGGATATATGATTAGTTTTTTTTATTATTATTATTGAAGATAATGGGATCCTCCATTAAGTAGTATAAATAAATCTTTATTTAAATTCATGATATATGAAATACACGAATTAGAAGTTTGATATATTTAATGTAAATGAGTTTTTTTTACTCTCTTAGCTTGTTTGTTTGGCCAGACTTCAATTTGATTTTTAGGCTTCTGGTTAATGTTAACTATTCTATCTGTTAACTAACCAAACTCAGCCTGCTTTACATCCATCTGTTGAGCATTATAATGCTTCATTGGCAATTTTTTTTTTTTTGGTGCAAAATTTGCACTATGGAAACATGTTCTTCATGCTTCTCTTCTATTTGTTTCCTCTTGAAAACAGATTGTTGGGTTAGTGGTTTGAGAATCTAACAATTCAATCCTGTGATTAGGCTGTTGAGATATTGAGGACTGATTATGAACCCTCGGATTTAGATATCCTCTATGCTGAAGGAGTTACATCATCCAATGGGATGGCTAGTGTAGAGTTTTCATTTCCTCAATCAGCACCTGAAGAAACTGTTGACACTGCCGACATACATGATTCTTTGGTTAGGTAGGTGAAAATATTTGCACCTATTGTTCCATGTGAGAAATATTCTGGGTAACCCTGATTGATTAAATTAATGTATAATTATTGTTGCACTTGGGAAAATAATTACTTTGTGGATAATGGCATGGTTGTAAGGCAAGTACACCACAACCTGGAAGAAAACCAACACAAGGACTAAACAGAGAATAAGTACGGTACCTTCTTTAGGGATTGTAATAAGGTGCCTCCGTAGTTGGTTAAAGTTTATTTCCTCCAGATGTTATATATACAAAGATAGAGAGGATAAGACATCCTCACCAAAAAACAAAAACAAAAGAAACATCTAGAAACTCAGACATGGAGTAATAATGTAATGAAGCATGCCAATCTCTTTGCATGTCTAATCTAACACAAACAACTCTAAACAGTTAATGAGCAGAACACCACGTACAAGCCAAGAAAGTAACTCTATCCCAAATGTTGTCCAGGGATGGCAAAGTGACCTTGAAATTTCTAGCATCCTTTCCAGCCAAACACATCAAAACAGCAAAAACACTGCAATAGAATTTTAGCTTCTCACAAAAGCCGAAAACCTATATATTTAATTTGGAGAAACTGATCCAAGTTCTTAGAGCACACCCAATTCTTATTAAAAATTATTTTCTCTGTTCTGGCCGTATAGATGTTTAGCAAACATAGGGTTCGGGTTCCTTCAACTGGCACGGATGTGATTTAGCAGTCATATCCACTGTAAATACATAACTTTTGCGTTCTTTGCAGATAATTCTTTCTAATTAAGACAATCTGATGGATAAGATATATGGTGTAAAATTAGGAGTGAAAGAGATGGATGGACATTGCTAAGACTATTGCACATTTGAGTCTCTGCATTCCCTTGACCAGCTTTGGCTTTTACATCATGTGAAGTTTTAGATTCATTTTTATGGTCATCAGGGGTGGTACCAAAATGCAATTTTAATCAGGTTTACTGTGTAAAAGATTACATCTGTTTCGTGTAACATAAATGTATTATCAAATTCCCACGTTTGTTTAAAAAATGCTTGCAATGCTTATTTCCAAATGCAAATCTCGACAACGTAGAAACGTGTGATGCTGTTGCCGATTTTCGTATATATGATTGGGATATTGAGTCAAACCAGAAAATGTACAAACTTAGAAACCGACCAGTGTTTAAATACAATCTTTTTTGGGGGGTGGCGGATCGATTACCTGAGCTGCTATAAAATGTTGCTGATTTATACCCTGCTCTGTTCTCCTTGGTTACAGGTATCAACTAATTACAGTACATGCAAGAGGGCTAGGAGAAAATTGCAAGTGGCTAGAAATGTTTGAGGATGTTGGATTGGTTATTTTGTGTGTTGCCTTGAGCGACTATGATCAGTTTTCAGTTGACGGAAATGGTTGTCTCACAAACAAGATGATATTGAGCAGGAAGTTTTTTGAAGCCATTGTTACTCATCCTACTTTTGAGCATATGGACTTCCTTTTGATATTAAACAAATTAGATGAGTTTGAGAAGAAAATAGAACAAGTTCCACTAACTCAGTGTGACTGGTTCTCTGATTTTCATCCAGTAATTAGCCAACATCGCTGCAGCAGCAGCAACATTAACAGCATTAATAATAACGCCTCTCTTGGTCAGCTGGCTTCCCATTACATAGCAGTTAAGTTTAAGAGGCTTTATTCATCTCTTACAGGGCGAAACTTGCATGTGTCCCTGGTGAAGGGGCTAGAGCCTGATAGTGTTGATGCAGCACTTAAATATGCAAGGGAGATTTTGAAGTGGAGCGAAGAGAGACCAAACTTTAGCTTGAGTGATAATTCGATGTATAGCATTGAGGCGAGTTCATTCTCTCCTTGATTATTGCTGGTTCAGACAAGGGTGCTAGTTAAGTCATATCATCTATGACTTGGATTCAGTTCATGTACATACATTGCTGACTAGGAGCTAGGGCACGAAACGGGCTATCGAGTTGTAATTTGCACTACAGCTGTAGGCTAGTAGGCTAGTAGGCTTCCGCTGCTAGGGTATGTTGTGTGTTCGCACGTGCCGCATAGATCAAGATGTAATGGTCAAATTCATTTTTTCATATGGTAAAGTAATATGTTGAAGCTTGTATTTCTCGTAGGATCCTGAAATTCTTTGTCTATCTTTTTTTTTTTTACCTCTCTTACATTCTTATTTTTTTTAGTCACATCCCTCTTTATATCCTTTTTGTTTTCACTCTAATTTCTCTCATTTTTTAAAAGGTGTATAAGCTTCATTCTAGTGTGAAAACATCATTTTTAATTTCTTGTCTTTCAGGCCTTCAACTTCTAGTAGGTTGCGAACCGGCTTTTAACGATACCTAATAATGAATTAAGTGTTCTAAAGTGGCTCAAATCCAATTATCTGTAAACTGAAATATTTACGGCTTTTTAAAAAAACTGTTTTCTTAGCTTTTGCAAAGCTTATATTTAAATTTGAACATGACACTATGTCGAAAGAACATGAAAAATTGGTTGCCAATCAGCATTGCTGAAACAATAGATCAAAAAACATTTTATTATTTCTACTATAAATAAAATTAAATATATTTCTATTATATGTATTTGGGAGAAGAAAACCTTTTCTAAGTTATGAAATATTGTCAATTGAGTTTGTAATAGATGAATGAATTATACTTTGTTGAAGTTCATCTTGAAGATTGGTTTAAGAATATATATTTTAACTGAAATTCTAGTAATTTAAGTTTCAACTAAGAAGAAAAATCTCGAAACTTAAGTTGTATCAAAAGGATTATACTTTTACATATTTTCATGAAAATGGATAGAAAAGAAAGCTTCATTTTAAGACAAAATGAGGATAACATATTTAAGAGGTTTTAAGACTTTTATGAATCTAAAATTAGAATAACTCAAATTAGTTGAAAGACGATACTTTGAGATATTTATTGATTAGAATTGTTAAAATGACTAAAGTGATTTTTTTACAAATTCAAGCAACAAAAAGATATACAAAAGGTAAATAAATGTGTCGAAAAGTAGTAAGTTTTAGAACAGTTGGCAAAAGTTACTAACAGTTATCACCGGTTGAAAAGCAGTTAGCAAAGGTTACTAACAGTTATCACGGTTGAAAAACAAGATGTGTGGAGCATATCTATGCAACAAAGTAGGAGCAGTTATAAAAAAATATGTGAAAAGCAGTTGCGAAAGACACTCCATAAGAAGAAAAGCATTAAGTCTAATTTATGTATAAATAAGACTAAATCTTATATTTTAGGGGACGACTTTTGCAATAGACACTAGCACTCAAATTCAGTCCATACCAAAGTTTTACATTAAGTTAGGCCCAGTTACCAGAAGATTCAACAGTTCTCAATGTTCGTCATGAAAGTTATATGTTTACAATTCCACAATTTGCTTTAATTCAAGTTTGTTTATGTAATTCCTTACATTTATTTTAATATTATTTCATTGTATTTCTAATCTCTTTTCATTTTTGTTTTACGATATTGACTTAATTGTTACAATAAAAAACACATTAAAAAAAATCAAAGAAGATATAAAATTCAATCTTTAAATTGTTTATGAATTTATTTATTTGCATATTACAAATTTCACCATTATATGCACAATACTACTTATTGACATGATAAAGATCCTTTCAAACATGTAAATTATTTTTTATAATTAATTTTAAAAAATATTCCTTTTTGTCAAACAGCCAATATTAACCATATTAAAATTTTTTTTTAGTTGACATGTTCGTACTAATTATCATCTTATCTTCTACAGTTTTTTTTTTGGTCTTTAAGAACTTATGCAAAAAATAATGAAAACATTGTAGTTTAAAGTGTATTTGATTGTTTAGTTTTATTTCAATTAATATGTTTTCTTTTTAGAAGAACAGCATGTTTCAATAATAAAGTTTAAAAAATGGGATATTCGACTAAAATCGGGTTAGTTTACAATGGGCAGTTTTGTCAGATTGAGTAAAAATTTACCTTATCTCTAGACGTTAAATGAAAGTCTAAGGGATATTTGTTTTTCCTTTTAAAATTAGATTAGTCCACAAATTTTTATTATATTATATTTTTAAAAATAGAAAACTATTTTTAAAAGAAAAATAAACATTCTTTTAATTTGACTTGAATTTACAATTTGCACTTAAATAAATCCACCACACCAAAATTCATAAAAATGTTTTGAAATTTAAAATTAAATCAGATTTGAAATTTAAAGCTCAAGTACTTAGCAGGTTTAAATGAATTGAATTAAAATGTACATACCCAGCTAAAGTAACTCGGTGGCAGACAAACGTGGAATAACTTCAGACAAAATTAACCTTTCAGCTTTAGATTATAATTCTTAGTTTCGTTTCTTTCTGTCCAAAAGAAAAAGTATGTGCTACCATAGGGTTTTAGAAAAAAATTTAAGAAAAGAGATTTATAAACTTAAAGAAGTATTAAAAGAAAAAATGAACAAGATAAACGGACAAAAAAATGAATAAAGAGCATTATTTTTTTGAAAAAAAAATTTATTTATAATTAAAATTGTTAATATAGATAAACTTCACATTTGTTATGTAAATACAAAATAAAAATAATTTTAGTTAGGTAAGAGCGATATTTTTTATGTTTTAATTAAAATATATTATTCTACGAGACAAGTAAACATTCCTTCTTTTTAAGTGGCTAATACATTTATTTTGCTTTATATTGTTGGAGATGATACTTTGATCTTTGTAGAAAGTAACACACTCTTATTAGCTTTGAAAGTCTTGAGGTTTGTGTCTTTGACATACACCATTGATCATGTCTTACTTTTTTTAGATTTACATTGTTGTCCACATAGCCTTTTTGTTACTAAGGAGTTCATGCACTTTGTATTTTTTATTACTTTTTGTTTACGCTCTATGCTTTTGTCTTGAAATGAGGCTCTAATAATTATTTTGTGATTGAGTTGGATCTTAATTTTGATCAAAAAAACTATTTAGATTGTCATTTCAAACAAATAATATCTTCAATAATATACAAATTCACTTTTCTAGACCTTCATAGTAAGGTAGAAATCTTTTTAGTAATTTTTAATTATTAAAAAGATTTATAAATATAAAAAGTATGAAAATTTAAAATTTATATTATTAAAAAAAATTCTGCCTTGCATAAATTTGCTCGTAAATACTCACATTAGTTGTCATATGAAACTAACAAAATAAGTTATTTGAGGCAATTCATTACAAGTACTGTGTTTAGGTAAATTTAAAGAAAAAGTAAACTTATAAAAATGATAATTGAAATGAGTAAAGCTTAATTTTTTTATAAACTTAATTTACATTAAGCTCTATCATATGAATAAACTTATTTAATTTTACTTTTATCATACTTCTTTCAATCAATCTATAATTAATATACCTTGTTATAAACTCAAGTGCATTAAAGTTATGTTGATAATTTTATGATTCTACTCTTGAGCTAAGTTATGTTCGATTATCTTTTAGCATAATCAACAAGATATAACAGTAAATTTAATAGTATTATGTTTAACTTAAACTTGTAGTTTTTTAATTTAATTTCTCTTTTAGTTTCACTTTTGCTTTGTGCCTACTTGTGAATTGCAAAAGTACACCACTCTTATTCTTTTTTTAATCTTTTAAATGTTCTAAATTTAAATAATAATAAAAATAAATAAAAGTATAGAATAAATGTAAGGTAATCATACAATTATTGTATTTTTTAAGTAAAAAAAATACAAATAAGATAAAATAAAATAAATCATATTTTTATGTAAAAATGGCGACGAAGCTAATGAGTAAAACCAAAACAAAGGATAAAAATGTTAGATATTAACTTACTATAACGCATAAAAAATATTAATTTTAAATTTGATCAAAAGTGTATAAATATACAACACATGTCATTGTTTATTGAATGATATTATACTTGTTAAATATTTAACAAATCTCAATTTTAAAAATAACTATGATTCAAGCTAACATAAGTTAGCAAGTAAATAATGCATGAGTGAGTCAGTCTTTTAAAACTGTTTTATGTACTTTTTACAAAAATATACTATTCAAATTTGTTATATGTAACTTAATAATATCAATTTTCAAGTATTCATGATTTAATCTTCTTTAAAAATTTGTAAAATTGCTCTTTAAACCTTTAAAATTTGTTATTTTATATCTTTATATAACTATATTGGTAGCCATTTTTATCTTTTCCAAACAAATCTTATATATATCTCATATTTAAATGGTGATTTTAAGAAAGTTTGTATTCATATGCATTTATACAATTTCAATTTATATTTAAAAATAACATTTGAATTAATAGAACATTGAATGTCATTTTAGTTTTTCAGGGACTTGCAAACTTTATTTATAAAGTTAATGATTTTCATAATTAAAACTTTTACAATCATTCTCAAAATCTCAATTCATTATAAAATTAATTTTGTTATTAATAAATTGTTCAATGTTATTTTAGATATTCTCCATGCTCTCCTTACACACTGGTCATATTACTTTGCTTAATTTTTGTAATTTTTACTTAAGTTATATATTACTCGCTTAAGTAAAAGTTACAAGGAAAAAAATGGCCCAGTAGATGAATTTCACTTAAGCAATTATTAATTAACTTAAGTCACGCAAGATATTTTAATATTTGCTTAAGCCAATAAAGTCTAACTTAAATGAAAATTAATAATCATATTTTTACTTAGCCTAAATTATTATAGCTTAAACGAAATTGGCTTGACTTAAACTAATAATAATGACTTAAGTATATATTAACGAAATTTATATATTTATTATTGTATAAAATTAATTTAAACGAATGTGATATAACTTAAAGTAAAATCATAAAAAATGATTTTTATGTGATTTTTAGGATGTTTACAAATTTAATTGATTCCATCGCATGACAATGCAATGAGATTGTTAAATTGAAAAATATATTTACACGCTATTTGGGAAGGAAGAATTAATGTAGAACAAGAAGAATTATAAAAAAAATTTATAATACTTTAAAAAAAAAAATTACAAAATCATCTTTTGTCTTAAATATCTCTCTCATACTTTTATTACTTAAATTCTATTATAATCTATCTAAAAAATTGTTAAAAACATAAAAAAATATATCTGAACTAACTTAAAAAATAAAGAAGGAAAGAAGTAAGTTTAAGAGAATAAAGTTAATTTCTATGTGAAATTTTTTTTATTTTCTTAATTGTTACAATTGCATTTTATATATATTTTCTTTTAAAAAATATTTTTAATAAATTTATTTTAAATATTTAACATTTAAAATTCTTAACTTACAAAAGTTATTAAAATTAAATTAAAAATATTTTAACTTTTTAAGATATGTTATAACATATAATCTTATTAACGAGTTATATGATATAAATTATTTTTCTCAATATTACTTCGACGTCTTCTTTTAACATGCCTATTTTGGTTAATAATTTTAAAATAACGTTATTATAATTAATTTTTAAAATTAGATTTATTGCGGTAAGAGAGCCAAAAGCCCATAAGAAAAAGTGCTTGGCAACCGACATAGGGGTTTATGTTATGGTTATGGGGGGAGCTAAAACCCTTTCCCTCCTTACCGAAACCCCAACGATGCGCCATTGGTTTCGTTTCGCTGGCCTCGCCCGGCGCCTCGACCGCCACTACAAGGCGGCGAGGGCGCCATCTCCGGCAAACCCTCCAAAGGCTCCAAAGAAACCACAGAAATTCAGCTTCCACGGAATAACATGGGAGGATCCATACAGTTGGATGTCTCAGATTAACGACAAGGTAGCGATGCGTCACATGGACGTGTACATGGAGCAAGAGGAGAAGTACACTGAGGCCATCATGTCCGATTCGGAGCGCCTCCTCAACAAGCTTCACTTGGAAATGGCCTCTCGCACGCCCTTCGACCTTTCCACCCCTCCCCTTCGCTGGGGCCCTTGGCTCTATTACCGTCGCGTCGAAGAGGGGAAACCTTACCCTGTGCTTTGCCGAAGATTGTCGAGCTTGAACGACGATTTCGTTTCTCATAAGTATCCTCCTGCTGGATTCGATTTTACCACGGGCAAGACCATTGAGCAGAAGCTCGTGGACTATAATCTAGAAGCTGAGAGGTTTGGAGGTATGTTATGGAATCTCATTGTATGCTTGAATTGATGGAATTGAATGATTTTAGTTGATGCTGTTTGGATTGTTTAAAGAGGAATGCTACTACACTTCATGTGATTCGTTAGCTTTTTAAAACGTTGGTTAAAAGTGATCAATTTATGAGATAACTGCTTTGACTTTTTAGAAACTGACCAACTACAAGGAGTGTGTTCAAAAGAGCATGTTGTTTAGAATTTCCGTTGTTTAAAATGGTGGAATGGAATGAGTTTCATTGCATTTCTCCAATACTTTTCTTTTTCCTTTCTTTTCGATTTGTGAGTATGATATGGAATCGGTATTTTGTTTTTATAGTTGTAGAGTTCTCTAAATGAACCTGCTTATAGTGCACCAAATTCACTGTACCAGGTACTGTGTATCGGGTTATCTTTAAAGGAAATCTTTCAATAATAATGTAAAAAGTGATGAACTGCATACCTACACAAACTGCTTACCTGTTCCGTATATGTGGTTTCTCTGTTTTTTCCTTCCTGTTAAACTAAGCAACGCAATCGTAGCTTTATTTCTTTCTACTCCATTCCATTCTATTCCTTTTCATTCCATTCCGGTCATTATAAGATGTCTAGAGTTTTAAATGTTTTGGTTACATGTGTTCTTAATATTATCATTGATTGGTTGGTTGTAGTAAATGAGTAAAATGATATCGAAGAGGTTGAAGTTAGATGCTAGTAAAATGGAGAAACAGGGAGGTGTTTGGGTATTCTAATGATTTTTTTATCTAACTTTTTATAGGCTATGCTTATGAGGAGCTGTCTGAGGTTTCACCGAATCATCAGTTTCTTGCATACACAATGTATGATAAAGACAATGACTACTTTAAGTTATCTGTTAGAAATTTGAATTCAGGTTCGTTGTGTAGTAAGCCACAGGCAGATCGAGTTTCAAACTTGGCATGGTTGAAAGATGGGCAGGCTCTGCTTTATGTTGTTACAGATCAGAAAATGCGGCCTTACCGGTAGGTAAATTGTTATTGATTTATTGGTGCCTTGGTGCTTCTATATAATTGAAAGAAGCCTTTAAATTGCTTTTTGCTTATGATTATTAGCACTGAAGTACATATAACGTTCCTCAATCTCATTCTTCCACTTATTGCTGCAGTATCTACTACAGTCTGATTGGATCAACTGATCAAGATGTTTTACTTTTGGAGGAATCAGATGAAAATGTTCACGTTAATATTAGGCACACAAAAGACTTTCACTTTGTGACTGTAAATACATTTTCTACCACATCGTCAAAGGTAAAAGATCTATAGTTTAAAACTCAGTCAAATTAAGATTCTTCATATTGTATAAGTGTCATAACCATCTCTTAGGTCTTTCTAATAAATGCAGCTGATCCATTGTCTGGCTTGAAACTAGTTTGGGAGTGTGATGCTCTGTCTCACTGCATAATTGAACATCACCAAGGTTACCTTTATTTATTTACAGATGCTCCCAAAGCAGGGAAATCAGTTGATTATCATTATCTTCTTTGTAGTCCAGTGGATACTCCTTCAAGTCCAAGAAAATGGGAGGTAGTTTGGAGCATCGCTATTCCCCTCCTATAATTGGCTTGTTTCATTTTAGTCCTCTTGTATATCTCACAAAAAGATGCGTTTATCTGAGACTCTGAGATATGTTGTTTTTTATATATCTCTTTGATTTTATTCCTCTTATATATTGCCCGACTGCAGGAGGTATTTGTCAATGATCCAGATTTAATTGTTGAGGATATTGATTTTAGTGATAAATACTTGGCACTGATTGTGAGGGAAGGTAAAAAATTTCAACTTTGTTCAGTTGGACTACCATTGCCCTTTGGGAAGGTAATGAAAGAGAATTTGTGATATCATTCTATCACTAATAAACTCTTGATGTAATTATAGTTTATCATCTTATGGAATTATTGCTGTAGACCATCTTATTTTTGTGATAGGGGGCAGTTAAACTGAGGAAGCTGTACCTACAGTTCTTGTCACTTCCGCAACATGTTTGCCAAATTTCGCCTGGACCAAACTATGACTTCTTCTCCTCGGTCATGCGCTTTATAATATCATCACCTGTGGTATGTGAACGATTGATTCCCCTTTGTTTTTTGTTAATTTCTGAAGATGGCTTCTCTTCATGTTTCTGTCAACATTTGTTTACCTTCATATTGTATCATCTATGAATGACCATTCACTGGCCTGGTTAAATGTGGATCCAAGGAAATTTAGAGAAGATGGAAAGGAAACAGTGTTTTGCAAAAAAAAAATTGTTTTCGATGATTTGTTTGATATAACTAAAGCTGCAAGATGGAATTCAAATAGAATTTTAGTGAATATTTTGCTATAACGAATCATGATGATCTTTATCTTTAGTTCCAGACCAATTTGAGTTTCCATTAAATACTTTATAATGTATTTTGCCAGTATGCCTGGTATAATTGATTTTGGCTTTCCAAATTCTCTTTTTGTTACTTTCCTCCTTGTTAGGTTTTTCTTGCTTAATATTCCAATTTGTTGTATGTTCACTATTGACACACACCTGGGGTCTTGGGAGGTCATTTTTGTTCAGTCTTATAGCAATGGTAGGTTAGGAGTGTAGTGCAATGCAGTACGAAGCACATTTGCATCTCAACCTGGATGAATGAACTGGTCATCAAATTCTGATATGTTCACCATGAGATTCTTGCAGATGCCTGATGCTGTCGTTGATTATGACCTGGCCACAGGTAGGTGGAGCATCATCCAACAGCAAAATATACTTCATGACAGAACAAGAATACTATATGGTAAAAATTCTGCAAGTATTAGCGTGGACTCCTCAAATTCCAAACACTCTAGTACTGTGAATGCCAACTTGGAAGATGATCACTTATGGAATGACCTGTCTGAGTTTTATGCCTGTGAACAATATGAGGTTCCTTCAGTTGATGGAGTTTTGATTCCTTTGACTATTGTTTTTGCACGTAACCATAAGCCAGAGGATAAAAACCCTGGAATATTGCATGGACATGGAGCTTATGGTGAATTACTTGACAAAAGGTGGCACAGTGAAATGAAAAGCCTCCTAGATCGAGGTTGGGTTGTTGCCTACGCTGATGTAAGGTAGGCTTGTCATTATTAAGCAGCCATGTACCCAACCTAATGCATAGTCATATGGATATTCTTCTGTTGCATTTATAAATATGATTTATTATATATTTCTAAGTTATTGAAAATTGTCCAAACAAATTTATTTTCTCTGTAGTCTTATCTCTTACATATGATAGTTTGGGGGGCTTGTTTCAGAGGTGGAGGTGGTTTTGGAAAGAAATGGCATCACGATGGGAGATGTACCAAGAAAAATAATTCTATCAATGATTATATCTCTTGTGCCAAGTTCCTCATTGAAAAAGATATTGTGCATGAAAACAAATTGGCTGGTTGGGGATATAGTGCCGGAGGACTTTTGGTTGCTTCTGCCATTAATCGTTCTCCAGATTTATTTCGTGCTGCAGTCTTGAAGGTGTTGAAGTCTTTAAGAATGCTTGCTTGCTTTTGGGTTTTATTTTGCTTAGGCTTCATTAAATGTGTTTTCTTAAATATACAATTACTATTTTGTATGATTTCTGCTGTAGGTTCCATTTTTAGATGCCACCAATACTCTTTTGTATCCCATCTTGCCACTTTTAGCTGTTGATTATGAAGAGTTTGGCTACCCTGGGGACCTTGATGATTTTATTGCAATTCGAGAATATTCTCCATATGACAATATACAAAAGGATGTTCTTTATCCAGCTGTATTAGTAACCTCATCTTTCAATACACGGTAAGTCACTGATGTCCTTGTTTATCTTCCTGCCATGGTATCCATGGTTTCTTTGTGGTTAATTTGTGTAGTAGTAGTAAGAATGAAGGCACTTATGATAAAAGTGGCAACCAAAATATGGACGCTTCAAAATGGCTGCTGAACAGGTTTTGGAACTTGGATGCATGTGTGTTAGATACTTCCCTCAGACAATATTATATTTCTATTCTTTGAATTTCTATGCCAATCTGAGTGCGATATGTTCAGAACTGGACAAGTTTCAGTCTTTTATTTTGTCTACATTACAATGATTAATGATGACTCTTGAAACATTGATATCTGTTGTATTTGTTTTCAGATTTGTGCTAAGACTGATTCTGTAGTGTTGCATACGTTTTAAACACCAAGTGCTTATGTTAGGAGTTACATTCATATAAAAAATATATCTTTAGAATTTGTTTCTATGTTTGCATTAAATTGTATTTTAAATCATAACTGTATTATGTCCTAATATTTTAGAATTTTCTGATTGCTGTATCTTAATTCTAATTCTTAATATCCATGCTTCCCACCTAGGTGGCATTGGCAACAAAGTTACTTAATTATTTTCCTTATTTCATAGCTTCCTTCTGCCTAGAATTTAATCATGCTTGTTTAAAAATGAATTAATTTAGGAATCAGTGCTCATTTTTAAGATTTCTGTGTGGGTTTGTATTATCAAATGCAAAGTTTCCTTTCTTTTTCTGAATACCTGATTTATTGCCTGTGGATTTGTTGTCATTTATTCATATGGAAAATGCTGTATGAATCAAGAACATTGTGCTTTCTGGTTGCTAGTATGTGGATATGTATTGTCCTATGAAGCATGGCACCTCTCTTGTTTGAAGTGTTGCAGTGTGGGACATGGTTCGGACACTCCTAATTAGGTGTTCAATTAAAATTTGTTTTTGAGCTCAGACACTTGAGCTTACACTTCAATATAGGTGACTTTATTTTGTTTTGAGATCTTTTTGTAAAGAGACTAAATACTTACACTGTAAAATAATATCACTTAATAGTTTTTTGAACATACATATATATGTGTGTGTGTGTATGTATATATGTATGTATGTGTGTGTATGCAGCATCCTATATTTTAGAAGTTAGTCATGTTGGAGTGTTCGAATCATGTCTGTCAGAGTCTGTGCGTTTCATAGGTATTGTCAGCTATAAACAAAATGGGCTGGTCCAAATATACCTGTCAAAATGTAGGACTTGGAACATTAAATTGAAGGCTGAAATAAATTTGCTTTTTTAGCCTGGCTGAGAAAGGTCACATGAAAGTGGATCTGATGCCCCACGAAAGCTTGTTACTTGCTATACTATTATTATTGTACTTTTCTTTTTCAGAATTTAGTCCTTTATAATTTTTTTTAAGTTATTTGTGTTTGATTTACTTATATTATTATTATTTTATTTTATTATATTATAAATTATAATTATGTGGCTGGCTTGGGCTTGGGCTACCATTTAAGAAACCTGAATAACTCTGGGCTTTTTTAGCTCAGCCCTCCCTCTACCTGCATCAGGTTGCCTTGGGTAGACCAAATCGATAGGTCTAGATTTTATCAATGGCATATGGTGTAAATACTGAACATGTCTGGCTTTCTATGGAGGTAAATTTTAGTGGCTGTGGAATGTGCCCAAGTTGTCTGTGACTTGCTTTCCGCCCAAATATGAGAAGAAAATATTTTTTTTAAAGTTATTTTAAGTCTTTGAAAAACAATATCTTGAGATTGAATTCGAGCCTGAGGTGTGATTAAATGCCTCTATCAACCTTTAATTTTACACTGCAGACTTTTAAGCCTCTTTACATGCTAACAAAGACGTGCATCATTAACTAACGGCATTTTGCCATGTGGGAGGGAGAGGGATGGGAAAAGAATTAAAGGAAGAGGACATAGAGTTAAATACATGGGGATAACGTGAAAATAACATGTTCCTAACCTCTGTTATCGACCATCCAAATGTACCCTAAGTTGTCTATTGCCTTCCAAAGACTTATCTGTACATTAGTTGTTTTTACGTGAATAGCAAAAGAATCAAACAGGTTATACTGTACTAATGGACCTTTTCATTTTCATGTCTCAGATTTGGTGTATGGGAAGCAGCAAAATGGGTCGCACGAGTACGTGATCTTTCAATTTATGATCCAAAGCGGCCAATATTGCTGAATCTGACCTCAGATATAGTGGAGGAAAACCGTTATTTGCAGTCCAAGGAATCAGCATTAGAGGCTGCATTTCTCATTAAGACGATGGAATCTTAGATATCCAAGTAATCGTTTGCTTAATCTCTGAAATACAGTTTGCGTGTGTGAGATGCATGCCTCCATATGGCAATCTAATATAAAAATGAAATTGTACTTTGGTTGAACCAATATCCAGTCAGGAGCTCTACATGGGAAACACTTAGCATTCAATATTCTTTTCCAGCTGGTGCTAGGCTTATAGCCTTCGATCATACTTGGGGCATGTATGATCCTTGGATGATCTTATTACCAAACTGAAACTGTGGTAAAACAATCAACACAATTGACACGATGGCGTTTACTTGCTTTATCATGCACCTATAGGACCATAGTTGCTTTCTGTTTCTTGTAAGGAATTTGAAGTTCATTATAAGAATAACAACAAATTCTCTTAACACATTATTATTTAATAAAGAGTATAATACAATTATGGTCTTAATAGTAATGACACATCTTATGAAGGATTTTTCATATTAGGTATCGTACAGCACCACGATAATATTGTCCCCACGTTTGACGAATTATCCATCAATTAAGTTTCGACAGTTTTCTTATAATCCACTTTAGTAGTGACATTCCGGTACACTCGAAATGTCCCAGAAATCATCCTATCGCTATCCCACACATAGGAGATACGTATTTATCGTCAAGTGAAAAGTTGTAATTTCGATAACGCAACCATTCATCACTGGTAGTGGTGGCACACTCCTGATACAGGAAATAATCAATTAAGAAAATCTTCAAAAGCTTTATTCATAAAAAAAAAGCTTAAAATTTTTTGAGAAGTTACGATTCATTTAAAATATGATTCAAATATGCACAAACTTCTATCTCTATTATTTCTTTCCTTTTAAAAAATTATTTTTCCTTAATCCACTTTTATCACTTAAATCACAACATAATTTCATTCTTCATTATATTTCACAAGTTGCCGTCTCAATACATCAATGATTAAAAAAAAAAAAAACTAACCAAGTGACCAATCTAAATAACTCAAAAGTAGGAGCAATAACTTAGTGAAGAGCTAGTTGAAGTTATCCAAAATCGATGACAGAAAATTGATTTAAACAGAACTTTTTAATGTCATTTTTTAAATTTATTAAAAAAAATTGGCATATAAATGTCTATGTAAAGCTTGTACGTAGAATGTTATTAGCTTTTTGTCATTAATTTTTTCTCTTATAAATATTAACTTTTACGACATTTGTTAGTAGATAAAGCTTTAATTAAAAATTATAGTAAGAATGTATTGGTAAAACTTCTTATATTTTTTTATGATTTTATAATAATTTATTATTTAATTATTAAATTATATATATGTATATGTGCCCGTGCATGCGTTTGATTCGACCATATTTAATAAATTCTTTCACGTATTTTATGAATGATCCCATCTTCAAAAGCCAAATCCAACAATTTGTTTCTTTCCGACGCCAAAGTGGAGTTCAGTGATTTGTCAACTGCCGGATGGTAAACCTGCATCATAAAATCCACTGTAATAGTACCTTTGGTGAAACAAAACTTAGTGGGTGAGTCCCAACTATGATTATTAGCCCTTTTAAAAAGACATATAATTTAGAACAAAAGTCGAGCGAAAAAAAAAAATTGAAAAAGAAGATATTCTTCATTCAACATATATATATATATATCGCGTTGATTGAGGTGCCAAACATTGGTTGCATTATCCTGCCCTTATGGGTAGTAGGGTAACGATATTATTAATTAATTATTAAACAGAATCATTTATTTATGTTATAAATCATTTATTGATTAATTAACTACTTTTTTTACGTCAGATAAACTACTTCAGAAATAATGTATTTAATTATTTGCATCGAAATGTGGACACCGGATTAATTGACAACATAATGTTTGGTGCAAGACTACAGTGCAAATACAACTAGTAGATGAAAAAAAAAAAAAAGTAAAACCCCAGGTTTCAGAACAGTACGAGTGCTGATCAATTTGTCGTTTCTTGTTCTTACACTTTGGGAAAAAAAAAAATAGGACCAATCCTTATCGACAGACTTCATCACCACACTTTCAATTGGTAGAAAAAATTGAAAAATCCAAATGTTAAGGATTGAGGTGTCTGAAAAAAAATCCTGAGGGAATAAAAACAAGAGAAAAAAACAATGATCCTGAGGTATCAATGATTGTTATCTTCGGGGACCAAGGGAAAAGCACATTCATCCACTTTGCCTGATTCCATTCTCACCTCGGTCAAATACTCAAATTCAAGTTACACTAACATTTAGGAACAAATTTATGTCAACAAAGAAAGCACCAATTGGATGTTATCATAAACTATAGCATGAAAATGGACACTACCTTTTTACAAAAATTGGAAATCCTTTCGTATGCAATAGAAGCAAAGTATTTATCAGTAGAAGTTCTACCCATACAATCTTGCTTCAAAGTACACCATGGCTTCCCAATATGCAACAAATCTCTAAAGCCAACTCTATAAGCAGCTCAAAAAACAAAAGAGGAAAATTAAAAATGTAAGCAACAAGAAACATGAATTAACAAATCCACCCCGCTAGCTTTATCTTGGTTTGATGCATAAAAATAGGTTTCTGTCTACCTTAGGAGCTTACAACTGATCACCAATCCATTCTTCATGCAGCTTTTGCTGCTGTCCCTATTGGCAACTTCTCACAAATAATATTTCATCTTCAGTTTCCAAAATTGAATAAAGTCACTGGCGACTTTGCATCTCATGACTCAGATCCTTCTTGGACAGTAGGAAGACCCCCTTCTCTGATAAATGTTGGATTAAGAAACTTTGCCACAAAAGCCCACAATTTATACACATCCTCAAAATTAGTCAGAAAGCCCAGTGAAGCTGTGACAACTTCAAGCCTTACAAAGCTACCTTTCCCATCACGCCGACCGTTCTCCATTGGCCTGCAAAGAGTAGTGTCTTCAAGATTTGGAGCTCCTCGGTGCTGTCTTGAGGTATCAAGAATCTGTATGTGACTAAGGAAACCAATTCCAAGAGAGATTCCTTCTTTTTCAGCCAGCTTTTGAACAATCTCTGGATTGATTAGCCCCCTACTTCTGTCCCTCACATTGAAAGCCACAGCTGCACCTCTTTCATATTTTATTTTCGGGCCATAGATGTGGACAAGATTTGCTCTTTCACCCCCATCAGAAGCAGGTAACTTCAGTTGCAACAACGAGGTAACAAGCCAATTTATCAAAAACCGAAGTCTCAGTGTAGTTTTATTGAGACCGAGCATATTGACATGAGCAATATGTCGACATATTATCTCTGGTTCCCTCCTGCCCCAATCTTGTCCATCACCATATTCTCCATCACTTGTGACCTCTTCATCATCGACGCTGGTTGCAGATATGTCCCCTGGCTCCAGGGTCTGGCTCAAGTACTCTTTACGATTATCTTCCATGCTAAATGACACTCTTCTTCCCCTGCTGTTGGCTTCATTCTCTTCCAAACCAAAAAACCTGCCACCCCCATATCGATTCCCTTCTCTTCTCCCCAACAACCTGAATTCACCTTCAGTTTCCCTTCTTATGGCGCTCTCTTTGACATCAGGACATATTTCAGAGGTAGAACCATTCTCTAAGTTTTGATGCCTAGCAAGAGAAGTTGAATTGTTGAGCCAAGATCCTTGCAGAGCAACAGATCCATTTTTGGCAGCTTCACTGGTTCCAGGTTCTTCCAGGATCTCATTGACATGCAGATGGTCTGACCCGTTACCATTTCTTGAATAATGATTGACTTCCTCAACATGCTCTTCTTCAGGTACCTCTTTGACCCGGTCTAATTCCTGTGACATCAGGACTGCAGCATCAAATGAAAGCACACGGTGGTCTTCATGAGCACCAAGGTTTACCTCTCTGTCATCATACATAGGGCTGCCATACATCTTGGAAGTTGGTTTCGGAGAATGTTGCTTCTGGTTCCTCTTTCCATTGAACCAAAAAGGTGGTAGGGGAGAAGCTATCTTCTGTTTATTAGATTGACCTACATTGTCAGATCCTAATGGACTCTGACCCAAATCAATCCAAAATGAGTTGTCTGAAGACTCATCCTCACTGAAGACAGGACTCTTTATTACCTCTCCAACAGATATACTCTCAGTCTCTTCAAATATAGTGCTAGTCCCATCTCTTTCAGAGCTGTCTTGATCCATTTCAGTCTCAAATACATCTCTGACCTGTGCAGACGTGAATGCACCAGAGAAGGCAGGCAACTGTGATCCTGGACGAGTATCAGAAGTCTTATCACCAGTCCCAGTGATTTCATCGTCTTCAATCCCAACCAATCTATCCAAACCATCCACAGAATCACTCAAATACATTGGAAACTCAGGGGTAATCTTCACCATTCCAGACCCAGTGCTCCCAGACTGATTTTGAAGGCTTGGCATCACGGATTTCTTGATCAGAAGACAACCAAAACCAGTGGGATCATACCCAAAGACCCTGTAAAATGAAGTAATAATAAAATCTGGCCGAAATAGGGACAAGCCCAGCGAATCCATGTCCTTGGGGCCCAACGATCCAGCATCAAGTAAGACATGCCAGTTGTTCTGCTGTGCCAAGGCCATCCACTGGTATGAATACTTGGCCCCAGTTACTCTAGACTGAACTGGGAACACAAAAAGACCAGTGGCCGAATCCTTCTTCCGCTTCTTCTTGTTGGAAATCTGTTTTCTCAAATCAGTGGAGCAGAGTTTGAGGGTTGGCCATTTAAACCATGCACTGTACACTTTGGCACCTTTCTCCCTGGCACTCTGAGCCATCCAAGCAACAGACTGGCTCTCGTGGTCAAACATGGTCAACAACTTTTTGTTTGTATGGAAAGGGTACGATTCAGCCAGCAATTTAAAAGCTGATCCTCTACTAACAGTAAAAACAAGGCCATATTCATTCTCAGGTATATTCAAATAGTCCATAATTCGAGCCTTTATATCATGCTCAACAGTTCCTTTCTCAGCACCACCATAAAGTGCATGGTTACTCAAATTTGCAGTTATCTCAGACAAACTAAACGTAGAAGACTCCCAATAGTGAATTGTCTGAACAAAAGAGAAGAGTCCAAATCCACAGTAATCAAGGCATACCTTAGGTGACAAATGTGAATACTCATCAGACCTCAATTGATCAACCTTATCCGATGACTGGTACTTGGGGTACATAGTGAGGAACTTGGAAAATGCTTCTTCGAGGCTGGGAATTTCCTCCTCAGACTCGTATATTCGCTCGGCTGCAAGCGCCGTGGCCCGAAGGAACTCGCGTTGCGCGTGCAGCCTGGCTAGTGACCGAGATCTCCCAAGGCCCTCATCCTGGTTGCCAACAGAGTCAGGCTCCATGTCTTGAGATTTGGAGAGTGACCCATCTTCAGAAGCTTCTTCAAGAGCTTCCCTGAGCTTGTTCTCTTGCAGCTTTCGGAGCATTGATGGGTTTCTCCTCATGTCAACCATGGAATCATCTTTCCTCCTACCCTTCTTATCCATGATCAGTGCAGCACAGTGAGAAATGGGTTTCCATAGTGAGAGATGCATGATCGCTTCCTCCTCTCCTCACACAAAGCAATCTGAGATGATAACCAAAAAGGAAGCTTTATTGAGACACTTGAAACAACACAAACATGACGTTTAGTTTAGCTCATCAATCTATAACAAATTGAACTTCAACAACTTCCTCACTAAAAAGACAACAAAATCTAACAAGATAAGGAATCTGGAATCTTAAAGACCACACCTCTTGATTTCCCCAACAATCCAATTCATGAAAGAAGATATTTTTCTTTGAGAGCAAAACAAAATAACTCAGCTCACCATTTCAAGCTAAAACCAACAAGGACAAAAAAAGAAAGTTTTTTTAAATCCTCCAGAACCCAGAATAGGTTTCAATATCCAATTTCTCAGAAAAGGAGGCGGGTAACAAATGGGAAAAAAACCCGAGGAGAGAGAAAATCAAAAGCTCAAACCCTAGAACCCAGATCCCAAAATTTGCAAGGTAACTCACAGCAACAAGAAACTCCAGAATTTTATTTTATTTTTGAAGAAATGGGTTTCAAGGAGAATCAAACGACAACTAATAGAATCCCTGAACTGCAATCAGTAGCTATTGACACTCCACAAAACACCTGAATAGCCATCAAAGGTGAAGAAAGACCCTCCTCTCTCTCTCTCTCCCCAGTTCACTGCAGCATAATTAAAGCAAAGCGCCCCACATCAAATTCGCTTTTACCAGGAGAGAAGTAAAACCAAACAAACAGGTATGATATCTTCACTGTACGATTTTCCCCTTAAATTGAAAATAAAAAAAAGGAAAAAAAAAAAAAGAGAAAAGAAAATGGAGAGAAATTTCAATTCAATTGAAGACCTCCCATTTTGCCTTTCTCTCTCTACGATCTTTCTATTTCTCAACTCTAGAAAAACCCTGCTTAACAATTACATCCAGCGAGAAGGGACATTTGACTCTCGCAAAAACCAAATTTGTTAAGATATTAAAATCAATTTTTGATTATTTAAGAATTGAGGTTCCCTTGTCTATGTTGGGTGTGGGACCCACAAGCTGAAGTCATGGCAAAAAGTCAAATAATCAGCTGGCTTGTAAAAGCTGTTATCTGTCCAACTGGGCAATCCACAAAGTCCAAAGTCCAAACCCCCCAATTCCTCTATGGCTTGGATTTGTGACTGTAAATCTCAAACGGAATCACCACCATTACATTAAAAACAATTATCATTTTAAGGTTTTATATACATTCATTAAAAATTTATTGAATGATGAAAATTATAAAAAAAAATTAGAAAATAATTTTAAAATAAATTAAAATGTAAAAATGGGAATTAATTTTAAAATATTCTTCATTCTATTCAATTTTAAAAAAAAATGAAATAATTTTTTCTTTCATATCTCGCTGGAAAGCTTATGATGTATTTAATATTTGACATCGTTTGCTTCACCGTTCATTTTCAAATTTTGATTCTTCTTTGACAAATTACTACAAAAGTTTCAAAGAGTATGAAGAAGGCTCGTTTTTGTGTGATTTTTGCTTTTGTTTTTGGCAAAGGAATTGCTTTAAGTTTCAAATTCAATTTAGTATTGAAATTGGAAAGAATATATTCCGCAGCCCCCTAAAGCTAAAAAGAGAGAAAAATTAAAAAAGCGAATCTTTGATCCAGATGGTTAGAAGCTTATTGTTAGATTCAATATTCTAAACCTTAAGTGATGTAACAATTTGTAAAAAGCTTTAACATAGATAGGCATTACATTCAAACAAATGAACAATGATCAACTAATTAACTTAACCTCCAATAATTACAACGTATTTGAGTTTGGTAGGAAAAGCGTTGATCATTTTTGTTAGATTTTAAAATTAGCAAACTTCATTGTGTCAGTGTCTTGTGCTTGAGGATTTTGTTTATCGAGCCAGATCAACAACATCGATCTCTTTCCTTCATTATTTAATTTTTTGGATGGGACAAACGAGAAATCAGAAATGCAGCCCCAAAAACTGAAAAATAATATTATCAAGTTGATTGAGTATTGCTCTATTTTAATTTGCACTATGAAACAATTTCATTGTATTGCTTTAATAACTGACATCTGGGTCAACCCTTGCAAGCGGAGGATCAATCAAAACAATAAAATTAACAAATTTTCAAAGACATCCCTGCCTGTGCCTAGTTTACCATCAATCAGTGATAGGCACCTTGTTTATGACGTTTATGTGATGTTAACCGCATATTATTATAATTAGTACTACTATTATTATCATTATTCTAACTAAGTGATCAAGGCATAACTTCTCAGTTTCTTGTCCACCCACGTTTTCGCCATATCCATGCTCCTTCATCAAGGTAGGTAAACGGCAAAGTCACGTTAATGTTGAGTATAACTTGTAAATAATTTGTATGTTTAACAGAAATTAAGGGTTGAGCTGAATCTTTATTTTTATTTTATTTTACAAATTACCAATATCAGAAATTTAAAAGAATTATAGTGGGGTTTACAGTTAAGTTTGCTAACAGTGCAGCACCTAACATACTAAGCATGAGAGTTTAATTTACATATACATGGAACTATTAACTCATGGGATTCCATATGCAGCGTAACGTGGGTACTTATGATGATGAGTCGATTACTTAACGCTAAAGATAGTCAAGGTTTCTCGCTTATTTAATGCAATTGCAGGTTTTCCTTTCTAGAATCATCGCGTTTGGTTTTGTACATCTAAGATACTTAAATACAAGATATAAAAATTAAATTAATATGGTAAGATGTCTGAATATTTAAGATTTTCATATTTAATATGATCTATTAAATGTTTAGACATATTTAATGTGTTTAATTGGTTTCATACGGTAATCTTAAATATTTCATTTTTTTTAAATATAATTTTATTTTGTAAATATAATAATAAATAAATAATCTAGTTATGAATTTTTATATCTTACAAATTTTTTTTTCTATTTTAAAGGGTTAAAAGCCCAAACAAATAAATACAAAATTAGGGACTAATTCTAAGAGTTTAAATACCTAAAGAATCAAAGCAAAGAAAAGAAAAGAGGAAAGATGAGGTTGAATTAATACAAGAAGAAGACAATGAATCATCTAAGCTTAGTTTGACTAAGTGTGAGCATATTGATTGACTTTCCTTATAAGCATGACTAAATCTAACAAAATGAATAAGTTTAACAACATTCCTAATTCTAGCAATTAGGTCATATAAAGGGTGAGCATAATCACATACATTGAAGATAAGTGACAAGGCTTCTCTAGCATCACTCTCTATCCAAATGATGTGGATTTCTTTTTGGACAATAAGCTTCAGCCCTAAGAGAATACTCCACAATTCAGCTACCACATGAGGGCAAAGATCTAATTTCTTGCAGAAATCAAAGATAAAATACCCTTGAGCATTCTTGATTAATCCACCATAAGTAGCAACACCATTTGTTAGGAAAATAGCCCCATCAACATTAAGCTTCCATTGGTAATCAGGGAGAAAAACCCATTTAATTTGAGCCTGATCCTTCACCTGCTTCAAAAAGGACCTAGTTAGGTTACCATGGCAGCCACCAAAAGCTTGAAATTTTTTTTTGAATGAGAACCAAGGATTAGACATAATAGTTATTAAAAATGAAGTTATTTTCTCCTTCCATAGGTGTTATACAACAATTTCAAATAAGCTTTTTCAATTAAAAAATTTACTAAGATTCTCATTTGAAATATTAAGCATTAACCAATTTGAAATGCTTTTCCTAAAGAAAGTAACCCACTGCTCAAGAAAAATAAAAGACTCTCGGACATCCTTAGCATAAACATAGTCCTTAACAACATGAATGAAAATTCTCATCTTCATTACATCTAATACAGAGAGAAGAAGTTAACATACCTTGATTACATCTTTCAACATTAGTGAGCATTTTATTGTGAGCTATATTTAGGCTTGTAGGCTTGTTTAAGGAGAACAAGTGTTAGTTTTTCCCTATCCCAGACCCCATTTCTAGAGAATAAAGCAACATGAGTTTCCTGATCCAAGATAGTAAAGGAAATAGTGCTATATTTAGACAAAAGACCAGCATCATGACAGCAATTATGAGGCCAAAATTTAACATTCATCCCATTCTAATATTCCAATCAGTTCCCTGAGAAATATGCCAAATAAAGGATAAACTACTCCACAAGTGAGAGGCTTTAGAGCCAATCTTAGTCTCAGGATTTTGACCAATAGTAAACTTGTATTTATTACAAAGAACCTCAACCCACAATGCAAAATGGGAAGTTAGGAGCCTCTACCAAAGTTTCATCAAGTAAGCCTTATTCAGAAAGTGCAAGTCTTTTAAAGTTAGACCCCTTCAAATTTAGGTTTACAAATTGTCTTCCAGCCTACAAGGTGACACTTTCTATCTCCTAAAGATCCCCAAATAAAATACCTACAAATTCTATTAATTTCCTGACAAATAGAGGAGGGAATTAATAATGTTTGCATTTCTTAAGTTGGGATGCTCATGAGGTAAGACTGAAAAAGGGTCACTCTACTTGACATGAAGAGGGAATTCATTTTCTAGAAGGAGAGTTTTTTCCTGATTTTATCTAAGAGGTAGGAGTAATGGCTCTTAAGGGGTTTGAGATGATAGATAAGGATACCTAGGTACCTATCAATCTCATTGGTTAGAGGGGTACCTAGATAGTTACTAATAGATTAAGAGATTATATGGTCATTATTAGCTGAAAAAATAAGAAGGATTTATTAATATTAATTTTAAGGCCAGAGGATATACAAAATTCATTTAGCATAGACTTAATGATATTAGTTTAATCAATAGTGGCTTTAGCAACAAGAAGAATATCATCAACAAAAAATAAATAGGAGACTTTAGGGCCTTGCCTACTGAAAGGGAAAAGGAGTTATTCCTTACTATCAATTTTATCATTGATGAGATAAGCTAATCTTTCAATACAAAGGATAAAGATATAAGGGGAAAGATGATTCACTTGCCTAATATGCTTAGAAGGTTTAAAAGGGGATGTCACATTATTATTTTAGTTAATAGTCATAGATGAAGAGAAAATACATTGCTTAATTACTTCAACTAGACTGGAACCTAAGCTAATTTTTTTGTAAGGTATCGATTATAAAGGACCATCTAAGGTTGTCATAAGCTTTCTCATGTTCCAATTTAATTATCATATAACTAGTTCTACTTCTAAGCTTATGAAAAGAATGAGTCAATTCTTATAAGACTAGCACATTGTCAATGCCTTGCCTCCTAAGAACCAAGCTGGTTTGGTTACTAGAAATTAAGTGAGGAAAAGCCTTTCTAATCCTATTTGCAATAAGCTTAGTGATTATCCTATAGCTAACATTACACAAGGAGATTGGTCTAAATTAGTTTATGAATTCATGGTTCTCAATTTTGGGTATTAGGATAATTCTAATGTCATTAACCTCAACTATCTTAGCAGAATTATTAAAAACTTCATTAACAAGTCTTAGCAAAAAAGGAGTAAGACTATTCCATTGATTTTTGAAAAAAAAAAAGAAAGCATGTAAACCATTAGAAACAGAAGATTTAAAGTTTTCAATAGTAAATAAAAAAGTCTTTATCTAATCAATAGATATAATAGCCTTTAACTTATTTATGTCAAAATCTCTTAAAGGAGAGAATGATGTTATTGCATACATGATAAGAAAATTCAGGCAAGGATCATAATACAAATTCCTAAAGTAATTAAGAGTCAAAGTTTTTAGATTTTCAATATTAAACTCTCGCTTATCAGAATCATTTTTAAAGGCTTCAATAATATTTTTTTTTACTAAAGACAATTCTATCCCCTAATTTAAGTCAAGTTGATCTATAGTGATAGTACTAATAAGTTTCTTTAAACTCCAACACCTTTTGATATTTTCGCTAGAAGGAATTCTATAGAGATGAGGATTGTTTTTTTAGATTAATTTTCTATAGATACTCTTTATTATGCTAAAAAAAACGTTTCTTTTAATTAAAAATATTTTTGAAAACATTTTTATTTCAAAAAGAATTATTATTTTTAAATTTAATAACATTCTCAATCCAAAAAAGAAAATCTAAAAATTATTGACTTAATTACTAATATCAAGATAAGAAATTTAAGGAATAAAAAATTTTAAAGTTATTGTTGAATCTCATTCTATTACCCTTAGCCTTAATTTGGATGAGTAACATACATATGCTATATATATATATATATATATATATTAAATACATAAGTTGTAACTAATTTATTTAGTTGAATATTTTTTCATAAATATTAAATTTTATTAATCCGATCATTGGTTTTATAGTTTCCAATAAGTAATTTAAGGTTACAAAATTTGCATATATTTATTTTAAAATTTCAAATATTTATTCATTATAAAACTTAAAATAAATATGTTATCACGGATAAAATTTATCTTTAAAACTAAATTTAATATCTATTTTCACGACGTTTGGCATGGAAGAATGTCATTGTCGACGATGCTGTAGGTAGCAAATTTGATCGCAATATTATCTACGCTGTATTTAATAATTATTAGATGGGTGCGCAGTTGTGTGATAAAAAATTATAAGCTATTCAAATGGCGAAGATGAAATCAATTGACAGTGACTAGGCTATTGAATCATGGGATGGATGTATCTCCATCCATTATTTTTTTATAATGATAACTTTTTGTATAACAAAGTACATAAATTAATTATTAATTTATTATTTAATTTTAAATTTTAATTATTTATACTTTAATCATAAATAAATTATATCTTTAATTTAATCTCATTTAATATTATCAATAACTAAAATATTTATTTTTACATATATAAAATTTATTAAATTTAAAAATAATTATATAATATAATTATTTTAAATTAAAAATTTTATTTTATTTTAATAAGACTGCATAAAAAATTACTAGTTATATTAAAATAACAAACTAGCTTTAAAGATATAAAAATTTTAAAATTGCACGCCGTGACACTAACACTTCTCCATTTGATTATTTTAATCACTACACGGCAATAAATAGTTAAACATTTAATACATTTGAGGATTATTGATATGCAACGTGGGTTGCATGTACTTGTAGAATGCAAGTAATTTGAAGTTGTTTTACCTTTCTCCAATTTCAGTGGCCACAATTTACAACTTTTTAATTTATTAATTTTAAAACATCAATCAAAATATTTTAGACACGTGGAAGAAGAATTTATAAATTTTATAATTTTTTAATAAATATTTTAATATATTTTTTAAATAAATAATTTAAAAACCTAATATTAATATGATTTAATTATGAGCACCCTATCACTTAACTTTTTGAAGCACGACATTATTTATTTTTAAAATGGAGGGAAAAATAGAAGCATTTATGTCGAGGCACAAGTGCACAACAAATTTTATTTATGCAGTCTTAGAGTTAGGGCAGCCTCATTTAAAAGGTTGGGTGGAGTACCTTTTTCTGCAAAGTGTAAAAATATAATATTTTGCAAATGTTTTTTATTTGAATTTTTTAGGTGATATCAACTAAAAAGATTAGGAACCATCTACAGTTTTTGACAAGTTTTATGTATTAATTAAAAATTGGTAAATAAACAGATTAAAAATTGCTATAAAAGCATATAATAAATTATGATAAAAATATAAAGTAGTTTTTAACAATAATGAATATTAAAATTTTAAAATATTAGTTAAACAATTAAAGATATTTTTAATTAAAAATAATATTGTAATAAAATGAGTTATTCGATAAAAATTATTATTTATTAAATTTTTAATAAATATCTTTGAGATATTATTATTTTTAAAAATAAAGCACTAATTAGTAAGGTATTATAATATTTTTAATTTTAATTAATGTCTTTAAAATATTAATGATCATTTATCTTTAATTTACAGTAAGTTCATTTCACTTTTTGGCTCGCGAGCGATAAGGAAAAAAAAGAAGAAAGTGATTTTTCGCTATGTAATTGTAAGCAGGAGATCTGCTAGTACGCATCAGAACCGAATGCTGTTATAATAAGCAATATAATTTTCTTGTTAAAAAGGAAATATATTAATGACAGAATGTAAAAGTTGAGTCACTTTGTGTTTGTGATCATTACCTTTTGTCGGTACAAAGTAGACACACCACAACAGGACATGCATGTCCTAAGAGAGGTTATTTACATTATGGCTGAATATTTGAAATGATTCTATGCTTTGGGTTGAGTCACAGTGAATGTTGATGAGATGTTGCTGGGATATATTCTTGAACTTCTTGAGTGCTTTCTAATAATTTATGAAGTTTTAAGGTTATTAATTTTAATTCTTAGAATTGATTTTAAATATTTAAAAGCAAATAACACTCAAATATTTTGAAGAGAATCTTTAGATAGATAAAAAAAAACTTCAAAAGTTGTGTTATTTTTAAAAAAATTAGAGTTCATTATTAATGATACGTTAGTTGATTCAGACTTTGCAAGTAACTTTAACAAGTGAAAATTCACTACATATTATGCGTTTAAGTTAAAATGCTTTGCACATTGCAAAAAATCAAATCTTTCACTCAAAAACAAAGTACATGAGTATCCTATATTCAAGTAGTGAAAGTAGAGAATGTGAACATTTAGAAGATTTTTACTAAAGATAACTTAGCAAATATTATGACAAAGCTAATAAATACTAACAAATTTAAATAGCGTAGATCCTCTTATAGTTTATTAAACAAATGTTTTTTTTTTAAAGCTGACTAAAATCAGTTTTAAGTTAAAGATTATAAAAATAATTACTTTTGTGATCAAAACTATTTAAGAAGACTAAAATAGACGAAAAATTTATCTATTTAATAGTTAGAAGAGATAAATAAACTTGTTATCTTATGTTATAGTTTATTTATGTAAGAGAAACATATTTATAAATTGATCTTTCTTAATTATTTTTTATAAAATAATCTAGATAGCATTTGAGAGTTTATATATTCTTTAAGAAATATTCTCTTGTATGTAGTATAAAATAAAAATGTGTTATTGTTATCTTCTTGTAACATAGGGAAGTTATAATTCTTAAAGATTTTTATTTAATTGTTTTCACTTATATAACTCAGATTATTGATTAATTATCTGTATTGATTTGGACATACTGAAGAGATTATGTTGAATTGGATATGCTTTGCCTTAAATGTCTTTGATATTTTGGTTGGCATTTCCTTTTTTTGGTGAATGGTTGGCTTTTTCTAGTAGTCTTGTGACTAATCATAATTTATCATGGTTTAATTAGCGGATGGTGATGTGTATGTGCTATGCCATATCTAACTAGTTTCAAAATAGCAAATACCCTTCTCCTTTTTCTTTTTATACGTTGCAAATATCCCTTCTTTGAATGCCTTGCAGCAATTCACACTTCATATACATTCTTTACTTTTTAGCCAAGAAACTCCGAATTATTTTTTATATTTGTTTACCATTTTGAATGGCTTAAGATTAAATGGAAAAATTATAACCTCATATAAGTGAGAGATGTTAGGCTTGTTTCTTTTTCTTTTTTCTTTTTAATTTTTAAAAATTATATTTTAAAAACCTTTTCTTAAAAGGAAAATGAAAATAAAAATTATGTTAACAAACAAATTTTATTATTTTTTTTATTTTTAAAAAAGCTATTTTTAAAAATAGAAAATCAACTCTTTGAAAATAATTGTTTATTAGGTTTTAATATATGATTCGACTTTCCAGAAAAAATTATTGATCAAAATTTGTTTATATTTTTAAAAATATATTATTTGTGTACATTTGATTGATAAAAAATTAATTACTTAAATTATATAAAATTTTATAGCTTAACCTAATTAATACAAAACTTTAATTCAATAATAATAATAATAATATTTAACATTCATAAGTAATTTTCACAATACATATTACATGGGAATTCATTATTTTATAAGTTTTGTACAACTTACTAAAAGAGTTATGTATACAAATTAAAAAGCATACAAAATTTTAAATAAATTAAATGTTTATAAATATATAAATTTGTGACCGATATGTATTTATATCTTTAAGATATGTTATAAGTTAGCCTAAATTATTTGATAAAATATTAAATAAATTATAAATTATATAGACTTTCGCCCAATTCTTAGATTAATAAAATTTAATATTTAATAGATGTTATTAATTACAGTGAGTTTAAAAAATTTATTTTTAGAAAATAAATATATGTGTGCATTTCATAACTTAGATAAGGTCATTCTTTTGCTTAGGTGAAAGAAATGATAATATAGTAATAACTTAAATATGTTTATCTATCTCTAAATAAAATTTATTTTAAATTATTATTTATTAATTTTTTTCATTTTAATACTTAACTAATTTTATTTTTTAATTTTGTATTTGACATTAATATTTATCAGTTAAATGATCACATCACTTTTAATCTCTCTCCTTCACTTTACTTTTAAATTTCTACATCACAAATTTATATCAGTATTTTATTTTTTAAAAAATAAAAAAATAAAAAAAATAAAATTTAAGTGTGCAATATTTTATAAATATATATTTTATATTAATTATATCAATAAAAAATTTTTTTTATAATAATTAATACAATGAATTCTAATTAATTATAAAAAATACACCACTGCAAATATAAAATACAACCTTAATTTACTTTCCGCAGGAGTAAAAAAACCTTAATCTTCATCTCTTGGATTCCATCATCAATAATCATGCGCAGAACCCTAGAAGCTAAACTGACAAAGAAAAAAGGGCTCTTAGTCTTGATTTTATATTTACTTTATATTTTATTGGATTTGAGGAACAATTGACCAATGGGTTAGCAGCTGTATATATCGTTCAAGAATAAAAGCGTTGTTCTTTTCTTTGTCAAATGAGTGACGAAAAAGGTTATAGGGTACATCAATTTTATAATAATTATCCTTCTTAACTATTCTTGAGCCAGGTTACTGCTTATATATGATAAAACGTCAATGAATATTTAGTAGAGTATGTGAAATTTGATCCTGTGTTCAAATGATTTTCACGATGAATATAATATCACTTGTGTTGAAGTTCTTAACTAATTGATAACAAATTTTATATTTGATCAAAACATAATAACAAATGTTATTGATTAAAAGAATTGAATTTGAACATTTGAAGTGCCACTTGTATAATCATTATTATTATTTTGTTTACTTTCCTTTCTTTCTTTTCTTTGTATTTTTATTCTTTGTGGATTTTGTTAATTATATAAATTTTTGTAAACTTATATAAAATTTTCAATCTAATAGTTAGATTAATAAAAATATTATTTATAAAAAATTATTAAGTGGTAGAGAAATCTCATCCTCATCCAAATTTTTCATTACTTCATTATTTCCCAATTTTTCTTATTTGATGTTTTGAATGTAACTTTAAACAAACCAAGGATTCGTTGACGTCCATGTTAGATATTTCAGTCTAAATTTCAAACATCTAAATTTCCCATTCTGTTTCTATTTTGGTGTCAACTTTTTTAAAAATCAGACTATCTATAATAAAACAGTTATACTTATAACTGTACCCCAAAAACAAATCAAATTGTTTTCTCTGTTTGAAATATTTTGTAATATGATTGTTGACTCTTTAAATTACTTTATAAAATTATTATATGTGATTTCTTTATAATAAAAAAATCTAAATTACTTGAAAATAAAATTAACACAATTAACACTAGGTTTTATAAAATCATATTAAATAAAATATTTGTAAAACTTTATAGAATCTAAAATAGGTAGTATATATAAATAAATAAAACCATAGTGAAATTATAGAATGTGGTTTAATCTTTTAGTGGACATGGACAGCACGTGCATTACTACAGACAATAATTGATATCATTTGGAGGCCAGTTTGGAATGTGAATGGGATCATAATCTCATTACTAGTCAACAAGATTTTTCCAATGCACAAAATTGCCCCTAGTCAAAACCACGAGGGAAAGTGGACTATGAATTATCAGAGATCCAAAGAGGTTGGTATGCATCATCAATCTTTGATGGAAACGAGAATCTTTTTTCATGAAATGGTTAGAACAGATAGAACCAATCAAAGCAAAGACAACCAATTGTGATTTGTGAGACTACCAAATTACCCTCGGCTTGTAGCATACAACATACACTCAACACAACCACTACATCCGACATCCAACCCCACTTCTGAATAAAAGGAAAAAAGAAAGTGAAACCTTTGCATATCTCCGAGGCTTCAAATGAAGAGAAGGAAGGAAAAGGACTTGGTTGAATTGGGGTGATGGGACCTCACTTAGCATAAACTTGCATTAGTGTGGTCTCCATGTACACTAAGGTATAATCAAGTGCTTTAGACCCGCATCATAACCTTTGTTTTTCAAAGAAGGATTAGGGGAACTTCATTGACAATTGAAAATAATGACTAGAGGATGTTCTTTATCTTTTTATAATATGAATTATTTTGTTTTTATGGCTGGGTTTTCTAATCCCCCCACTTTTTTATTTATTTATTTTGACTTTTTTCTATGATCTCAAAGTCTTGCTACAAACCATGGTATTTCTGATTAATAGACGCTTGACTTCACTCCTTATCTCCTTCACCATCAAGAAAATTGATAATAGTTTTGTCGTTAGAATTTTCTACGTTTAATAGTGGAAACTTTGTTTCTTTGGTTAGCAATTGTTGAAGCTTGATTCAATTTGTCGATTGGGATAATTGAAAGGAAATGGAACCCGGATCCAAAATTATTTGTTCGGGAAAGTGGGAAACAGGCCTGTATTCCTTCTTTTTGGTTGCACTTGTGTGTCTCCATTCCAAGTCTTGGAAGCTAATTACTAGTCCTTAATACCTTATTGATTAAACTCTATTGGGCCTTTTTCATTTCGATCGTCAATAACTCCTCAATGACATTGAAATATTTCCTATTTCTAACTTACGTGTTTTGAAATTCCTAAAAATATAGACTAACAATGACTCTTCAATGATGAAATAGTTTCTTTAGCGGGTATTAAGTCCTGAAGGGATTCGAAAGGCAATAAAATAGAAAACGAATAATTCCTTAAAATAATCGTTTTCTTTTGGATAATGTAAAAAATGATTTATTGTTCTTAGTCTATTTTCCTTTTCTTACCAATAAACATATGTTTCTTTTTCATTTCAAATACATTTTTATTAGCTAATTTCTATCCATTCACATCGTTTTTTTTTTGTAAGTATTAGTTGAATATTTTTCTTGATATAAAGTTATAATCCTTGTAAGCATTTTTAAGACCCATTAATGCATGGGTAAACTTCACTACTTATTCATAAATGGTATTTTATTTGCTATGAAAAAAAGTGGGAAACAAGTGAATACATACAAATCATTTCTGATTTAATCGTTTGTGATTTCTAAAATATCATTTTACCCACATGATATTTGACACCTCCATTCACTTGTCAATTCTATTACCAATCCTATTATATTTCCCTCTAAGTTGAACAAAATTAAAAAAAAAAGTATAAAAGAGAAAAATCATAAACATACAACAATAATGACATTAATTATTGGAACCTTTGACAATTTGAATTATAAAAGTAGGTATAAGAGGAAAATAAATAAATTTAAGATTGTAATGGCTGAATTGTAAATGGAAAGTGGTAATTTTACTTATATCATCAGGGTATAAAATTTTGTTCACTTTAGGGACAAATCCCCCAATTGAAAAATAAGAAAAAAATTAAAATTTTATTTGTCATTGAGATTGTAAGTATTAGTTATTTTAATTTTTTTATAAAAATATTTAATATTATTTACTTATTTCTTAATATCAATGAAAACTTCAATAGAAGAAAATAAAAAATAAATTTTATTTGGTAATATTTTGTAGAGTTAGATAGTGGTTTACCAAAATGCAAATTATTCTAATAAATGACACTCCAATGTTATGTAAAAGATTATTTTTGTAGAATAACAGCAGGTAGTGAGGTACTGCCATGATACAAGAGCAGGTTTGCATGGTATTAGCGAACGTGACTTAATTAACCATAGAAGGTTCTCAAACCCTTAGCCAAAAAGCATGGGTGTGCGGTTGTTAATATTTTGTGTTGGACTCCGAATGAGACTTTTAACTAAAATGGAAGTTATAAAATTAGAGATTTCTCTCAGCAGTGAAAGGTAACGGGACATAAGCATCATCACTAGGGTTTGCATCCTGAGTCTAATATATACCCATATTTCCTTTCTTCGATTTCCAATCCTCCTTCACCAATGAGAAAAATAAAATTGAAGTTTAAAATTAAAGAAACTGAAGGGAAGTAAAATTAAAAAAATACTTTTAAAAGACGGTCTCAATCTGACAAGAGGCTGCGAGCAATTACTGGAGACGAAGGGCTATATCAAGACTGTAAGCATACCAGTAATTCGATTTTGTGGATAAGGATGATTTGCCAAAATCCATGAGTGATTCAACTGACATGACAAGGATTGAAAGAGAAACACATGAATAATGTTCTTCCTCTTGATTTTAAAAAGCAAAGTTGTACATCTACTTATTACTATTTCTCCCACAATAACGGGTTTCAGGCCATATTTCCAAATTCAGTTAAAAACATGTCCTTTCCGGCTTAAGTCTTTTTTGCAATGCTGCTTGAACAAGTGTTGGAAGAAGAAATAAATTCACTTCACTTTTTGGATATTCACTTAATCTTGTTATATATAGTTGCTTTTCTTCTAGTATTTAAGATTATTTTGGAGGTATATATGATACTTGGGCTCTAAAAGGAGAGATGTAAGAAAAATTACCAACTTTATCTTATGTTTGGAGAAAGAAAGTTTTTTAAGTTACAAAGGTCTTTATCAAACTTTTGTGATAGAAAATAGATTACGTCTTTTTAAGGAGAAACATATTTTGAAGATTAGTTACATGGACAAATCTTTAAACTAAACTAAAAAGAGAATTCTAGGTCCTCACACTTTGATGAGCACAGATGTATGAAAATATCTAAGTCCTAAAATCTTGTCAAAGTAACTACTTTTTAACTTATTTTTATGAAGATTGACAGAAGAGTCTCATTCTTTGTTGAAAATAATGGTACATTTCGAGGAGTTTTGGAGGGTCGTAAGAAAAACCTCATTATTTGTCAGAAAGAAGGCTACATTTTGAGAAGTTTTGAAGGGTTATGAGAAGAGCCTTAATCTTTGTTGAAAAGAGGGTTGTATTTCGAGGAATTTTGAGGATTTTCAAGTCTTAGATTGAAAACATCCAAAACTTATCAAAATAAGAATCAACAAGAAAAATTATTCTAAGTTCACGAGACAAGATGAAGTTCACAGATTTTTCTTGAAACTTGTCGAAATAGGAATCGACAAGGAAAGTTATTCTAAGTTCACAAGATAAGGTGGAACACAGATTTTCTCTAAAACTTGTTGAAACAAGAATCGACAAGGAAAATGATTCTAAGTCCACGAGACAAGGTGGAGCATAGATTTTTCTTAAAACTCGTGGACGATAACGATTATGGAGAACGCATGATCATGAGCTGTTATGAATAATAGGCGACAGCGGTTGAAGAGAAGCACACACAGAAGACAGTTACTAAGAAGTGCTTGCAAAAGGAGGAAAGTAGTTGAGGTTCATTTGTTTATAAATAACATCCAACTTTACATTATAGGGGATGACCTTTTGGCATCAAACACGTACTAACACCTAAATTCTCTGCATGCTAAAATTTTACACCAAGCCAGACATTAGTTACTAAGAGATTCACGGTCATTGGTGATTATTATTGCTAAGAGTCGTACATTATCTTACTGCAACACAAATTTATGTTTCTGCAATTTAATTCATGTGCACTTGCTTTTGTAAACCTTTTGCATTCAGTTCAATACTGATTTCATTGTTCTCCTACTGTTTCTAGTCAATTTTATGCTTTACGATGTTAATTTAGTCACTCCAATTACAACACACTTAAAAAAGAATTCAAAGAGAATCTAAAATTCAATCCCAAATTGCTCTTGAATTTATTTATTTACAATATGCAATTTTTACCGTAAACAAATTGGCATGCCCGGTGAGACATTCATTAGTGTGTTTTGTGTTCACTTGAATGATTGCTTGCTTTGTTGCATGCTATTACGTAACGAACGTCGTGTCATGGCTAATAGAGTAAGGAATGGTAATTTTGAGAATGATAATTCAAAAAATTCAAGTAATGGCAATAATGCTAACCTAAAAAACAATAGCGTCAACGCTAGTACTGCCGTGGAACTGGTACTAACAATGGCATTACCAATATCGTTATCCTCAATAGTGAGCCAAATGATTAGTGTACTGAATAACCCTTATGTGAGTTTGGGTCAAAGAAGGCTTTATTTCTCTCATTTTTAGAGTACAAACATACTCCAATCCTGTGGTGACAACCATATCACCAAGAAGTCACATTATTCCATTGGGAATGGGTGTGGTTGGCAGAGTACATGGAACACAATTTGCGTTAAGAGCTTCGAGTGGGAGATTCAATTCCTGCTAGCTCTTTCTCGAACATTGCCTTACAATCTATGAGGTAGCAAATGGATAAAGTAAGGCTTGTGCATAATCACTATATATACAGAAAGGAACCATGCGCAAACTCTATTCAAGAGAATCTTTATTGGAGCAATCACTGTTTTCAGAAATAGTGATAACGCACAATTTTCTTGAATGCACTTGGTTACTCTTGGCAAAAATTGGAGTCAGTATAAGCCCTTAGTAGAAAATATATAAAAAAAAAACATTAAAAAACATACTAAAACCCAAAACACTTCTAATTATAGATAAAGAAAGTATAAGAAATTTTTTTTTAAAAATCAAAATATTAATAATCAAAAATTAAGTACGTCAAAAATAAATAAAACTTATGAAAAGAATAAATTTAAAGGAACATGTTGAAAATATGGTAAATATGGAATGAAGCTGATCAATGTAAAATAGAAAACAAAATTAACGAATTGGAAATTGAAGAACTAAGACAAGTCTTAATTACTATATTAATAAATTCAGAACCAAAGGAATTTAAAAATAAAACCTCTAATGAAGAAAATACAATAGAAAATAAAATCTATCAATTAGACTATGCCTCTGAAGAATTTGAAGAAGAAAACAATAATTTTTGCTTAGGCCCAAAATTATGTAATGTCAAGATTGTACAAATCCTCAAGTAAATGTATTGTCTAGGGATCAAACACAAGCTTTAATAACACTAATAGAAAAATTAGAAGATGACCCATTAAGAAATGAATTTATTAAAAAATTAAGTGATTTAGTTACCAAAGAAAAATAAAAATCTGTAGAAATAAAATTCATAGAAATGAAAGATATTTATGAAAAATTTAAACAACCAATTGCTAGTATAACTATAAAAGATTTACAAGAAGAAATAAAAAATTTAAAAAGAGAAATAAATGAACTACAACAAAATCAAGCAGTTCTAAAATTTAAAATATTAGAATTAGAAGAAAAATCTTTTAAAAGAACAAATTAGCAATACTGAAAAAGAATAAAAAATATTTAACATAGAATTACTATCATTAGTAACAACACACAAGTGGTGGTGTGAAGTTACTTTAACAGTAAAAGAACAAAAATTTAATATGATAGATTTAATAGACTCAGGAGCATATATTAATTGTATATAAAAAGAGTTAATTCCTACCAAATATTATGAAAAGACAACAGAAAATTATCTTTGACAAACAGATCTAAAATGTAAATATAATATAAATTATCAAAAAGGAAAATTTGTAAAAATAAAATATATTTTACAACTTCTTTTGTATTAGTTAAAAATATGACAAACCAAATGATACTAGGAACATCTTTTTTAAGGTTATTATATCCATGTAAAATAAATAATGAAAGAATTATAAGTAATATCGTAGAAGGAAAATCTTGATCTTTTAAGCCATCAAAAAATAGATCAATGGTTGCAATCTCACTGGAAAAATTCATCACAAAAATGTCGTTGGATTTTAGGTTATAAGTATCCCACAACAAGCTCCATATATCCAAAAAAAGTAATCAAGAATTTCTAGCACAAAAAACTAAATTAATGGCCAGTCTTCATGCTGCCAACTCAGAAAAAGAGTTTAATGAGATAATACAATAATTATCTCTAAAAGTGTCTGAAGTTGCCTCTGAAAAAGAAGAATCTCAAAGCCCTAATCCTTTAGAAGACCTAGAGGATCTAAGAGAAGATAACGAAGATGATTGTTATGGAATTTACCTCCTATTTCACCTAAAAATAAAAATATCAGCAAAACGTGACAAAGCCAGGAGGAATCTTTGTACAAAAATAATTCAAAAAGATAAAATATGGTAGACAAAACATGATCGAAGGACAATAACAACGAAAAATGGCAAACAAGACATGAAAAAATGAAGATAAGAAGGAATCTAGAAACAAAGAAGATTTTCTTTTATAAAAAGCCTCTCATTACTCAGAAGAAGGCATTAGTCAATTTCCAATTCCAATACCATAAGCTCTGAAAGTGAAATATCTCTCAAAACTTTTGTAATATTTTCTCTAATATTTTGTATCAAGTTATTCAATATTTTGTATCAAGAAGTTCTTTAAAATCAATACAAGACTCATTTCTATAAGTTTGATCTTTTATAATGTTATTTTCCTATTTTATAAAATTATTTCTATAATTAGAAATGTTGTGCAATCCAGTCTTAAGTTGGTATCAGAGCCTAAACGAGTTTTGATTTCAAGGTGGAAGAGAGAAGGTTATTTTGTTAAAAATTTGTTGTGCAAAAGATGTCAGACTCAAAATAGTATCTAACTATTTGTTCTTTGGTACTTTCAAGGCAATAGTTGTTTCAATATACCCCTATATCCTAAATAAAAAGCATTTGTTTCTACTATTAAAGAGGCTTCATGATGTAGAATACCTAAACATTGAAGAGTTTTGACTAGAGTTTTTACTTTTTTTAACTATGGTTATCATTTCTTCATCTCATGGCGGTGGATTCTTTCTTTTTGGGTAGTTCATAACTAGAACTGGTCATTTTTTACATCTTTTTCCTGTAGAAATTCTCTTGTAAGATAATCTAGTAAACAATTTTTATTTCCTTTTATATGTTCAATTTGAAAATCAAAATCATATAGTAAAGCTTGCCATCTGACAAAAATATGCTTTGAAATTTATGTGTGTATGTGTGTATATATATATATATATATATATTATTTTAATTAAATCTATTTTTTTCTTTCAATTTCAAATTCAAAAATTAAAAAGAAAAGAATGTGTTGTATCCATTTCTCGTTGTTGTTTAGTACTTTAGCTTCTTTGCCTTAGCCATTATTTCATTCTCAATGTATGTGTCATTCAAACGTATTGTAATTACCATGAATTGGCAAAGCTAGTTGCTGATGCTGACAAAAGAGGTCATCCAATGATCCTACGTGAGAGGCCACCTATTGTGCAAATCCATCTCGTTGTCGCCTAGTTAAGTGATATCGTTGTTTGATTGGATCTCACACAAAACAGGATCATCGCTGACAAATAATTTGTGTTTTAATTCTACTTATGATTTCTAAGAACTTTAGTTTAAAAAACTATTATATTAAGATACATTTAGCATTTGTGATATTTAAATATTTTTTTTATTTATGCTTGTATTTTATTTGACAACTACATATTGAATTTTTGTATTATTATGTTACTTATGTGAAATTATATAAGCATATAAGTATTTTTTTTCTCATACAAGCGCGAGTATAAGTATAGGTATGGATATGAGTATACAGGTATTCAGAGAATACAGCATAGAAATTAATGTTATTAACGCGAGTAGGGCTAAGTACAAGTCTTTTTTAAAACACAAGTATAGAAATAAATACTATAGTACCCTACTTATACTTTATCTATTATTATTTTTAGCTATTATTAATAACTATGGTAAAAAGTAAGAAGTTCCACTAATTTTGGGACTTTGAGGAAGTTCATCCTCAATTGACCAAATAATAATAATAATAATAAAAAGAAAGTCATCATCCTAGTTTCCAACAATTACCGAAGACTTCAAGTTTAAATTTTACAGGATTCTTTTAGTCTTCAATATGATCCATCTCTAAGATTGTATGTTTGAATAATTTTAAGGAAAGTGTCTCTCAGATATAATAAAGTAAAAAAAATATAATTTTTTTTATATTAATTCTGACCAATAAAATTCGGCTTATATATACATAAATTACATTGTAAATATAAAAGTTTGAGTGTTTCACCTGGTGTCCTTTATTTTAGTCATTTTGTTTGCAATACGGCTAGGAGGTACGTTTTAGTTCTATGATCAATTAGATAAAAGGCTTAATTAATTTTATCTTTAAAAAATTCATATTTTTATTTAATCTCTCAATTTTAATTTTTCAAATGAGTTTTTTAAAATATATATTTTTAAATGGTTTTTATACTAGTCTTTTATCAATTTTTCGATTAATTTAAATTTTTGTTTTCTATTTGATCCTTTTAAATATCAACTTTTCTATTGATGGTTTTTATACTAAAACGTAAAGGTGTAAGTTCAGTCAAACCCATTATAGGAATTTTCAAAACCCAACATTCAAATCTTAATTTTTTTAAAAACCTTGTGCTATACTGTAAGACTGAGGGGGTACAAAAAGCTTGGACCATAGATCACATGCACACTCTCATGGGAGTTTTTGTTAGGTATCTTGTTAGGACAAAAAACAAAGACGTACGTTTCGCGGGCTTGCCACTATATTCTGTGGGCTCATACATAAAGGCGTCAGTTCAGTCACACCCATTATAAATTTCAATGGTGAAAACTAAGCCCACCCAAAAACCTACCCTCGTTTACTCCTTGTTTGCCAAGTTGTATGCGGAAACAACAAAGCAAACGAATCTCCCCCCCCCCCCACAAACTTCAGGTAATAAAATATTTAAGTTTGAATTCTTTGACCGATGAGAAGGGTGAATAAATAAATAAATAAAAACTCGTTTTCCCGAGTTGTTGAATGCAGATGGACTGTCCTCTAATCCTTTTACTTAATCAAAAGAGGTCACATTGTGCGTATGTATCCAATAACATTAAGAACAGAAATTCGGGGTTAAAGATGTTTTTAATGTCTCTTAATTAAGACCACCAAACAACAACAAAGTCCCCCATAACTTTCTTCTTTAATTTGGCCTTGTTGATTAGGTCACCATGAACAAAACTAAGGCACCCCGTGACTTTGAATTGCAGGACTAGCTTATTGCATAAGTAAAATCTCTAATGGACTAACGCCAAAGCAAGTTGAGATCTGCACATATGTTGATGACCTACCACATGAAAATTTATATCAACTTTTTCACTCCTTTGTTATCTTATAATGAAAATGGGTCAAACCAAATTCATGAACTTCATTAAAACAAGATTACAAGTTTTCTCAAGTGAATAATAAAAAAATGCTCCTTATAAGCTTCTTCACTGGATTTGCCTCTTGCAATGGTGCTTTAGTGCCTTCTTTAAGTGAAGTCTCGCGAAGCATACGCAAGCCATGGCCTTGAATTGTTATGACATGTTGGTCCTTTTGCTTGTTAATGTGAGTCTTTTTGGAAATGCTGTTGCTCAGAAAAATGGCTTAGGAGCTTCTTTCATCTTTGGGGACTCCTTGGTGGATGCAGGAAACAATAACTATTTGTCAACTCTTTCAAAAGCAAATATCCCTCCCAATGGAATTGATTTCAAGGCCTCTGGAGGAAACCCCACTGGCCGCTACACCAATGGAAGAACCATTGGTGATATAGTAGGTAACGTTGTCTTCTTTCTTACATATGAAGGTGTTGGTGTGTGACCATCAAATTTCCTTGTTAACAAACAGTTAACACGTTGGATTTTCTAAATAACGGGATAAGTTGCATATTATTCTTACATTCCTAAAGTTTAATAAAATTATATTCGATATTTTTTTTTCTTACACAGTATTTCCTCAATTTAGATATAGTGATACAAAACTGGTATATTGTTGTTGTTAACATAAACTTCTTTTAATTTCTGAAGTTATTATATGAACTAAGGGAACTCATTGCAATGTTTAAAAAAAAAAGATGTAATTTCATTAAATTTCAAGAGTATGAGTAGTTTATTCTAATTTTTAAGACAAAATTTTAGAACACTTTCTTCATGAATGATAAAATAAGATAAATTGGCATTGTAATATCTTACGGGTCAAACATTAGTGTGGGGAATGCTATCTGAAAAAATAAGTAGTGTGGAAGAGATCCTTTTTTTCTTTTGTAAATTTAATCTTTTGCTTATTTATTTAATCTTTTCAGGAGAGGAATTAGGACAACCAAATTATGCTGTCCCATTTTTGTCGCCCAATGCAACTGGGAAAACCATACTCAGTGGAGTGAATTATGCTTCGGGAGGAGGAGGAATTCTAAATGCGACTGGAAGAATATTTGTGAGTATTTGTAATAAGTAACGACCCTATCTATTTCTTAATGATCTTATCCATTCATTGATTCGTGCCACGTACTTAAATTTGTTTTCAGGTGAATAGGATAGGAATGGATGTTCAAATAGATTACTTCAGCATAACAAGAAAACAGATTGACAAACTACTTGGTGAATCAAAAGCGAAAGAGTACATAATGAAAAAATCCATTTTCTCCATCACTGTTGGGGCCAATGATTTTCTCAACAATTATCTCCTCCCAGTTCTCTCTATTGGAGCCAGAATTTCTCAAAGCCCAGACTCATTCATAGATGACATGATCAATCATTTCAGGGCCCAACTTACGGTATGCATCTTAATCTAAATTTGACTCTAATTAAACACCAAAACAAACGAGACCCAGTACATGAAAAATAAAACCTTGGTTCCCTAAGGGATAACTTAGTGTGTTGGAATGACAGAGACTTTACCAATTGGATGCTCGAAAGTTTGTCCTTGGCAACGTTGGCCCAATAGGCTGCATACCTTACCAAAAGACTATAAATCAACTGAATGAAAATGAGTGTGTGGATTTGGCTAACAAGCTTGCGCGTCAATACAATGCTCGATTGAATGATTTGGTTGCGGAGCTAAATGACAACCTCCACGGAGCCACGTTCGTCCTAGCTAATGTGTATGATTTAGTGTTGGAACTCATAAAAAATTATGATAAATACGGTAAATAATCAGCCTATCTTCATTTTCTTTTATAATGATCTATTATAATCTTCATGACATGACAACTCATACATAAATTTGGTATCTATTTTTAACAACTTTTAGTATATGACAATAAAGTTTGACTTTAACTGAGATTAAATTTAAAATATTATAATTATTTTTAAAAACTTAATACATTAACTACTTTCAATAGTTTTTCTTAATACTTGATCAGTTTACCGTTTATGAGTCACGAATTGATTTCTAAAGCAAAATCAGCAGTATCAGTGTTTTATGCTCACTTTACATGGAGTACTTTCAACTGCTGTAATTAAATACTCGATTCATAGGAATCCTTATTTTTAAATGGAGTATATATATATATATATATATATATATATATGACTTCATGATGCAGAGTTTTATCCATTCGTGGTTGGAATTACATACATGTGTGGAGCATTAGATGGAAGCTATATAAAAGTATAGGAGGAGATGTATATTTATGATTAAAATATATTATAATGCAGGATTCACAACAGCAAGTAGAGCTTGCTGTGGAAATGGGGGCCAATTTGCAGGGATAATTCCATGTGGGCCTACGTCCAGTATGTGCACAGATAGGTACAAGCACGTGTTCTGGGATCCTTACCATCCAAGCGAGGCTGCAAACCTAATCCTCACCAAGCAGCTACTTGACGGAGACAAGAGATACATATCTCCTGTGAATCTTAGGCAACTTCGGGATCTTTGATCTTTCTTCTTTTATTGTTCTTTCCGTACCTCTATTTGTCTACACAGTTACACACACACTTTCCTTTTATTTTTTTCTTTCTCTTCTTGTCTATCATAGCATGAAACTGTAGCTGTCACCAGCACCTTTTCTTGTGCCTGCCTCATTTGTTTACTGCAATTAACATAAATGTAATTTCACAATCGTCATTTGCGTCGCTTTTCATTTTTTTAATGTGCCTATTATTATTATTGTGGTTCTGATTTTTAATAATGATGACATGTTAACGATTGACCCTGGCGGTGCACCTTGGTACTAATAAAGTGACTAGTGTCAAATAGATATGGGGAGAATTTCATTTTATTGTCCCTCTTGACGGTGACCATTTTGCAATAGATAATACTAACAGGCAACGAGGAAATTCATATTTTCCACAACTTCCGCGCCTTGGTAGTTTAAAAAGTCTAACCAAACCACCCTATGCCTCATATGATTACCAATCCATCAATCTATTTTTTAGGTGTAACCACATGTCCTTTTATCTCTGTCACCGTGCATGATGAATGAAGGTCATGGAAACATCTATGGGTTAATTACGCATGCTCTTCTCAAACCTCCCTTGTTACTTTTACGATTCATTTCCTTAAGCTTTTCTACCAGACCACATCTTTTATTCAAGTTACAAAAAGCTATTTTTTTCGATTAATTTTAATTAAATGGGGTTGTTATTTAATTGCACCTTACCAACAAAGATTGACACAATTAGTAGACAATTTCTTGCTGGATATATGAAAATAATTTGTTAGGAAAACTAAAACCCACTTCTTTTTCAATACGTTCCTATGTTTGTTTTTTTATCAACAAACTCGTTAAATGCAAAATTGTAGACAGATAATCTATATATCAATTAGAGGTGATAAAAAAAAGTCTATCTAATCCAATTCAAGCTAAGAGCTTCATTAACTTGGATTAAATAAGTACTGTACTTTTAAATTTGACCACAAATAAAACTTCTGGCCTAGTCCGAATATCAATTCATACTTAAATAAATTAAACAAACCTGAACTAAGTTAAAGAAAAAGTCCAAAGGAATTAATAAAAAAAACTCAAAATTAGGTTAAACCTAAAATTTAAAGTCTAAACTTTATATTTTATTTGACTTTATCGAAACATCTTGCAAACTCTAATAATAACAATTACAATGCATAAAAATATATGATCTGCTATCTACGCGCATTGGAGCTTTCATAATTGTAAATCCAGAAAGAATTGTGATGCATTTAAATAATGAATAACCGGGTTGTTATTATACACAAGAACAACTTTCCAACATAAAAAGTTTATTATATTTTTATATTTATTTATATGATACAAAATTATTGATTTTCTTTAGATATTAAAATTAATCACAAGAATCAGTGTTAATATTTAAAATAAATAAATAAATGAATAAACTGAGAGTATTAAAATATCCTTGAAACTGATTAGAAAATTAATGTTTTCAATTTAAATTAATGTTAAGGTTAGAGTTATTTGTACAACCCTGTCAACATAATCCATTAAGAATGGTTATTTTTTTAAATATAATTTGGATTTTTTTAATATTTGAGTAATTTTTAGAGTTGACTAAAGTTTTATCTATTTTTAATATAATATTATAGTTAAAATTTATGCTCTAAATATACAATTATGAGTGTAAAAAATGTATGTTGAAATACTTATATCGGCTAATGACTAAAATACCTCTTGTAATAAGTTATAAAAAAAGTATTATTTTTAATGATTTTAATATAATTTTTTTGTCCCCTTTCAGTTAAGACTTAGAATCACGTTAGACTTTATCTTTTTGCTAAATCCATCCTAAAATTAATTTAAAATAAATAGATACATAAAAAAAACTTGAAAGGAGTAAAATACAGAGTTTGTAGTTTATTAAAAAAAATTATTATAGCTATGTGAGCTGTCTATCTATCATATATTTTTCTTTACATTTTTATTTTTTCTTTCTATTTCATCTTTCATCGAAATAAAACATTAATTTAGTAAGATCGTGGATATATTAGTTACCCTATTGTAAGATAGATTAGTTCCATGCATAACGTATATTATTTTTGTATGAAAATATAACGTAATTGGACTACTCTCTCTCTCTCTCTCTCTCTCTCTCTTAGTGTGTATGAATATGTATGTTATCTTAAATAATTATTTATTTAATTTATAATGTATGTGCAGTACTGGAGATACTTGATATTGCTAATTAAGATTGATTTCAACTATGTTTGAGTCTAATGCTAAATCTTCACAAGGACTATCCTATTTGAAGCACTGAGGATGGAAGTATTTTAGTTGAAAATATGCTGAGATAGATTGGGGGATGGGAACAAGGGTGTAATATGAATTTGGGTTCCCACAAGGCCCTGCAAGAAAGTGAGGAACAGAAATAAGAGAAAACAGTACCTCATCAAAATAGGGATTGGGGATTAAGATGAGACACAAGTTACGAACTCGCTCTCTCTTATGTCTTTAAGTAGATAACAGTGAACGCAGTATTATTTATATAATAAATACTTTATTTAAGAAAAATATTATTTTAAGTTGTTTAAAATTAATTTTAAGAGTTAACGCTCATATGATTAATTTTATTAAATGCGTCTAATGATATATAATAGAAAATTAATAAATGATTTTTTGTTAAATTATAATATTTAAAGTCATCAATATATTATATTATATTATATACTTTTTTAATTAAAAATTTAATACATATAAAGGTTTACTGTATGCCCCTGAAGATACATTAAAAAAAATGTTTCCGTAATTTAGATTGAGGAACTCTTAATTGATTTGGCATCATCGAATTAACGTCAATTCAATGAATCATTTATTCATTGATCCTGAGTATATATCGAGTTCTGGTTGGAATATTAATACATATAATATTTGACAGAATTAAATAATTTTGAAATGGATTATGCTTATAGATTATTTTTAATTTTGTAAATGAACTAATGTTATTCCTTAAAATTTATTATGGAGGACAAAGGTATTTTTGTGTAGAATAAAAGTTCAGAACACATTAAATAATCTGACAGCTTAATTTGGTATAGAAATCGACAAATAGTAACAAACTTCTTCTGCTATCTATTTTAATTTTAAATAAAAATTATTAGATACAATTAAGATGGATATTCAATTAGATACGGAAGTTATTATACAATAAATAGTCATTAAATAAGCCGCGGTTACTTTTGTGATAGTTAATTTAATTAAATAAAAAATTTAAAGTAAATTTTGTGGCATCCTAACAAATTTTCAGGTCATGAAATTATTTAGATATGTGTTTAAATAATAAATTTATTTAATAAAAATTATTATATTTGAATAAATTTAAGTGTAGTTATAATACAATTAAAATTAAACAAAATAAAATTTAAAAATAAATAATAACATTATGTTGATATATTTTTAATTTTATTATTATTAATATTTAATGATTTAATTATTATATAGTATATTATATTATAATAAATAGAAATTACTTAAATATAAATTATATTTTATTTGAAATTAAAAAATTATAAAAAATAAAATAAAAAATATAATATATATATATATAATTATATAGCAAATAATATAAATAATATAATTTAAAATAAATTATATAGAATAATATTTTTTAATTTATTATATTTTTTTTTATTAATCTAAATTTTTTGAGTACTCATAAAAAAAATTTAGATACTATAGCACACACTAAAATTTAATTATGGGTAACAATATTGTTGAGGGTCCAAAGTGGAAACTTTAGAAACACCTGCATTCAGACATATTGGCATTAAATTGGTAAAGGGAGAGATATGTTTTGGATGTAAATGATGGTTAATAATTGCCTTTGTAGTAGTAATCATATGGCACGAGAAGATGAGAAGCGTGCAAAGATGCAATTCATTTAGATGGAGTGGTAGGAATCATGTGGTAGCAGAAAAGGCCAAAAAGAGGTGATTCCTGGTCTGAAGCGATGACTAAGGAGACCCCAAGGCGGGGATGCAAATGTCAGTGATTATTACGGATAAGGAGTGGGAGAGGAGAGAACAGAGGGAGCAGAGAAGGGAGGAGAAGAGAGAAACGATGATAGCGATTGTGTCGAAAACAAAGGTCTCAAGTTTCCAAGTTTTGGTTCCTCATTGACAGTGACCCATGATTCTTTCTTTCTCTGCCGGAGACCAATTTTGATGGCGCGTGCCTACTCGCACCACCGACAACCACCGGTGTGTCGCTGACAGGTGTCTCTCCCCGTCCTACCCCACCGGACAGGAACATCACCGTCTGATCACTATCAAACGGCCAGAACAGTGGTGCCTGTGCAGTTAGGGGAACCACACTGTTTGCTAATGGCTACAGTGAAGCGCAAAATCCGGTGGAAGATAGAGAGAATGGGTACGGAGGAGGAATCTGATGCGGACATGACGCGTCCGAAATCAGAGGGGAGACCCAATTATTGCTCCCCACGCTGCCCGACACTCATTATTCTGTCGCTTCTGTCCCCACCCACTCTCTCTATCTCATTCTCATGCTATTCCTATATCCATCATGTGCAATTACAATTTCACCCGCTTCACCTCCTTCAAATTTTGGCTTTCTCTAACCAAACCAAACCAAAAGCGTTCTTCCAAGGTTCCACGTTTTTGAAATATCATGTCGCCTATTGCCCCCATGGCCCCCACTCAATCTATTCCCCATCCCCATACCCTTGTTTTTATTTTTGGCATAATCAAAGTTAGGTTTGGAATTCTCGCTAACACAGCAACTAATAACAACGACATATCTATTATATCCTACCAATTAAAATTATACAATTTCTTGTCATTGGCTGCAGATTTTTCCATGTGCCTAATGTCAGATTTTCTAGAAATGAGTTGAATTATGTTTGCTTAATTAGAGGAAAAAATTGCAAGTTAAAAAGATTAGAATGTGACATTATCCATAGTTGTGAATAATAACTTCAAAAATCGAACTTCGATGCATGGACGTAGACATGGATTGGATAGCCCGTGGCTAAACACCCTACTGCCTACGAGCTCTACGTCAAGGAGATTGAATATGGAAAAGACATAAGAAACGAATATAAGCATATAATATTAAAACATGGCCATGATTAGCTTGATCAGTTGGAAGAAGGGCTAATCGTTAACCCAATCTATATTTATTAATTTTTAATTGTTGAGTAGTTTTGCATTTCATAATTACTTTCGAAGGCATAATGCATGCATCTAACTCGCCGTGCAAGCACTATAATACCGGATGGGATAATGCTTCCACTACTTTATTTACGCACCCTATTATATTTCCATGTCTCAAATTAGCCAAAAAAACGAGATTAATTCATTATTAAAAAGAAAAATGAAAATAATTGTAACAAGGAAAGAGTGGTATTTGTAATTGTGCGGGTTGGTGGTGTGCAGAAGCCGCAGCCCTATTAGCCGACCCAAATAGAGAGAGAGGCTCTTATGGAGCCGACTGAAATGTCGTGCTTAACAGAACACTGTAAAGCTGATCCCACTCTGCCTCATATAAGCCTCAGAAGATGTCTCTGTTTCCACCACAGATATTCTCTCTGACTCTCTTTGCTTTCTCGTCCCATTCCCTCTCTCTCTTGTTTCCCATAAAACCCCCTCAATTCCATTTCACCCACCCCACACAACATTCACACCAACGCCCCTTCACACACACCACACTCACTCTCTTCGCTCCTTCCACTCCACAACACACATTCATTTCCTATATTACAAACCCACCAACCAGCTTTCACTTTTTCACTCTCTCTACGCATTTCACGACCACCCTATGCCGTCGTCTAATTCCGGCGAGAGCCGCCGAGCGTCCAAGCCTCAGAACTCGGCCGGAGCTCCGCCTCCGCCAGAGCAAGAGAACCTCCCGTGCCCGCGCTGCGACTCCACCAACACCAAGTTCTGCTACTACAACAACTACAACTACTCCCAGCCCCGCCATTTCTGCAAGTCCTGCCGCCGGTACTGGACTCACGGCGGCACCCTCCGCGACATCCCCGTCGGCGGTGGTAGCCGGAAGAACGCAAAGCGCTCCCGCACCCACCACGTCGCCGCCTCGTCATCCTCCTCCGCCGTGACGTCGGCGCAGGAGCACCCCTTGCCGGCAATGGCCCCCATGGCGGTAACGCAAGGGTTCGGGGGTGGAGTTGACGGTGACGTCAAACAGAATGTGAACGTTTGTGGGAGCTTCACTTCGTTGCTGAACAACACCCAAGGTTCTGGATTTCTGGCCCTGGGTGGATTTGGGCTTGGGCTTGGACATGGGTTTGAAGACATGGGCTTTGGAATAGGGAGATCGGGTTGGGGTTTCCCTGGAATGGTGGAGGGCAATAACATTGGCGGCGCCGTTGCTGCTTCTGGCGTTGGGAACACGTGGCAGTTGGAAGGTGGTGAGGGTGGATTCGTTGGTGGAGATTGCTTCTCTTGGCCTGGGCTTGCCATTTCAACACCTGGAAATGGTCTGAAATGAATTACGAATTACTGTTACTTTTTTTTTTTTTTTGGGTGTAAGGGATGGTGTGTTGATGGTTCAAGTTTAGGGTTCATATTTGCAGGGTATAATTATCATCTGTGAAATTAGAAGTACAACTTGCGACCTTTTTTTACTTGTTTTTTCGTTTAATTTTTCTTGTTTGAACTCTCTTGTTCTGAGTATGTTTACTTACTTGCTTAATGCTGCTTTGTGACTAAACTCTGATTTCATTAGTAATGACGCGATTAGTATTTTATTTTTTCTGTTTACTTAACTATGTCTATGATTAGATTATTAGATTCCCATTAAATATAATGCAGCCATGGCTATACTTATATCATATAAGAAATAAGGAATTACATTGGTGATACTTAATTGTAAATATGGGCAGCAGTTTCTGACCTAATGTTTGTTCCTTGCTCATTGTGTAGACTTTGCATTATGAAATTGGTGGAAGGGCAATATTAAATGTTTTAATTTATTATAAAGTTTAACAATAATTTCAAATTTTTGTAGCGTGCTGTTGTATCTTTTTCAAGGGCGTGTTAATAGCATAGGAAAGAGAACAGGGCCCGGAGGGGGCAAAAGGTTTGCAAGTTGCAACGGGACGAGTACAATCTAGCAACTGTTGCTTCAATCCTTAATAAACAGTATTTTTCTTTTCATTTTTATTTCAAATTAATAAACAATCTAGCATCAGCATCCTAATTTAAATTATATTTAAGTTTATATTAATATTATTTATTAATATAACTTATTACTTTGTTTATGATAAATGTATGAAACATTTAAAATTCAGATAAAAATAAGGAAGCAGTTAAGAAGTTATCGTTAATATTATTAGATGAAAAGATAAGTAATAAAATATATAAGAAATAAATAAATTTTAGGCTGGCCGGGCTTATCCAATACTACCATTTACCTGAAAGATATCTTTTTTCGTTCACATGTTTTTTATTGCTATTTGTCTTGATCTTTATTATTTTTCCTACATCAGAACTAAAAGCTTTTTCTGTTATATATTTTTAGATAGTGGTTTGGTGCAAAACAAAATTTTAATCGTATAAATGTTATTAGTTTTTTGTTTTACATTTTCAAAAAAATGTATATAACTTTTTCTATTTATTATTTTTATATAAATTATTTAAAATAGGAACAACAAATATAAACTATAATTTTATAATTTAAAATAAAAAATATATTTTTTTAAAATTAAATAACTCCTTTTTTGTGAAAATTTTTTATATTCTATTTTTAAACGGTAACTTCTCTTCATAATTGTTAGACTTTGTTGAAATGGTCTCAGAAAAAACTAATTTTTTTTATTATTCTTTAACGAAGGAGTTCGATCCTATAATTTATTTATTTTTTATACTTACATTCTTTTTTTTTTGTTAGATTTTTTTATTTAATGTATATCAAAAGATAAGATAGATAACTTGAAAAGCAAGAAAAACATATTAAAATATTTTTGTCATTACTCTAAAAAAGAAAGGAAAGTAAAGTTATATATATAATAACTTCCTAACTTAATATTAACTAACTAACATGATATAATAAATATATATTAACACTCTTTTAAGAAATGCATATATCCAACATTTTAAAGTTGAAAAGACAAGTCTAAATAAGCCCAGACATGATATGAAAAAAATTAATTTACATTTGATCACTTACATAGTGAAAATTTATCTTTTTTTATTTAGTCTTTTCACGAAATACAGAATTTGATGCAATGTGGAGTGAATTTAGATTTGATGACCTACATAGTAAAAATTTATCTTTATGTGTTTAATCTTTTCATGAAATACAGAATTTGATGCAATGTGGAGTGCTTATTGATTACCACAGAATAAAGTGATAAGTTTAGCTAATGAAATATTTAAATCTTTGAGTAAGGAGACAAGTCATTTGACCTCCCAAGTTGTTATGACTTTAATATTCAGTTTTTTATGATGATTAGGAAACAATGGATTGCTTCTTATATTTCCAAGAGTTGAACCAAGAATAAGGCTTAAACTTAATAATTTTCATTTGTACTGTCTAAACTTAATAATTTTCACCATTAAAGATTGGTGATGCCAATGATGAAAAACTTAAATCTTCTTCCATACTTAATGTTATATAGTGTTGAAGTGTGATATTTAGTAGGAATTAACTCACTTAAAAATAATTTTTTTTTTCATAGGTCCTTCAAGAATAAGGTTCTTTATATCAATTCGTTAGTTTTAAGTTAAAAATGAAGAACACAAAGAAATAAGTACATTAGTGTATTGAAAATAAAATCAATTATATTAACCAACAACAGTACAATAAATAATTTAAAAATAGAGAAAAATCACGTAATCTTCTATTGCAAACACAAATGACAAAAATTAACTTTAAATTGCTAATTGACTTGAATGCTTATTTAATAAACAAAAATACTAAAAAAAATATTAATTTGCAATTTCAAAAATATATGTTTAACAACTTCCTTTAAAGAATTGTGAAAATAGCTTTTTCAATGTTTTGCTCCGCATAGTAGCTTATCTAATCATCATGATTGTTTTAAGATGCTTTTCTAAAAAAAAGCTTTTATCCTTCTCAAAGCTTAAATAAATAAAACCCTAAGAGGATTTTCAACTATTGCTTAACACTATTTATAGACAAATTAATCTATCTATTTGCCTTAAGTTTATTAAAAATGATAATTATACATCAATACTTTTATATTATACACTTGTTTAAAAAAATAAATATAAATAGTTTGTTAAAATATGTTTTTCTTTTTTTAAAAAAATACGTTTCCGGCTGTAAATTTTGTAGCCATCCAATGGTTCAACTTTCAAACTTTAATTTTTGTGAAGTATATATTCTTATGTTATCGTTCTTCTGTCTGCACCTATTATTTTTCTCATGGATGCAATATTATTTCTACTTTTCCCTCATGAAATATTCTACTTGTTGGCCATACTGCTTTCCACAGTTATTTTTACGTAAAATAGAATCAAATGATTAAGTTCAAATTGTTTAATTTTTTTTATCTAGATTCTTTCCTGTTAATGCAAGAATTGAACATTTACTTTTATTTTTCTTGAAAAAATAAAAATAAAAATATAAAATTTGCTTAAGCGAGTTAAATTAACTTTAAAAAATTTTGCATCTTCTCCTTGTAACAAAATAAGAGATGAGCTAAGTGTCCGAAAAATTTACAACAAAAGGAAAATATGTAACAGTTGTTTAAACGAATTTTGCATAAATTTATTTTTGTCATTTTTCTCATTTTCACTAAAGCGAATCCATTTTCACTTAAGTGAAAATGAAGTTTAATATCCAGTTCCTGCATTAACGGGAGAGAATTCGAATTCCTAATTTTTTTACTGCAAAAGAATTGTTTTATTTTTATTGATCATTATTGAAACAATCATTTACCATCATGATAAGCATAATGTTAACAGGTGATGAATAGGCAAATAAAAAATAAAAATATTTATTTTGGAAAACTATTATATAAAATATTATTTTTATATTTTATGAATAGGTGGAAAATATTTTACTTATGTCTACTAAAATTCATATTGATGTTAATTTGCAACAATTACAAGGAGTGAGAAACTCTGTAAAAAAAAAAAGGATTTGAGAGACTACTCTTTTAATATTATCAAATAATTAAAAATTATAGAAGATATATATTTTATGCTGATAGTGTTCAACAACAAAATAGATAAATTTTTAATAAAATGAATTTAAATACATATACCGTGAGAGGTGGAAAATTGGTGGTTTTGTGAGTAAAATTCAAAATAAAAGTAAATCGATTATATTAAATTTTTAAGTTGATTTCAACTATTAAGTTATTGGGGACTTAAGATTTTAGTTTGAATATTTACATGAGTTGCTTGAATGAGTTTGATCAATTTGTAACTTTTGATCATATTTATAATTCTTTTTCTATGGTGAACTCTAGCAAGCAGTGAAGAGTTATTAAAATACATTGTGCTTAAGTAATGAGAGACACAAAAATATATTGTGCTTAAAGCAATACAGAGACACAAAAATACATTAAAAAATGAAAAATAGAAAATTAAAAAAAAAGGAAAAAAGCGGAGTTGGAGAGGAGGAACTAAGTGCAAAAGCAAGAAAAATATCTTAAAAGTTAAAAAATAAAAAAATAGAAGCTTGAAATCTCCATACATTCTCATATTTGCAAAAATTTTCATTGTAATGGTTCATCTTCTTCCCTTATTATCTTCTCTCTCCTTCCACATTTTTAGCCACAACCGTTCACTTTCTCACAAAAAAATTAAATGGGTACTTTTCAAACACCCAAAAGAAGACAACTTTGAAGTAGATTTGACTGAAGAATGATAAATAAGCTTATGGATAGATGAGAAATTGGTAAAGTTAGCACATTTAGTAGGTTCAAAAATAGGTGGAAAATATTTTACTTATGTCTAGTAAAATCCATATTGATGTTAATTTGCAACAATTACAAGGAGTGAGGGACTCTGTCAAAAAAAAAAAAGGATTTGAGAGACTATTTTTTAATATTATCAAATAATTAAAAATTATAGAAGATATATATTTTATGCTGATGGTGTTTAACAATAAAATAGATAAATTTTTAATAAAATGAATTAAAATACACATACCGTGAGAGGTGGACAATGGTGGTTTGGTGAGTAAAATTTAAAATCAAAGTAAACTGATTATATTAAATTTTTAAGTTGATTTCAACTATTAAGTTATTGGGTAACTCAAGATTTTAGTTTGAATATTTACACGAGTTGATTGAGTTTGATCAATTTGTAACTTTATCATATTTATAGTTCTTTTTCTGTGGTGAACTCTAGCAAGCAGTAAAGAGTTATAAAAATACATTGTGCTTAAGCAATGAGAGATACAAAAATATATTATGGTTAAGCAATACAGAGACACAAAAATACATTAAAAAATGAAAAAATAGAAAATAAAAAAAAAACAGGAAAAAAAAGGAGTTGGAGAGGAGGAACTAAGTGCAAAAGCAAGAAAAATATCTTAAAAGTTAAAAAATAAAAAAATAGAAGCTTGAAATCTCCATACATTCTCATATTTGCAAAAATTTTCATTGTAATAGTTCTTCTTCTTCTCTTATTATTTTCTCTCTCCTTCCACATTTTTAGCCACAACCCTTCACTTTCTCACCAAAAAAATTAAATGGGTACTTTTCAAACACCCAAAAGAAGATAACTTTGAAGTAGATTTGACTGAAAAATGATAAATAAGCTTATGGGTAGATGAGAAATTGGTAAAGTTAGCACATTTAGTAGGTTTGAAAAATGGGTTCAAAGCTAAGTATGATCTCTAGAGACTGATTGAATAAAAAGGATGTGAGAATGGAAGAAGAAAAATTAAAACAAAAAATAAATTATAATGAGTCGATTAATGATTTTGTTTGATCAGGGCAGATTAATTAGTTACATAAATAACAATCTGTTTATGACCAAATTAACACTATTTAGTCCAAAAATAAAACTCAACTTAATTGGTATTCAATTCAACCCACCCAATTAGTATGTTGAAGCTTTCGGTTAACTTAGTTTCAGGCAGATCTTCGAGTGTTGCTCAAGCCTAATATCATCTTATTTAATATTTTAAATTAAATTTATCAAAATCTAAAACAAACAAACAAGATATTAGTGAGGGGTAATTTAAATATAGATGGTATGTGCACCATACAAAGCATAAAAAACAAACACTTATAGCAAAAATGTTACCATGCTGAGAATTTAAGAGTTATATTATTTATACAACACTTTTTATATTATTATTATGACATTTATTTTTACTAAATCTCTTATTGTATTCCATGCTTTTTCCTATTATACAAAAAATTACACGCATTTTTTATAAAAAAAATTGGTCTTAGATTTCTTTTTAATCTTGTATGGGGTGGGGGTGGTATATAGAATTTGTTTTGGTTGTGTATAGGTTCGAAAGGGCTTAACAAACCCTACAGTTTATGGGCCAACACTCTAAATAAAAGCCTTCAATCTGCAAACGCATCTCCTCACAATCCTCTGGTTACTCTTTGTTTTGATGAAATATTTTAAGAAGAGATAAAATAAATAACTGATATCAAATTAATTCAATTTATCTATTATGTGATTGGAAAGATGAAGTTAATTTATAAGTAAAATCAAATTCTAACTTTTACAATGACTTTTAAATATGATGATTTATAAGTCAAATCAATTTTAATTCAACTCAAATTATCTTTTAGTTATAACTATTTCAAACACAACCTAAATTTGTCTGATTCAAACTAACAAAATAATTAAGTTGAAGAGTTAGGCGATCTGACAAATAATCTGTTAGAAATTTTTTGAATATTAAAAAGTAAAAAATATTATAGACAAATTTTTTGAGCCGTAAATTATTACTCTTGTTAAAAATATATTGCCAGTGCACTTTTAGGAGAAAAATAGACATATTTCTTGTTAAAATATAATAAAGTCGTATAAACTCTCTTAATAATTTCATAGTATTTTTTACAAACTCTCTTAATAATTTGCAACGTTATTATTACAAACAAATTAATAATTTTCTACTAGATTGTCCTACCATCTATAATATCATGCATAATAGAAAACATTTCATGGAATTGAACTTTCTGTTAATATGAACATTTTAAATTTTAACAAAGTTATTAATAAAAAATATTACACACATAATATCATGTAATTATTAAGAGACTTTAATAATAAGCTTTTAACACTTTTATGACCACGTTACTCCTGCTTCATCAATAGTTATAAGAATAAATCCTTCAATCCAAACTAACGAAAATGATTGAGTTGAGGAGTTTGACAATCAAAGAAATAATAAAAACTCTTAGCAAAAAAAGAAATAATAAAAACTAATCAAATAAATTTTATCAGGATAAGAAAAAGACCAATACAAAAATTTTAGCGTCACAATATCGATTAGAATTGAATCTAACCACAAAAAAAAAAATAAAAAAAAATAAAAAATTGAAGTGTTAAATCATAACATCAAATCCAACACCCTTGTGATTCCAATGGCAATTTAATATCTGCTTTATGTTCGAAGAACATGAATGCTACACAGGCAGCAGGTATTGGCTCTGTGGGTAGTGTGTCTCAAAGTCAACGATCATTTTAAGTGCGTTTAAAAATATAATTGATTTAAATATTTATTCAACACTTTTTTAAATAATAATTTATATTATAAATTTAATAGAATAAATTCTAAATAGATTTTTTATAAATTATATAAAAAATATTAAAATAATTTAAAAATAATTTATAAGAGTAATAAATTATTATTTTGTTATTCATAAATTCTTTTAATTAAGTCTTTAAGAATCTATCTGATATTTATTTATCATAGCTTATAGTATTTTTTTTAACTAGCTAATTTTCTTTAAAGAGTGTTAAAGAATATATTTTTTAATATTTAACACTTTCTTAGTTATTAGTTACAATTTATTAAAGACTATATAAATATGCGAGAAATTTATTTAATTAAAAATGAAAATAAATAAATAACTGCCCATACTTTAAAAAAATTATATTAAAGAGTATGTTATTTGTAATTTTTATTTGTTTTAAAGAGTATTTAGTGTTGCTCTAAAATATTTAATAAGCTTGATTGTATTTTTGATCTTTCTAACTCTAATTCTTATTTTGTTCAATTTTAATAGAAATCTTTTTTCTTCTCTTTTTCTTACTATATTCCATTACTATCGATATGACTCTTCTTCTTCTTCGTTCTTATTTGGACACTGCTATTTACTTACCTTCTTCCTTTTTCATCCTTTCCTTCACTAGAGCTCTACCATGCCTTTATTCTTAAATCCTATATCTCTTAATACTTCATGATATATACCCATTTGAGCTTTGTAGTGAGGTGATTATGACTTCTCTTTTGCACTCTATGCCCTTTGCCTTCTCTTAATTTGTCTTCGCATTCCACTAGGAAACATCAAGGATCCAATGACCTCATCTTTCAGTGGTTTGTTCTACTTTAAATGCTCTAGTTAGAGTACATGTTCTCCAAGGTGTTTTTGTGCACATTGTTGTCATGGGAGGGAAGTTGTTCATTGTTGGAGGTATAAACTTGCATGAAGGTGCTTATGCAAACAATGCTCGTTTACTACATCACCATAAACTAGTGATTCAAAGTGACAATGTCCAACGAATTTTTTTTATTAAATTATTCTTTAAAATAAGTCAATTTTCCATTATAAGCATATACAAGTATATACACTCTCCCCCTTAAAATAAAGAAAAGACTTAAATCTATGTTAAAAGTTAGTGTATTTGAGGAGGAGGAGGAAGAGCAAGTAAAAGTGATGTAGAAAAAAAAAATAATTGTAAAAAAGAGTAAGACGATAAAGAAGGAGTAGAGAAAGAAAGCTGAGATAAGAAGGGATACAATAAGTGAAAGTGATGTAAAAGAAAATAAAGACGATTATAAAAAAGAGTGAGATGATAAAAGAGAAGTAAAAGAGGGAGGTTAAGAAAATAAGAAGGGAGGTAATAGTAATAATGACATAGCTCCATCTAGAAAAATATAATCTATTTAGGGTTGTATCTTAATAGAAAGACAAAATTTATGTAATTAAAAAAAAATTAAGAAATTAAAATTGAACAAACATAATAGTCAAAGGACAAAAAAAATAATTAAACATATTTAGTATTACTTTTTGTTTAAGAAATTTTTATTTAAATATCATTATTATCAATTTAATTAATCAATAAAAAGTATTTTATATAAAAAATTATTTAAAGAAGATTATTAATAGAAATTTTAACTTTAGAATGATAATAGACTCTTTCTATCTTTTATAATATTCTTTTTTTTTATTTGACGCTTTAATAATTTTGTTCACTTTATTTATAATTATTATATAAAATTAATAATAATTAATATTTATTTAGTAAAGGGTAATAATAAGTAAGTGAAATATTTAATATAATAAAAAGTTAAATAAAAATAAAATTGTAATAAAATGTTATTTTTTCACCAAATATAATATACCAAGTTATATATATTCGTCTTATAAAATTGTAAAATATTTTTTTAATAAAAAAACAAACTGCAAAATGTAATATATTATTCTTGATGCATTAGATTGAATAATAAATTCAAAATCAAATCTTAACGCTGAAAATAATGAATATTTTTATAATATTTTAAAGTTTCTTTATATACTACCATTGAATGGTACAGCATATGTGAGGCGTTTGCAACTATGAAAAGTAACAAATAGTTATAAAAATAATATAAAAAAATATTAATATCAATTTGACTCTGTTAAGATGATGAAGTAAAATAGTGATGAAAAAATATAAAAGAAAAATAAGTAAAAATAGAGTAAAGAATCTATATTATTTGAATGAATAAGATAAAAAAAAGAAAGAAGTAGGGAAAAACTTTTATATTTAAATGAGTAAAAATGAAAATATAATAAATTAATTGTATAAGAAATACTTTTATGATAATAATAGCAAATTAAATTTAATAAAAATAAAAATATTTAATATAAATTTTTTCTAGGTATTTATGTTTTGTATTATTTTAAAAATTACTTTACGATTAAGATAAAATAAAATAAAAGTTTTCTTTTACAATTGCTTTCGCAAGTCAGGAAAGAGAAATCATTTTTGTGGGACTCATCTTTTCCTTTTTTTCGCTTTCTCACCAAAAGAAACATATTTAAATAAATTTAAAATTTACTTTTTTTTAATAAAAAATCACATTTCTAAACTTTTTTTTCCCTCTTAAATCATTTAATCCCCAAACAAAACTTTAGAGTTGAAAATAAATAATAAAAAATAAATTTTTTATTTAAACAATTTAATATTTTAAGAATATAGCATGTTTCATTGAAGGTAAGTAACAGGAATGGAAAAAAGTTTTTATAATTATTTGATGTTGTGTTCACTGTTTTAAGAAGAAAATGTGGGGAAGCAATCAAAATTTCTCCGCAGCTTTAGAGTAGAGTATTTCATAAGATATTCCGGATAGTTTTAACTTATTTTGTCAGTTGAAACGATTGTTTTGCAAGGTATCTTGAATAGGTAGCTATTGACGTTTTTCTTCTTTTTTATTATGTTCTTATATCACTGTATCGTACTGACTAAAAGTTATTTTATCATAATTTTTTTATTTTAAGGTAATTTTTTTTATCCATTTGACTTCTTGAACTCTAATTTTTTAAAATTTTTTTGTTACATTAAAAATGAAAAAAAAAACGTTACAAATACTAATAAATAAATAAACATTACATTTATCAACTTGAGTACTAATTATTTTACCAAATATTTCTAATTTAGTCAACTAATTATTATGCTTTTAGTTAACTTATTTACTAGTTTTGTAAAACCTCTCTCTATATATATTACTGTTTTAATTATTACGTTGTTTTAATCTATATTTATTTATTTCACTTTTTTTAAATGAATAATATATCTCTGTCTTTTATAATTTTTTATACGTCTTTTTGATTGAATTAATCAGTACATAAAAAATATAATAAATATTACATTTTTAATAAACAAATTATTATTTAAAAATTTTTAAAAACTTAAATATATTTTTAATTATCACATTTTAAAATTTTTATTTTAATATCCTTATAATTTTACGATTTTTTATTTTTAAGTCTTTATTTCTAATTTCATCTGCTAAAAAACTGACAAATACCAATTTTGAATTAGAAAGATTAAAATAATAAAAAATCACGTAGAATATCTCTGGGAAACGGCAGCCTTACGTATTTTCCCTTTCGGGGCGCAGACGAAAAGTAGACAATATGGCGCAGTAGGCAGCAGCAGTAAGACACCGCGAATCCAGACCATTGAAATGTCTCCGGCCGGTGAACTCAGGTGGCTCTGCCGCATGCTCGACGACTCTCTCCGCCCCTACACAGTCTGTTTCACTGTTCTCACCTCCTTCTTTACCCTTTCTTTTCTTTTTCAATTCTCAGCTTTTTCCCTAAACCAATCATCTTTTCCATCTGTCTCAGCCACCACAGCCAGAGAAAGAGAACCAAATTCTAATCGCTTCTTCTCAGGTTTCGCATTCTTTCTCTTCTTCAAATCGCTATTCAATCTTCTCTACCTCATTTAGTTATTATTGTTATTATTCCTTTCAGGTCGTGACTAAAATTCAGCTTCGGATTCGCGAATTTGATTCTCGCGCGGAAACGAAACGTGCGCCGAACGAAGAGCAATTGTGCAGTCCGAACTATCATTCTTCCGTGCACCAGTGTCTGCCAAAGATCGTCGCCGAAATGGTGAGTGTCAGGACCAGCTTTTCATCGACGTGCTTTTGCGTAAGGTTGTTGTGAATATTATTCCTTGTTGGCTATTCGTTTGCAGATAATTTTGCTAACTGTGAAGAGTGAATTTGTTCATCACGTGGCTGTCAATGCTCTTGTCTTAAGTTCACAGTTTGTGTCCACAACGGTATGAAATAGTTGTTGTTTTCCTTGATGAGTTTAGTTTAAGTTGCAGTTGCACATTTACGCTTACTGCATGATTCCCTGTTTTGGTAATTTTAGCCTTTAATGATATGCAGGGGAACAATTGGGATAGATTCATTCATTTGCTGTGCTGTTCGTTGGAAATGGCCATTGTGAGGACACTGTTGTGTTCAGATGCGCCTTCTTCTGGAGCTGAAAATAGGGACTTTGATTGTTCTGACATTGAATTCGTGATGCAATATGGACTGAAGAATTGTGATTGGTCTAGTGTGGCAGGTATTGTTCGAGTGCTGCGTGTTATATGTAAATATTTGAAGGAGGACTGTGATGATGGACTTGTCAAAGTGTACTACGACTCTATCAATTCTTGTCTTTTGAAAATGCCGTGGGATTTATTGGATCAGTATTGGAGCTGTGACATTCGTGGCACAAATAACAGCTCTTCTGTCAATCAATTTTACCGCAATAATTTTGGTGTTATGGAGCCTGGAAAGAAGTTTCTTGGGACTTTTCTTCAGTTACTTTGCTCTTTGGTTGACCGGAATGATTTAGTCAAAACTGATTGTGATTCTGCCAATAAACATCCACTTTTTGTCACAGTAGTGGATCTTATACCTAGACTTGCTAAGTGGTGTCACAGCAAGCAAGAAGATAGTGCTGAGACACACATCATTCATTACTTAAAACACAAGTTTCTGGTAAGGTTCATCCACTTGTGCAATGAGCTTGAAAAAAGAATTTTTCATCATTTGTAGGATTGAATGTGGATGTTGTTCATTGTTTACACTTTAAATTTAATGGAAAGGTAGGTTATTTTTGTAAAAAATGCTGTTTCTGGTACATTGTGAAGTAAAATTTTAGTGCTGACAAAGCTTGAAAATTATTCCATCTCAAATCTCAAATCAAGTTTCTTTGAAGAATGCCAAAACCCACTAAATATAAGGTTGATCCACTTGTGCAATGAGCTTTTGAAATAAATTAATGGGGACTGAGGAGAAGAAAATGGGCTTGAGGAGAAAGTGATCCATGAAGCTTCAGCCAACCCAACTATGGGATAGTGTATGTGAGGAAAAGAAAGAAATTAGGAAATGTTTGAGATGTGCTGAGTTGGCAAAGTTAGTTATGGAGAGAGAATAGTTTTTGATTACTTAGGCATGTTTAGCAGTGAGTGGAGGGGTGCTTTTTGGAAGTTGTGGGATAGAGTTGCCGTTTGGCTTTCTGTAAGGAGCATTGCTCTGGGCACTAGAAGAACCTTTCTTCTTCTGCATAGTTTCTTTTTTTGTTGCAAATAATATAAACTTCTCTTATTTTCTGTCAATATTGGTGTTTTTGCCCTATATCCTGTTGTATGAATTTTGGGTCTGTAACATAAATTTTAGGCTAGATTTGTGCTAGTTGTATTGTAATTGGCCTATATTAGTGAAATATATTCAGAGGCTGGGTTAGTGTTATGTATAACAATTATTTAGCAGTGTACCCAGTCAAACAGCCATATAAAATGGGCAGAGTGCATAATTACAAGTTGTCCCCACTACCCAGGATAGAATAGAAGATTTATTTCACCAATTAGCAATTAGAGGAAAAGTTGTAAAAACTTAAGTTGCTGTTGTTGGTCCTATGTTTGCCAAAATCAGTGTCTAGTTACTTGTTCAAGTAGCTGGTATTGACAATTAGCCTTAATAATATTAGTACCCGTTTCAATATTTCTGTCATTTATGAAGGGATCAACTGACTTCCAGTTATTTGTGCATTGCTCCAGTAATAACTTTTAGTAGAGATCAGGATACTTGGAAAGTATCTTTACAACCTTTTATATTTGACATTAGTACTTGCCATCTTTATTGCAAGGTAATCCTTTTGTCTTTTCTTCACCAATGCTGCATAATTTTGTCATTATAAGTTGGTATTTGAAGTTACTTTATTTTTGCATGAGTTTATAATCATAGGAAAACTTGAGAAAGAAAAAGAAAAATTAGTTTTAAAATAACTTTGAAATTTAAAACTTTGTTAAAAGACTTGTTACTGGTTGTTATCCTTAGAGTGGAAGGCATTCATAAAACCAATATCTATGTTCTCTGCAGATTCTGATGATCAGACTTGGCTCACTCACATGGCTAGACTGTTCGATCCATGTTTCTTGGTTTGAACTACTTCATAACTACTTTCAAGAGCCTTTGAATCAACCTTTAACTCAATATCACTCTGATCAAATTGATTGTCTGGAGGGCTCTCCATTTTTGTTGAGTTTGTCTGACAGAGAAGCATGTGGGGTGCATTCCAGCCACCTACAAAGACAAGTTGTTTTCCTCTTACTGGCTTGTTCTTTCAGTTTGATCCGTCACAGTGGAGAAAATGTGAACAACTGTAATTGTTCAACTTTATGCTCATGTTTCACCACTATCCCACATTCAGAGCTTGATCACTTCTGCAGAAGAAAGGGATCACTAGAGCTTTACAGGTGGATTCAAGGACATCTTCCAACTGAGATATCTATCAACCAAGAAAACTACTTGCAGATATGTATGAACTTCATGTCATCTTTCCTCCAGCTATATCTTCGTGAGGTTTGTCTACTCAGTCTTTTCATGCTGCTTATGCATAGTAGTTTATGAGTATGAATCTTCTTTGATGTGGCCACTGTCTTCAAAATATTTCTCAATTCTGGAAATTTTGGGTTTTTATAATTCTTGGGTCCATATGGAATGTTTTGAAGGTTAAGTAACTACAATCAGGGATTTGATTATGTTTCCTTGTCAAATTTGGCTAGCTGGTCATGTATTGGAAACGGTGCAGCAGTGCAGCTCAGAAACTTTAAAAAAGAGGCCGTATTCATATTAGATCACTTCAAATCCTAATGGGACATTTTGAGTGTGTCTGTAACCATGCTTCTTAGATTGGAAATATATTTGCAAAACTAAGGCATTAATGAGAGTCGAGAGTCTTGTTTTCCTTTATCATACTAGTTTTGAATCTCTTAATGACGATATCTTGTAGTTTCATTGATGTTATTTATCACTTGAATGGCAGGATGATCTATTATTTGAAGTGCTTTTGCAATTGTTAAGCATATCATCTTGTCTCCAGCAACAGTAAGCAATTGTTTTCTATGTTTTTCTATTTTTACTGACCAATGAATGGAAGGATCCACTGTCATGAGGTTTATATGGTGTAGGTCTGAAAAAAAGGATTCTGCATATCAGGATGTAAAGAAAGATTTTCCATTTGATCTGGAAGACATTTTTAATCCTGTGCACCTTTTCCACCTGTTTCTTTCTGAGGTTTGGATTATGTACTACCATAGTTCATGCAAATAGAGACCCCCCCTTGCTATCCACTTTATTAATTACATTAACTTGTAAAAAAAACAAACCTTATTGATTGTCTTGTCCTTTACTTGCCAATCTGCAGATACATTATGATCACCAAGTGCTTCTTGATTACCTCATTTCAAAAGATACTGGAATATGTTGTGCTAAATATCTTCTAAGGTATCTCATTGTAACTTTTGGTTTGGCAAAAGTTTCCCATTCTTTGATTTTAAATAAACTTGTAAAGTTAACATAATCTGGCTGTCTGGTTGTGTTGATTAGCTTTCTGCAAGAACTTTTTGACATGTCTTATTTCTATTTGTAGTTATTTTAATATTATGATTTGGTATCTTGCTTACTCTGATTCACATAAACAAAAACTCTGGTCAGCCTCATGTTTTAAATTCTTGTTGCAAGCCTCAATTTCTTTTTCCTGATTCGATTGTGGAGGATATTAGTTCAGACTTCAGAATTAACTGTTTACATTGTTTGTTTAATGTAAGGGTGAATCGAATAAAGAAAGAGAATATCTAATAAATAATGAATTGTGGTTGTGGCGCTTATCTTGACTTATCGCTGCTTGAACGATGGCATTTACATTTTTTCTTATGCATGCTGTTGGTAGATGCTTGCACTTAGTATGCAACTCATGGAAGTTATTTGTGGAATTTCCATTATACGGAGAATTTTTAAATCAATCATTGTGCAAGAGAAGAAAAGTTCTAGGCGATGGTCTACAGTTTCTAGTTGATGGAATGCCTACTTCAGTTGACAGTGGTGGAAATATCATATTGCATATCAAGAATTATAAGGAAGACAGGGAATGTGATTTCAAGCACAATAATATTAAGCCATTCAAGAAAGCTGCAGAATGTTTACTATCTTTAAGCAATTCTGTTGATAATCTTCATAAAAAAGACTTGTTTCCATATAATCCTGAAGTGCTTCTGAAACGGTATGTTGCTTAATAATGAATTTATTTGTTGAACTTGAATAGATTGGTCAAGCTTTTAAAATGATCATTGTGTATCTGATGATAAAAAGAATTGATGAGCTTATTTCTTGTAGTCTAAGAAGATTTCAAGATCTCTGCTGTAAAATATAGTGGATTCCTTGGAGAGAAGACTGAGTAATTACCCAAACTGCATGTCTGACCCTGAAAGCTTGGCTATCTAGACTTTATTAATGATTATAGATCTACATTTTTGGGTGAGTAGGATGCTCATGGAAAAAAAAGTAGGCCTTGTCTTCTTGAGTGTTTTAATGTTATACCGGAAATTCTTTTTGTTGTCACAATTAAACAAGTTAGTTTGCTGATTGAATGGAATACTTGCTGAAAACAGGGAGTGGTGGCACGGAGGAACCGAGGAACAGAAAGGAGAGAAAATTTCTGCTGGTTCCGAGTTGTGTGGATATAAGATGGCTACTCCACTGGTATAGGCAGGTCAGAGTGCTCCAGGTCAAGACATTGTTGCTGCAGGTGTCTATCTAATCATAGTCTTGGTTCACTCTAAATCTATATAGTATTCTATGGGTTTGTGGATTGATGCCATCTTCAGAGAGTCTGATGAGTGATATCATGGACTTGGGCTGCATATAATCTGAAAAATTGGTGTATCACTGTTTTCAATCTTGAATTTGTAAAGGAACAATTCCCTTCCCTCAACCTTTAGCCAGCAGCATGATATTCTCTTTGTTAAACCTTTTTGTAACATATCCTCCTAGTAATCCAAACAATTCTCATATTGTAGGATATGTCCTCCTTGTGGATGCCTTTCCTTTCTTCATACGTGGAGCTTGGATTCTTTCTCCTCCAAACAAGCATGTAAGGCATCTTAATGGCTGTTTGTAGCATCCTTCCTTTTTTTTCTCGCATAAGTTGAAGGATGGGTTCATACTGTTTTTTGACTATTGATGTAATGATAGAAGAAATGGTCAGCTGGGATTAAACGTTTTTCAGGTAGAGTTTTGCGCATAATTGTTTATAGACGATTTTCATTTGAATGAAGAAATTGTTAATGAAGGGTAAAAAGGAAAATACTTAACATTAGTTTTGAGGACATAGGAAAATATTTGGGCTTCTTTTGCGTAGGTCTTGAAAGGGGAGTTTAGTTTTGAGGACATAGGAAAATATTTGGGCTTCTTTTGTGTAGGTCTTGAAAGGGGAGTTGGTGCATGTGGTAAAATTTGATGAGGAAGACGAAGATGGATTTCCACGAAAATCAACATGAAAATGAAGTGGTATTGTTGCGTTGCATAAGTTATTGTTGGTTTGAGTGTAGAAATGTTGTAGCTTCAATTGGCGTCATTTTGGAAGTGTTATTTTGTGATTTTATTATAGGGTTTGGCAGAGGAATGGTTTGGAGGTGAGGAAATAAGAAGTTTATGAAGTCATTAGTGCGAATGATACCGTGGATGAGGGGTATGTTAATTTATTTGAGTAATCTATAAATACATGTAGATCCACTTAAGAACCCGAGTACCTGTGTCAAACTACAAAGTAATAAATTATCATTTTATTATATTAGATTATGTCAATGCTAACAATTTGTAATTATTCTCATAAATAATTTCTTCAAGTACTGGCCATGATCTAAAGTCATCTCCCGTAGTAATTAATCCACAAGCAAAGTAGTCTGAATGTAAAACACTTTGTAGTATAATACACTATGATTGACATATGATATATTATCATTAATTCCTCGAAGTTCATAGTTTTAGAAAACTAAACAAAATAATGTTAACATTATGTAACGATGACAAATTTAGCATAGAATCTTACAACGAACTGTATGTTTCTTTTCCTTTCCTTCAACTTGTTCACATATGAGAAGGAATTTAAAGAGTAAATATTTTGATCTTTTATACTAATTACCCGGTGGCACTAGGACTCATGAAATGACATATAAATTTGTTAAGTGACTATGATTAATTTTGATAAGCAATAGTAATAATTAAATAAAAGAGAAGAAAAAGTAATATAACTTAGATCAACAAATGATAAGTCGAACTTGGTGGTATTCACTTAAGGACATAGTTAGTCGTTAAATCTTTGGGTAGTTCTCTTTGCAATATATTATGTTTCATTGTTAATTACAAATACTCAGTCACCAACATTGGTAGTGCAATTAAAATAATCATTAAGTATAATTCCACATATTTTTTTAAGTATCACAAGAGAAAGTGAAAAAAATTATGATGTGATTGTGTGACCAAATTGCTCTTGCATTTGAACATAAAAAGTACTATCTTGTTTTTGAAAAATAATGATGTATTTAAATTTTTTATATTGTAACAATAAAAATTATGATGTGATTGTGTGACCAAATTGCTCTTGCATCTATATACTTTCCATTGCTACAACATAAAAAATCTAAATACATCATTGTTTTTTAAAAACAAGATCATCTATATACTTTCCATTGCTACAACATAAAAAATCTAAATACATCATTGTTTTTAAAAAACAATATAGTACTTTTTATGTTCAATGTCTCTACATTGAAAATATCTTGTCGACTGCATAACTTTATGTTATAAAATTATTTGGTTATTTATTGAATCAACAAAGTTTTTGTTGGTACTAAAGTTGACGTAATGTTCAATTGGAATTAAATATAGCATATTAAGTTCAAGTTTGCTTGATGTCTAAATATTTCTAAAGATAAATGTTGACACTTGCATCTTTAGCTTTGTTAGACACATATTACCTGTGGGTCTAAATTTAGACTTCACAAATCGTGAGTGAGAAAGGTAAAAATATTATAGAAATAGAGATGTAAAAGAAAAAATTATTATGATTCATTCCATAAGTGGAAAAACATTAGTAAGATAAAAATCATTATCAAGGTAGAATGAAGTATTACATCAAGTTACTTGCTACGGGGACTATTACTAGTTTTTGTCATTTGGGTTGTTATACCTTAACTGTGTGTCTACAATTTGTACTATTTACGGAAGTTGGTGTACCATTCTTTGGGAGTCAATGATATGGAGAACAATTTCTTTCTTTGCAATTTCTTCTCAACCAAAATAAATATTAGTGAAAACATAACGATGACTGCCGACCTTTAAGCAAAATTTGGAATCAAGCCGACAATGACTGCCATTTTTTTAATTGTGCGGCAAACTACGGTTAAATTAAAAATTTTCAAAATGTGTTTACTCAAACTATGAGGGTGTAATTAATGTCTTTTGTGGATGCAACTGATGCTTAGACTACTGCATTATTTTTATAGTGCATCTATACTGTTAGGATACAAACATCAATTAGAATTCTGTATTCTGTAATTATTTTTCTTGTATTCTGTCGCTATTTCTTACTGATATCATGTTCTCATTCTTTCTTGAAGTACATTTGGTATTCTTTCACACATATCATTTTTAGTCATAATGTCGTTGCAGAGACTTGTGTCAATATCAAGATAATATAAATATCACACAATCCGAGCTGAAATGTTATTCATGTGTGGTGCCAATATCATTCATCTAAGTCCATGGAAACCTTTATTAAGTTCTCTTTCTCTAAGGTATATATTGGTTGCCTAATAAATGTTATACATTTATATTTGCATGTGTATAACATAGTATATTTCGTCTCCACTGTATAGGAATAAACGTCAGACCCAGGTAAGAGCACTGAATTACATGCATGGCAAGAAGCCATTGAAATGATCAAAGTACGTATTATAATAAAAGATTGAGTTAATATAACACATGTAGAACGTAACTGCCGTACACTTTTAGATGCTGGACTATTGGATATCAAGAATTTACAAGTTAGAATCACTTCAAGTTCGGGTGATTATGATGCAAATTATCTTGTGCAAGGGTAAAAGTTCTGATAATTACAATGTCGCTGAAAAAGTTTTGGATAATGCTGTAAGTGGTGGAAAGGTCCTTATACTGACTTCAATAAAAGATAAGGGCAAACAAGTGATTTCATCTGACAATAGCCATTGTGAAAACTCTATAAGAAATGTTTTGAACAATCTAACTATTCAATCTTTTACCAATGAAGATGAAGATACTAGCATTATCATTATGTTTTAAGAAGAGAACATTGAAAACCCTATAGGGATGGGAAAGAGTGTGGCACAAATGGCTCCCAACAACACTGCTAAGAAAAGTCATTCGTGTTTGACTGTAAAGACTTGATCTCAAATTTTGGTCAATGTCGACTCAGTTTCACAAGATATATCCATACCCATTTATAAAAAAAATAAAATAAAATTAGACAAGTTTGTTATGCCTTCACTGATACTTATTATTAGTTATGAAGAGCTTGTAAGAGAAGAAATTATTCTCCACATTGTTGTCGCCACTGAAGAAAGGTACACTAACCTGTGCCAATAGTCCAAATTATAAATGTAATTAGGGTGCCACAACTCAAATGACATAAACTTATAATAGTCTTCATAATAGGCAAGTTAATATTATGTGTAGAGTCAATGATTTCATTCTACATTGGGTAATAATTTCTATCTTATTAATGTTTTTTACTTATGATTTAAATAATATATATATATATATATATATATATATATTTTATATTTCTATTTTATAATGTTACTCATAGTTTGTGAAGTCTACATTTAGACCCATAAGTTACGTGGGTTTAACAAAATTAGAAATGCAAGTATCTAACATTTTATCTTTGGAAATGATTTAGATACCAGATAAACTTAAACTAATATGGTATATTTAATTTCAAATTAAACATCTTATTAAGTCTAATATTAATAGAAACTTCATTGATATAATAAATAACCAAATAAATTTTTAGCATAATGCCAAGTAGTTAAAAAGAGATGTTTAATGTTTATGCTCATCTAACGATATCATTGAAAATATATCTGTTGTTTTATTGATACATTTGAATATAAAAAGTACATATGTTAATTTCACTTCCCATGTCTTAACCTAAAAAACAATAGTGTACTTAGAATTTTGATGTTTTAGTGTGAAAAGTATATGGATTGAAGAGAAATTTGGTTACATAATCAGATTATGGTTCTTCCCACCTTTTACAATACTTAAAAAATATCTCAAATTATATTTATTGACTTTTTTTTTTGTTGGACTATCATTTAGTCACTAAATATTTATAATTGATAGTGAAACTTAATATATTATATGGAGAACTACTCGGAGATTAAATGACTGATTACGTCCTTGAGTGGATGCCACCAAATTTAAACTTTACATTTGTTAGTTTAAGTTGTATTACTTTTTCATCCCTTTTTATTTAATTATTACTATTGTTTATCAAATTAATCAAGTCATAAAACAAATTTATGCGACATTTTATGAGTGTTGATGTTACTAGTATTTAATGGTAATTAGCCGTAAAAGATCAAATGATCTATCGTTTTGATTTATTTTCAAATGTGAACAAGTTAGAGGAGAGTAAAAGAAACATGAACTTTGTTGTAAGGGTCCATGGTAATTTTGTTATTGTTACATAACATTAATCTTGTCTTTTTAGTTTTTCTAAACTATAATTATAACTACTTAAAGATAATTCATCATATACCAATTGTAGTGTGTTGTGTTTCATACGTTTTATATTCAAACTAATCGAATCAAGGGGAAATTCTAACTGCAAATAGGTATAAATTTATTAATGAGAATAATTATAATTATTAACATTAATATTATTCAACTAGCATAATAAAATGATAATTTTTTTTTTGTAGTGTTAACTTAGTTACTGAGGTTATTGAGTGAATTTATATTGGTTCATAGATAACTTAAATAAATTAATATACACATCATCCATCACATTATTCTTGCTAATGAGTTCATTTCAATTTTTAATTTTTAATTTCCTCACCTCCAAACCATTCCTTTGCCAAACCCTACAACAAAATGACAAAACAATACCTTCAAAATGACACCGATAGAAACACAACAATATTTGTTCATTTAAATGAATAATAACATATATAATGCAATAATACCTCTTTATTTTCATGAAAATCCATCTTTGTACTCGTCTTCGTCTTCCTCATTGAATTTTACCTTATGTAGCAACTTCACTTTCAAAACCTACACAAAAGAAACTCATATATTTTCCTATGACCTCAAAACTAATATTAAATATTTCTTTTCTTACTCTTCATTAACAATTATTTCGATTTAAACAAAAATTATCTAGTTATTAGGAAAACAATGTAATTGAAACACATTTAATTGCCTAAATTTTTTTGTCTATGCAAGAAAAAAGAAAAAAGGATGCAAGAAACCACAGTCTTAACTTAATAATATGATAAAAAAAATAAACTTGAGTAAAAGCAACACTCACCAGTAAGGATGAGATTTTAGAAACATACCTAATATGAATCAAAGTTATATCTCTAAATACATCTAGAAAAGTAGCAACACAAATAAGTTGCATGGTATGCAAATAAAAAGACAAAAATTTGATAAGTCTGTATTTTGATATATTTTTACAACCCATATTTACATGTTCAATCCTAATTTGTTTATGATTTTACACTAATTTTTATATTTATTGTGTAATTTAGTATAAGAAGGTTACAACTAAGTTTTGATGGCATTTTGGTCTCAATTTGAATAGAAAATATGGCCTTGCTGCAACAAGCACGCTTATACTTTGAAGCTTATGCACAACCATGCATATTGGTGAGCATGACTGTGCCATTTACTAAGAGAAACACAATTAGAAGAATTCTTAGGGTTTTGAAACCCTATTTAAAGAACCTTAAGGACTAAGACATCTTGCTTTTTGCCAATTGTTGAGGACTTTTGTAGTTTTGGGAGCACGTCTTGGAAGCAATAACTTTTTTCATCTCTTTTCTAGTAGAGATTCCTTTACATTGCATTTACTCTTCAAATGATTATGAATTGATTTATTATTGTTTTGGTTTTCTATTACATTATGTCTAGCTAAATACGTAATAGAGCTATGATAGATAATTTGCATAACTTTATGTGTTCTTTGTGATTAATGATAATTTTATTCTCCTCTTGATTTTTATGAATATGCTATATTTTATATGTTTAGAATTGACAATCCTTAACATACCATAATTAATTATATTGTAAGTGACTTTATCACATATAATTAATGAGTCTATAGGATAAAACAAGATAAAAAATTAAGTGGACTAAACTTCGTTGTTTTCTTTCAATTGTTATTAAATTTAGAGCTTGTAGGCTCTTTATATTTCTTCTCCTTTTGTTTTGCATGACCATTGGAAGTATAACTTAAGGAAAAGACAGTTAACATTGTATGACCATTATATGTTAATACATGTAGTACAATGGTTGACAATTATAAGGGGACCAAACTGTGATTAATCTAAACGTGAATACAGAGAAGTGTAAAGGTGAAACTATATTTCTTAGAATTCATCTCGAACAGTTTATTGTCATAGGTTGTGTTACTTTCTTTATTCTCTAATTTCTCTTGAATTTAAATTTTTATTTTATTTAATTTCACATCCTTTAAGTTCAAACAATTGAATGAAGATATTCTTGATACTTAAAAACAATTCTTGTGGAATAATATTGTGAGAACTTATTTTAGAATTTTTTATTATTTTTTGACGGATACATTTATCCACAAATAAAACCTCATATTTTAATCTTATTTTGTGCTAATATATAAGAACAATTGGAAAGTATTAAAAGTTCACATGTGAACTTACCTCAAAACAAAAGGGTCTAAATAGGCAACATTCAAAAGGGAACGCAGAATGGATCCGCAAATAAGTTAAAATGTTAGTTTTCACAATTCTCTTCAAAAAATCAATGATTAAAATTGTGCATGATATAAGACATGTTAAATGGTAGGAGATACTTTTCACTTTCTTTGAAATGGATTTTGCACACTTCGTAAATAAATCCTAAGAACTTATTTGTTTTCTTAAGAAAATTGAGTTTTATTGATCCTAATTACATTGAAACATCCTTTATGTGATAACAAATAATTTTTGGTGTAAAGAAACCCTGTTTCAAATATATGAACGTGTGAAAATCAGACTCAAAAATGATTAAATAAAATTACATATTAAAATTTAATTTTACCATCCAAATACCAAGGAACTAAAAATACTTAGACAAATTACAATTTTGAACTTAGATAACTTTGTTCTTATATTCTATTGAAAATTTGTTTAAGTTTCCTGTATTTAATTAGTTATTCCAAATTGTCGCAAGTTTGTCAAAATTTCATTTTATCAACTAGAAACCTAAGGAACCAAAGTACATATAATTTGATAAAAATATATGCTTCTAGAAAGTTCAATATGAAAAAAAAACAAACTTTTGGAGGTGACACTTGTCAAAGCTTCTACCATGGAGCAACTTCAATCTCTGTCACCCTCATTCTTTTAAAATATAAGAGAAAGTAATATAGGATTCTAAAAGAAGTTTACGAAATATCGTTTTACAATGATTGTTCTAATTAAATTTTCTACTTCAATTGTTAGAGCTTAAAGGATGAAAAATTAAATAAACGCAAGACTTCAATTATAAAATTTAGAACAAGTAATACAATACACGTCTTGGTTGAGCTTACAGGAGAGGAACCTAGGATATATGAGTTTTCTCATTCAATCTTTTATGTTATTTTTCAGTTTAACTTTAAATATGATTTCCTTATGATTACCAATTATTCATATAAATACTATCAATATCCAATGGTTATGGAATATTAATATTCTTTTCTTTAAACTAACATCCACTATGGTTATGCAAGATATTAATTTAAGAAAGTATAAAATATCTATGAATTTATGAATTTAATAATAATTAAAAGAGAAGGATTGGTTTAGTTCATCTAATTCTTTGTCTCATTTTACCCTATAAATCCATTAACTAATCGAGGTACGGTTGCATGACGATATGATTATCTAGGATTATGTTACGAGTGATTAGTTCACAACATACAATTATGCATAATAAGATAAACACTAATCATGGACAGAAATCAAACTTAGACTCAAACATCAAAATCCCATAAATTCATGAACAATAATTTTCATAGCCCTAACTATAAACTTAACTACTCATACTAAAGAAAAGAACTAAAACAATAACAAATAAAGCCATAGTCAAAAGGAAATAGCAAACTAGAATGTTTCTAAGGTTTGGGGATGAGATGAGTTATCAATTTTCAAGTACGATCGCTTGAAGCTCTAAGTTCCGCTAAAAGTATGCCAAAGATCAAAGGATGTGGGAAAGATAAGATGAAAGATGTATCAAAAGGTGTAATTAAAGGTCAGAAACGAGGTGTGTCAGTCTCTTTCTTGTTGCACATGAGGTCTCCTTTAATAGGGCTCTAAAATTTCTTCAAAGTTGGGTACTCATAGTTGAGCATAGTCATGCCATATGGAATACAAGACCGTGTTGAAACTCAAAATATGAGAGTGTTGGTTTATATGCACGACGGTGCATCATATTGAAGTATGAGCGTGCTGCTGCTTGTGGACTAGGCGTGCTTTATCCAGCTTGGCATAATTCTCTTGAGTTAGCACCCAAAACGTTTGTGAGACTCGTATATTTTCAAACATGTTTGATTGAAGCAAAATTGAGGAAAATTAGTGTACAAATCTATTCAAATCAAGAATAAGTGCGTATAAATATGTTGGAAAATTGTGTAAAAATATGGACTTATCAAGATATCAACATCTCTCCATTTTGTCATTATCAAGTGAGTTATATAAATAGGTTGTAATAACATCTATTAAACACAAATTAAGTTCTCTGTGTACCGTTAAACTGACTAAGTATTGAAAAATACTTGCATCAATTACAGGTGAATATTTTTCTTTAAAATCAATGTCAGGTCTTTATAAAAAATCTTGGACAACAATTCATATTTTATATCTTACAATTTCTCATTTATTTTTTATATAAAAATTCATTTGTATCCATCTAACTTTACATCTTTAAGCATCTTTCCATTTCTATCAGCCACTTCTTTGTCTACATCTGATAATTGGTTTTTGTTTGTAATCCTTTATATTTGTTATCACAATAAATGAAAAAACATTGTTCAACATTGACTTCATTTCGATTTCATTGTATTATATTAATGATAAAATTTATTGATATCTTTTTATTTTCATGATTTTTAGGTACTTGTATTTCTTCAGAAATTGTAATATTAATTATGTTTGATGACCTTTACCTTGATCTTTAACTTCTTTTCTTTTTCAAGAATTTTTATCCTTGGAATCAAAAGGTCTACCACCTTTCATACATGTTTCAGACTTATTTGCAATTGTAGACTGTGTCTAATTGGGACATCAATTTTGATTAGAGCATTAGCAGATAAAACATATGATTTAGTCACCTTTTTAGATTCATAAACACATTTAATAGTTGATTCACTAAATTTTACAAATGATTAACTTTTGAACTATAACTTACATAATTTTGTTTGAGGATCAAAATGATATAAAGATAATTCATTCCAACTTATCTCTTTTTTTTTAATATTTATTTTCTCCTCCTAAAATAAAAAAAAATGATTCATCAAAATGACAAACAACAAATCAAGCAACAAATATCTTTCCATAAAAAAAAATAAAAATGAAATAATATCATACTTTTTTTTAGAATGTTCCTTTCTTGCAAAAACGCGTATTAGAGCTTTATGCCGATAATGTGTTATAAAATTGATGTAAAATTATAACAGACAAGTGAAAAAATAGAGATAATAAAATTTGAGAGAAAGATAATCTCAATTTTATTTCACACATTTCCATTACAAATAAGATGTCTTATATATAAGTATGAATATATAGCAAAGAGTCTCATCCTTTTAAGTGTGAATTAAATAAATAATTATAAATTATACTGTTACATAATGTTATTATAAATTATTGAGATAAAATTTTAATCTTAATCAGAAAATAACACCACAAACATTAATATTATTACATGCGTTTTCTTGTTGAAAATTACATAAATTTATTTTCTCATTTACCATAATTTAAACAAGAAATGCAACTTTATTAGTGACTGTAATTAAAAGCATCCAGATACATAGTTGCATGGGAAAGGATAGAAGTTACAAGAGTAACACTTCACATTAGTGATGTGATCTCGTGCTTTCAAATGAGATTTAATAATCTAACACAACTCAAATTCAAACAACAACTGAGATATCTTATCTCAGGTGGAGTCGGCTACATACCACCCAAGCCAAATTCAATCGAAACAAATAAAACTAAAGCCCACTTCACGAATTCATGAGTATTTAGTAGCTATCTGGAGGAGAGAATCGCATAATTCTTGTGGCTTGCAAAGCATAGCCATATGGTCTGCGTTTTTTATCTCTTGAATGTCATTGATCCCAGCATTTTGAATCATCCAGCGCTGGAAATTCAATGGAATTCCAAGATCCTCATTGCAAACAATGTAGACACGTGGAACTGACCCATATTTTTCTTTGGAGAAGTTCTTTTGCTCAGCCAAGTCTTCTATAAAACTTGACCCTGGCCTTATCAAAGTTTTGGCCAGTCCAAGATCCTGCAAAGTGCAATCCTTTTTACTACATTCGGTCTTTGACCCCAAAAAAACTAATTATATGTGATAAATTTATAGTATATATATTTTGAAATGATTCATAGTAATAAATGTTTAAGTCAATGTCTCATATATTAAATAAATGAATATATTATTTTTAATCTTAGTTATAAGAAATAACTATCCATATTTTTTTATCCTAATTATAAAAAATAAAAAATTATTTTTAATACATTAATTATTAAATTTATTATATACCTTTATTTATTGACATTTTGTATTAATAAAATACTGACTCTTTACTTATATAAATAAACACGTTCATTCATTTAATATTAAAATATTAATTAATATTATAGATAATAAAAGAGAACGTAATTTTTTTTTCTATTAAACGGGACTAAAAGTTGAAAAGAGAGCGTAAATTTAATATATATAATTATTTTTATTGATATTGATGAATTGAGTATTTATTTCGTATAATAAGATTGGAGACAATATTCACTTGTAAGTAATGGATGAGTGTCTCATCAACATAATTCTCAAAATAAATATGAGTATAAAATAAATCAATAATTAATAAATATAAAAATAAGTTTTTATTTTTTATAATGTAAAAAAATAATAAAGATAATTGTTTCTTATAAAAAGACCATAGATAATTTTTTTTATAATTTTTTAACATGTGCCGGAAGACACATAAGTTTATAAAAAATAATTATATATCACATAATTAAATATATAAATAAAATTAAATATTATAAAATATCACAATTTTTTTCTATTTTTTATTTTATAAACATATGTCCTTAATCAAAATTTTCAAAAACTATTTCTTTTTTAATTTAAGACTTGAAACTTCGAATAATGGAGTTCCCAAGCATGTGTATGCATTATATGAGACAAGGAGATAATTGTTGTTACATGCAAGTACCTCAATGGGGGAGAGTTGGTAGAGCTTCTTGGACAAGATTTCGGGAGTAAAGAAGATTATTGTTTTGTTTCCACAAGGGGAAAATTCAGTGTCCCACCATTCCCCTGATGGGGTGATCTCACTGTGCTGTCGACATAATAATAAATAAAAAAAGAAGATGAAGATTAGTAAGAACAAGTTTTTCACAAAGACGGAAATTTTCTGATACACTGTTTGGGTTATTTTGATCAAAACTCTATATTTTAAACCACAAAGGTTCTGCTGGGGGGACAATAAAAGGTAAAAGTGATTGAGACATTTCTATTAATCATTGATGGACCGCAGCGTTTTTTTCTAAGAAAGTGTAGCATTTAAAATTAAAAACATCTATAGTATGGTAAGATTAAATTTTTATATAAAACTTAAAACTTCATTTAAAAAATTAAACATGAATCAATTAATTTTTATTCGATAGAGCTCATGTATGTATCTTAAATTAAATCTATATGAAAGTTAATATTTTCATATAATTTAATTTCCTACAACAACTCATATGATATATATTTTTTAGTGCTCGAAGAATAGATCTGATTCCATAATTTGAATGATTGGGCAGCTATGTGAGAAGAGCAAAATGTAGCAGGAGCATGAGACAATTTACCAAAATTATCAGAAATATCCTCAAGGGGTCAGGAGCAAACCTTTTCCAAGACATAGGATGGCTTGTGTTCAGTGTCTGGTACAAAAGCACTTAAGAAAACACCAACTCCTACCTTTTCTGGGAATATGTCCATGGCAAGGGCTATGTTAATCCCTCCAAGGCTGTGTCCCACTAGAATTACCTTTTCATTTTGAGGCATTGTGTCCAAGAACTGCAACAGAGGCTCAGAGTACTGTGAAAAAGTATCAACATCGTCGATTTTCTTCATGTTGATTCCAGAAGCAGCAAGGTCAAAGTCTGTGACCTTGTGACCAGCTGATTCCAAACGAGGCCTGAGCTTGTACCAACACCAAGCTCCATGGCAAACACCATGCACCAAAACATAATGCTTCTTATCAATACAATTTTCTGAACCCATGATGTTAATTTTCTTCAAGTGGCTGTGGTAATTACCTCCCACACATTCTTCCTATATATAGACAGTGGGTCTGGTTTGGCGTCTAGTTGGTAAAAGGTCTAATTATTGGCTTTAATAAGTCAAACTATACGTTTTGTTATTTTATTTATTTCTTAACTTCAGATCCAAAGTTTGAGTTAGAGTATTTAAATTCACATCCTTTATCTCATTTCCTATTTTTATTAGCAATGAAGGTTTGGGAGATTGATGAGATGTAACACACTCATTTCTATTCCTTTATTTTTGGATAAAATAGAAATTTTGGTACAAGTTTCTTGCTCAGGCGAGATATACCTTGTTCAAGCAAGATAAATATTTCTGAATTAGACTTTCTGGAGCATTCTCGCTCAAGCGAGATAAGTTTCACTTGAGTGAGGGAGGATAATATTGCTCCAATTGCCCTCTCGCCTAAGCGAGAAGGGGGTCTCGCTTAGGCGAAAAGCAGCTCACCCAAGCAAGGAGTTATAGGAAAAACAGGGGCTTTATGAACCCATTCTCGCTATGATGAGAATACCTTTCATCCAGGTGAGAATATTAGAAAAACCATTATCTTGTTTTCTCACTCAAGCTAGAATGTCCTTGCCCAAGCAAGAACACGCATGTTTGAAGGGTATTTAATGGATTTCGCATTGAAAAAATTTCATTTCTCACCAAAATCACTTCTTCCTCTCTGTTCATTCCTTCTTCCTTTCCAGAGAAAGTCTCCAATAACTCTAGATCTCTTTCAGATTTGAGTTCAAACGTCTCTTCCACTTAAATTTAAGTAAGTTTTCAGAGTCTAGCCTTCGAATCTCGTTTCTATTTCTCTATTTTTTTCTCTCATAATAGTAATTTACTCTGTGATGTTAGGAAGAATTTTAGTTCTTGGATAGTGTTTTTGGTTAAGACATGGAGTTTCTCTCTAGAGTCCATGAAGAAGTTAGTGTAGAGATCCATTTCCAAGTAAGAGGAGTTATTCCTAAACCTTAGATTCTATCTAGATATGTTTAGTGATCTTGAAAGAATGAGGTTACCTTATTCGAAAGAGCAAATCCATAAATTTTTCTTAAAACTATATGAGGAAAAATGGATTTTTGTATAAAAGAAGTTTTTGATATGTTTAAGAAAATTTGCTAGTGTGAATATATGAAAGTTGTTGGTAAATAAATAGATAGAAATATGAAAGTGTTGAGAAAATGTAAGTAAATAGGGAGTAACTAATATATGTATCACAAATACACCAATTGGTATGATTATGATGTGTTGTAATACACTAATAGGTGAGATTATAATACATAAGTTATAGTATATTGGTTAATGTGATTATAACATATGTATTAGAACAATATAATTTGATGTGTTACTGTTGAGATATTGTATGAATAGTTTAAGGATACACTAGGGGTATAGGATTTGGAGTTGATTAAGAAAATATGGGAGAAATGAGAATGGTAAATGTGATTCACTTATGTGTACATGATGTAAAAGTGAGATGCATTTACAGGTTTCACACTCATTTCTTAACCGAACTCTTAATTATACCTTTGCTTGGAAGATTGTGAACGCACATGTTATATCCGTGTGTGGTTTAGCTAACCATCAGCTATCCATGTTGCGTAAGTCCTTCATAACTAGGGAGAGTACCTTGGCAACGATTTAGGAGCCCGAGAGTACCTAGAGTACTGTTAATTGATGAGATGTTCAGACTTGAAATGGATAAAGTGACACAAAGCTATTGGATAATGATGTCGAGTTAAGTGTGGAATAATATGTATGGATGACCTTTGTTTGATTAGATAAGAAATGAAAAATGTATGATTAAATGATGGATGATAAATATGAATAATTTTGTTTGATTAAACTCGTTAAGAATGGAATATTTTTATTTGTTATATGCTATATTGAAAAATGTTTTTGTATTATTTTTATAAAATAAAAATTTTAATGGGGCAACGATACTCACTCTTACAAACATTTTCAGGTAAAAAAGAGATAAAAGGGGATTGATGTGTTTTGAGATCATACTCGCAAGGGATGATAAGAAGGGAGCTGCTCTACAGGATTTAGTTTATAGGAGAAAAACTATAATAATATTATTGATTGAGTTTGTATCCAAAGTTATTTATAATATGTAATTATTTAAATTATGATTCAAAATATATGTTTAATATTTAGAAATTAATCTCTAATATAGAATTTTAGCTTTTCTTCAATTGTGAACTTATAATCTCGAAAATATCTCCTTAATTTTGTTGCGAACGAGATTTATATATATAAAGATAAAATTTTACTCATTTTCATTAATTCAGATTTTACAATATGAGAAAATCTTCTCTATATTTATTTATCCTTCATTTATTTATAATCACACTGCGTTGATATTTGTATCTTAAAATAAGAAATTATTTAAATAAAGAATGGATGTTACATGAGAAGTGCCGTCTCAAAGAGTCTTTTTTTCGTGGTCAAAATTAGTGATAGACCAAAAATTTTATTGTTATTATTTGCAAATGATACTTTGATTATAGGCGAAGCTACTAATTAGAATTTATGGACTATAAGGCTATTCTACAAAGCTTTGAGCTTATATCTAGGCTTAAAATTAATTTTTATAAGAGTTGTACTATGGGAGTGAATGTGACAGGTGATTTTCTAGACACGATTCCTAAATTGCAAGGTGGGATCATTGATTTTTTTGGTATTTAGGCATCTCTGTTAGGATAAACCAAGAAGGAAAAAAATGCTTGGTAAAAGCTCCAACATCTTGGAAGTACAAATATATTTCTATTGGAGGTAGAGTAATACTTCTTAATGCTGTTTTAAATAGTCTTCTACTAAATTATTTATCCTTTTGGAAAATGCTACTAGGTGTAATTAAAGAGGCGATAAAGATTCAACGTCAGTTTCTTTAGAGTGGTGTGAAGGAATCATTAAAAATAGCATGGATTAAATGGGACAGAGTATGCATACCAAAGAATGAGGGCGGTCTAGGGATGAGAAATGTGGAATGGTTTAATTGGAACTTATTGAGTAAATGAATTTAGAGAGGATTAAAGTCTCTAAACTCGTTGTGCTTTGATGTGTTATAGGTGTGATATGGATTATATGCTGATATGTTAATTTCTTTGGAGGTAGTTCATAGTGCTTTAAATTGGTAGAGGGATGCAATGTGGGTTTGCAAACAAGTCGATGGATGGATAGATTCTAATGTCACCTAAGTATATGGCGATGGTTATTTTTTTAGTTTTTAGAAGGATAAATGGGCTAGAAATATTGAACTGGAAAATTTATACCCAATGCTGTTTTCAGCAATGACTAATAAGAAGGCGCGGGTGGTGAATAACGGACGATTTGAGATGAGTCAATGAGTGGTGAAAATTTGCACGAGATGTTATTAAGCATGTGTAGAATCCAATGTGAAAAAAAGAAATGGAGGGGAGTTGTAATGATATGGTTTGTGATAGTATGGACAATTTTGCTTCAGTGGAATAATATTTTCTTCAATAATAATATGTTAAATGCTAGTAAAATATTTGATTCTATTAAGTATCATTCTTAAAAGTGACTTATCTTTTGGGAAGATCGATTGTATATATGAATTGGGTTAATGTTTGATTGACATGTATTGTTAATTTCCTTTAGAGTTGTAACAGGTTAGAGTACCCCTTGTAATCTAAATTTGTCCTTAATAAAATATTGATGTTTAGTAAAAAAAAGGATTTAAATATAATATTTTTATTAAAATATTTATTATGTTAAAAATAAAAAATTATAATATATAGTTATTTTTAATATTTAATATTATTAAACAATTAAGTTTAATATTAAATATTAGTAATTTTCTTAATAAAATTTAAGTATAATTCTGCAAGTATTTTAGTATTATCTTAATTAATTGTTTTACGTCAATAAAATGTAATTTAATATTATTGCATGTTATTAAAGTGAAATTTTAATTATGATTAAAAATAATACTAAAAATATTTAAAGAATTGTATTTAAATATTTATCTCACCCCCAAGAAGTAATGTGTTAGGTTAGTGTAATTATATTTATTAATTATTATGCCGATTGATTAGAGATGCATAAATTGGAACTATGTGAATTAGTTATATGTTGAAGTATAAAGGTTGTGTGATTGCCGGATAAGGAGCAAAGTAGTTGTTGAGTCGTATGATGATGTTGATATATGTGAAGTGTCGTGTGAATGGAAGAATGATGGTTAAATGTATTGAGTGTTTGGATAATTGAAAAAGTATGATTAAGAATTGGTAGTATTTCATTCAGGAGAGAAATTTTGGAGTTTGGGTGCAGGGTATCTCGCTCAAGCGAGATTAGTGTTGCCTAAGCGAGAGCAGATAGGATTGCCTCAGCTCTAACCTCGCTCAAGCGAGAAGAAATCTCGCTCAGGCGAGAGGTGACCTCGCTCAGGCGAGAGGTGCCCGCTCAAGCGAGGTGTTGCAAGAGTAATAAGTAGCTCTCTGGACGCAATCTCGCCCAAGTGAGTTGTATCTCACTCAAACGACGTATTACTCGCTCAAGCGAGAATATCAGAAATTTGAGAGGTTCTACTGTTTGGTTTTTTGGCCCAGACGAGGGTTGGCTTGCTCAGGCGAGATCAGATCTCGCTGAATTAACTCGCTTAAGCTAGAGCGCGCGCTTGAAGGGTATTTAAGGGGTCTCAGCGCCCAGAAACTTCATTTTCTCACTAGACAACTTTTCTCTCTCACTTTCTTCCTGTTCTTTCTCCTATTACCCTTAGAGAAAACCTTCTCAAAGCTGAATTCCTTCCCGATCAAAGCGAGATCTTCTATCTCCTTGAGATCTAGGTGAGTTCTCAGAAATTTTATGTGAGTTTGATATTATATGAGAAATGGTTAAAGAAGTTTAGTTATTTTGTCAATGTGAATGTCGAAGTTCAATTTGCTATATGTTTATGCTTCTAAACTTTTATATATATATATATATATATATATATATATATATATATATATATATATATATATAATATGCAATAAATAAATAAATTAAAAATGATAATACAAAATACCATTGATTCTTTATAAAAAGGGATCATAATATAATGCATATTTGGAATACACAAATTTTAAAGCTTTAAATTATGATTTGGGCGAAAGCAAATTTCTCATAATTTTTTTGGTTAAAACATTGTTTAAAGATATTAAACTAAATTCAAGCACGCTAACTGTTATTTCATTAAGGGTTTTTTCCCCAAAAATTAATGAAATAATTATTTTTTAATCTTAAAATAAAATAATTCATGCACACATTTATGTTTTGATTTAAACGAGTTTAATTAAATGGAATGAAACTGAAAATTATAGTGGGAATGGAATAGATCAATTAAATGACATTATTGTTTTATAGTATCATGGATAAAACTGAAATGATGTTTCAATTTTGTTCTTATAATTGACATAGAAAATTGATCGAAAAATAAATATAATGAAATAATAGCTTATTAAAAAATTAGTATTGCAATATGACAAAGAGGATCCAGCATCCAACTGTCGACATCTAGTGTCACATGGTTGAGCTGCAATTCATAGATATACGGCACAAAATATTCGCTAATATGGTTGACCTGCAATTCATATATAAGAAATTACTTTTGCTATTATTAAGAAATTGAAAAGGCAGACTGTACACAGCTTTAATGTTAAAAAAATATACTTTATCTGATCCTTTAGTGATTGATGATTATCTTTGAAAAATTTGCAAAGATTTGTTCCAATAACCTATTTTCGTGTGTTTGGAAATATAAACTATAAATTTAAATTCTCTCGTATTTTTATTAAATAATATGATGTAATTATATTTAAAAAATAAGTTTACTTAAATTTAATTAATCAAATTTATAATTAATTATAATAAATTCTTAATTAATGAAAGATATTATATATATATATATATATATATATATCTCTGATACCAGATTATAAGTAGTGGATCAAAGAAACAAAAATATGTAGATTAAAAGACTGAAAGGAAAGTAGGCAGTAGCAGGACTACTAAATGATATGCAGAAGTTAAAAACTGTCTGTAAGTAAAACAGTTAGCTCATAAAGAAACTAGAACGGTGGTATAACCAACACAGATCTAGTGAAGGGAGAAGAGAAGAAAGCCGGAGCGACGGTAGTCCGAACAGGACCGGCTAAGAGGGAGAAGAGAGGAAAATAATTTGAAACAGCAAATTTTATTGAAAGATCTCAAAGAAGAAGAAGGCTTACAAGAAGTTTTTCTCTCAGAGCTTCTCTCTCTTAAATCTCTCTTGTCTTGTTCAAATGAAAGGGTACCTCACAATATAGTCGAGGCCTCCTTATATAGAAAATCTTAAAGTACTATTTCTACAGTTCCGGTTGGTGACTGGAACTATTAACTATAGTACCTGTTTCTAAAGATCCTGAATGTCAATACCGAAACAATCATCTTCATTTTGATTTTCTTCAATATTGGCATTTTGGTTAGAAGATTCTCCTTCTTCTTGGCTTTGCAATAACAGGAGAACATCTTGAAGATTTTTCTTCATTTTCTCTTTGGTATCGCATCCTGATAAGAATGCTGCAATTTTGGATTTCTGATTAAGGAATTGGAATGTTGCTGGGTCAGCAAGATTTAATAATTTGGGATTTTTCCCAAAATATTCAGCAACTCCTTCTGGTCCGGCATGTTCCGCATTGAATTGATTCCACCATTTTACAAAGGAATACCTGTGTAACAATGGGAGAGTGTCTTCATTTTCTGTCTTGCCATACCTGTATTGCCATGAGAATACCCATGCCAGGGCAAAATCAGAGAAGTATTTAAGATCTGCTGGAATTCTTGATTCTCGCAGATATCTGCCCTTGTAAATTTTGTATCCTTCTTTGACAGGAGTGGGAAGGATTTCTTCAATTGGTCCAAAATAATCCCACCATTGGAGGAACCAATTTGGAAAGTTATAATTCTGATTCTTTTTAAAATATATTAACCAAGAATGTCGGTTAAGTTTATTTTGGAACCAGAAAGTTCTTGTCCATGCGTCAATGTAGTCCCAATAATTATATCCTACTGGATCAAATGGTTGGGAAAACTTTTTATAAGAATTTAAATTTTTTCCAAAAGCCTTTGGAGTTAAGACTTTCAGGATTTGTATTGTTGAATGGGTTGTAACTGACGGATCCTTGTGGTCCTTGTAATGCTTAATGGAAACAGAATCTGAATCCACTAAGATAAACTCATAAAACTGTCTGGTTTTATTAGCCTGATATGGTCTGAAATGAAATCCTGGTGGGAAGACTTTAGTAATTGCCTTGTATGGGTTTTTGTCCCAAAATTCAGGTTCCATTTGTATGACTGAGGAGAATTTTCCTTTGGCTACATAATGGCTTGGGTTTGAAGTTTTTTGTTTTCCCTTTTGAAGGTCAAGGGTCCCTTCTGTTTTATTGGTTATTGTTTTTTGGGTTTGGTTGAAGGTCTGGAGTATAGTGTTTAGGCTTGCTAAATCTAATTCCATATCTTCTTCAGAGGCAATGTCTGCCCAAGATTTATTTGGTAGGCTACTTAAGCTTCCTTGTTGGATAGCTAAAAGCGTACTAATTGGGAGAGCATAGTCTGTTTTGGTTTGTTTGGTGGTTTTGACAACAGAATCAGTCTTTTTGGAGGATTCTTTTGGAGTTCCAGATTGCTGAGTTGATGACTCAACAACTTGGATTGCCTTTTGAGTCGATGACTCGATGGGGGTCGATGACCCAGAAGAAGAGGTTTTTGAATCTGCTGAAGCAGATTGTGGTCTTGGTTTATTTAGAGTCAGAGCTAATCTGACTTTGCCGCCTCTGGTGGTTCCTCCCCTAGAAGGGGTAACTGCCTTTCTAGGCATCTTACTTATCCTGTAAATATTCACGGGTAAGATAATCAGGAAGGGAGTTTGAAGTGCCTTTGAGATATTCTATGTCAAAATCAAAAACACTTAAAATTGCTTGCCATCTCGCAAAAATTTGTTTTGAGGCAAGATTTTTAACATCCTTTTGTAAAATTTCTTTGGCAGACTTGCAGTCTACCCTAATTAAAAATTTTTGGTTTAATAAATCAGATTGGAATTTTGAAACGCATAAAACAATTGCCAAAACTTCTTTTTTAACAGTAGAATAATTCTGTTGTGCAGAATTCCAATGTTTTGAAGTGTATGCAATGATATGCTCATGAGACTTGATTTTTTGTTTAAGAATACCTCCATAACCTATGTCTGAGGCATCAGTTTCAACGATTTTGAAGGCTTGGGGGATGGGAAGATATAGGCAATTTATCTTCCTGACTTTGTTTTTGATTTCTTTAACGACATTAGTATGGACATCAGTCCAAGGGGGAGGATTTTTCCTAAGCCTATCATGTAAAGGCTTGATGATGTTATTTAGGTGGGGGATGAAATGCCCAACGTAATTGAGACATCCCAAAAATCTCTGTAATTGGGTTTTATCAAGGATCCTGTCAGGAAATTTATCAGCAAATTCAATGGACCTACTGATAGGGATAATGGTACCTTGGTGGATATTATGTCCAAGGAATCTGATATTGGTTTGAAAGAGACTAATTTTTGATTTTGAAACGGCAAGACCGTTTTGTTTAATAACATTGATAAAAACATTTATATGTTTAAAATGTTGATCAATGGATTGAGAAAAAATTAAAACATCGTCAATGTAGACAATGACAAATTTTGAATAAGGATTGAAAATGTCATTCATGATTTTTTGAAATTCAGAAGGAGCATTTTTTAGACCAAAGGGCATAACATTCCATTCGTAATGCCCAAAGGGAACAGTAAAGGCAGTCTTGTACCTATCATTTTCGCAAATTTGGATTTGCCAAAATCCTGATTTCATATCGAATTTTGAAAAGATCTTAGCAGAATTGAGTCTGTTAAGAAGATCTTTTTTATTGGGGATAGGATGCCTAATCCATTGAAGGGCTTGATTGAGGGGTTTGTAATTGATAACAAGTCTGGGAGTACCTCTTTCAATCTCAGCAGGTTTATTAACATAAAAAGCAGAGCAAGACCAAGGACTCTTGCTTTTCCTAATAAGATTTTTGTCTAAGAGATCTGTAATCTCTTTCTGACATAATGGAGGAGTTCTTCATTCATCTGAATTGGTCTGGCTTTAGTGGGAATTTGGGTATCTTTGAATCCTGATTCATAAGGGAGACTGACAATATGTTTTTTCCTATTCCAGAAAGCGCTGGGTAGGTCAGAACATATAGAAGTTTGGATTTTGTTTAAAAGAGATGGATTTTCTTTTGAAGTGAGAAATTACCTAATTGTTTTTCAATATTAGCAAAAGAAACTTCTTCTTTTAAAAAGTTAATCTGATTAACTTTGTTTTGAATAAAATTAATATTTTTTGTAAAGGGCTTATTAGAAAATTTGAAGGTTATTTGTTTCCCTAAATGTCGAGTGGATATACCATCTTTCGAAATTTGCAAAGGGAAAAGAGCTTTTATGAAAGGTGTTCCCAAAATTACTTCATTTTTTAAATTTTTAACAAGAAGAAGTTTGTTTCAATCTTAAGTTCTTGATTTTCAATTACAGCTTTAGAAACTTATAATTAATTTTCAGTTTTGAACCACTAGCAGTGCTGAGTTTTTCAGAGGTTTTTTCAAAATATTTTGTAGGAATTAAACCTTCTAAAATACAATTTGAATCAGCACCTGTATCAAAAAGGGCCAAAGTGTCAAGAACAAAATCATCAATAACGATTCTGATATTAATGTAAAATTTTTGTATTTTGACCTTGTTGATCAAACACATAAAAGTTTCTTCTGGATTACCAGAGTCAACCTTTACAGAATCATTATCCTCAGGAAGTTCTACTTTCTCAATGTCAGAATCATCATCTAACTGAGAAAGAATAACTTGGTGAATTTGTTGTTGATCTTTATTTCTCTGATTTCTTTCTTGAGATTATTTATCTCAATCTGGAGATCTTGAATAGTGGTTGGTTTAATATTAGAATTCTTTTCTAATCTTTTGAAAATATCTGTAATATCGAATTTGTTTGTAGTAAAATATTCTTTAGGTTTAGGTTTATTTTCTAAAACCTCTTTGAATTTGTTTAAAAATTCTTTTCTTTCTTGAAAATCCGAAATAGAGCTTATAGCTTCAAAAAGAAGATCTTGTTCTTTTGTCAAAACATTGATTTCTGGAGTTTCATCACTGTCAGAAGAAGAAGCTTGGTCATCATTTTGAATTTGGTTGACCTCTTCTTCAGATTCTTTATTAGAATCTTCCTCTTCATCAGAGGTATTAGCCAGGAGATTATTGATTTGGTCCTCTAAAGAAGGCTCTAGATTGAGGCTACTAATCTTTTTCTTTAGCCTGCAATACTTACTAATATGGCCAGGTTTACCACAATTGTAACAGGTTACGCCTGTTCTGGGTTTTTTGGGAATATTGGTGGGGATGACATTATCCCCTTGTTTCTTAGGACTGGGTTTTCTATTGTACCTGCGCTTATAGGGCTTTTTGTAAGGTTCTACAGCCTCTTTCTTAGGGGCATGTTTCTTCCTTTTGGGAGAGCAGGATGGAAGACCAAACTGTTCGCAGAATGACCCTAATTCTTTTTGCTCAAAGCTTTTTCTTTAGCAAGTTGGTTTTGGAGTTTATCTTTCTGGCAAACTTTAATACCGCTATGGATAATGATAGCAGTAAGTTGACCATAATCATAATTATCATAATTGATTTCTCCAGTAGGAGAACGACTTCGGAGTTTACTTCTAATAAGATCTCCGAATGCTTTAGGAAGACCATCAAGATATTTTTCTTTCCAATAGGCTTGGTTGCAATCTTCCCTAGTAAGGACCCTAGACATAAAGGTATCTTTATACCACTTGAAATGTTCTAAGGAATCACATTTGAGTTTTGAAAGTAACTCACCAGATCTTTCCCTCCAAAGAGAAGGATCACCCAGGAAATGTTGGGATATTGTGTATAATAACGTATACACAGCATCAGGGAGATGCTCATTGTCACTGACAATGGTTTTCCCTTTATCATTAATTTTAACTGCAGAGAGAATGTTATCTCTGTCAGCTTCAGTGAGATAATTATCCCACCAACCTTTGAGTTGGCCAGTAAAACCAGCAACAAGAATATAGACAATGGTGTCTTCAGGCATATTTTGGTTAGTAAAATAGCCCATAGCGACAACCGACATATTTTGAAGTTTGGCAATGATATTATATTCAGATAATCCATCGATATTCCAAATATAAATATCATTAGAATTAAAACTTTGAATAAAATCTTGTTTTTCTTCTAAAATAAGATCAGGAGCAGTAGCTCTATTATAATAAAGCTTGGAAGAATTTTTCCAATTATTGATAGGATTAATAGCTAAGACAGAGTCTGTTTCAGAACAATGTTCTGAATCAGCCTTAGAGATGGCATTGATAGTTTTGGCAAGAGACCTAGTTCTGGGTTTAGCACTAGATTCTTCAGAAGGTTGAGGAGTGTCTGGAATGGTAGTGGGGAGACTAGTAATTTTACTAAGCAACTCATTTTGGTTTTCCTCATTTATTTTGGTTTTCTCTTTTTGCCTAAGTTCTAAGATTTTCTGCTTAGCTTTGGCGCTGATCTTAAAAGGTTTAAAAAGAGGTTTTTCTAGTTGTGGTTGGGAGGATGAAGAAGCAGTTTCTTCAATTTTCGTTTTGACAGGATTAACAGAGATTTTCTCTCCTAAAACCTGAAGGTATTTATTGGTATAATTGGCCTGTTCCATAAGGCCTTGGATGTCATGAGGAGTGATAGACTCATCAGCACTTTTAGACTTGAAAGGAGTGGCAGTAACAGGGTTACCGCCTTTGTCTTTCAAATTAGGCAATTGGTATTGAGATGTGGGCGGTAAATCACTTTGGACTATTTGTCCATCTTTGATTTGCCAGGTTATAACATTAGCAGAGGAGGTACTAATAACATCTTCTTGCCAGGGATAATTAATATTATTTCGAATGGTATAAGCATGATACCAATCAAAGAATGGAATATTTTGTTTGACTTTTTCGAGAAATTGATAGAATTTCTCTTGGATAGCAGACCTGTCTTTTCCCCTATAATTTTGAAAGAACCACTCTCTTTGAGGTTTCCATTCCTCAGAGTAAAAATCTTTCCTAAGGGTTTCCTTATCTATAATGAATTTATGAGATAACATCATAAGACTCATTAAGGGAAGAGTAAGTTGGAGATTGGATACTCTGATTTTCGTCTTCTTTTTCAGAAGTCTGATAAACATTTCTAGGAATCCTAGAAGAAGTGTTTAAACCTTGAAGATTTAGAGAGGGGTCATGATTAACAGACCTAGGAATATCAGGTCTAACATAAGATCTAGAAGAAAAAGATCTCCTAGCAGAGACAAAATCAGATCGATTACTATAAGCATCGATCCTAGAGGAGAAAGAGTTTCTCCTATCAAAGGTTATTTCAACCTTTCCAGAATTGTCCTGTGAGATGTCCTGTATTTGAGGAGCAGGACGAGGAACACTAGGTGAGGCTTTATCCATCACCCATTTTTCTGGGAGAGTAACCTCATCCCATTTAATAATTCTAGGTAGAGAAACATTAGCCTTTGTCATATCAGTGATAAACAAAGTAGTTTCTCCCTTTTGAGGCTTGAGAAGGACTCTAGAGGCACAAGAATTCATGACCTTATACTGAATCCTATAGATTAATGCGGCGGGAATAGATCCCTCTTTCATGTCTAACCCATGAAAGCAAATATTAAGAAATAAGGAGTCTAGGATGTGTTCATCCATAAGACTCACAGTTTTGTTGGGAAAACAGTTAAAATAAATCAGACCTTGACCGAGACTGGTTTCAACTGTTCCTATGAGAGAATCATCAAATTTATTATGACGAATGTCTCTGAGACAAATTAAGACAGCAGCATCTATGCCTATGTCTATCAAAGGTTTAATTGCTACCTGAACACATCCTATGTGAAGATACTTGTACTTTCTTTTATGGTCATTGAGGGAGGATTTAGACAGGAGATGAAATTCTTCCCCTATACCTTTCCCTAAAGGGATATTATTTTCAACAGTCTTGATAATATAATCAGAACTGTTTTTCTTAGGTTGGTCTTCAGGAACATATAAAGTATCCTGAGGAATGACTGGGATGGTCCAGTCATCCATACTTTGGTTGATCTCTTCAAAACGAACTTCTTCGTCGAAGAGGTTGTGTTTGGGTGTAATTTCAGGAGAATGATTCTCCTGGTCATTAAAGAGATTGGTTTTAGTTGGAGAGGAGGAGGAGGAACTGGAGCCAGAACGAAAGGAAATGCGAGAGAAAGAGCGTAAGAGTCTAGACATGATATAAAAACATCTGGCTCATCACCCTCATTTGGTTCCGTAACAATACATCTGTTAATTATTTATAACTTATTCAACTGGATCTGGTTATTTGTGGACCTTTTTTTTTTTTTTTTTTTTTTTTTTTTTTTTTTACAAAATTCTGAAAATTCTTTTACTATAGCCACCAGCTTCTTATGTTCTTTTGTTTCTTTTGAATACAGCATCGACAAATTAGCCTTACTGCCCTTTCAACCATACGGGACTTACTGCTACAGCCCTATTCAAAAGAACGAAGAACTGCTGTACTTCCAGTAAAGGATTTTCAGATATGCAGAACTATACAAAAGCAATATTTCAGTACCATTAGTTCGTGGCGTTGTTACAGACAGGGACGATCATTACTGATCTCACCCGAAGGGCCTGTCAGCTGTCCAGCCTATAAACCATGGTTACAGAAATTTCATAAAGGAATTTAAAGTCCAGATCCAGAAGAACATAGTTACAGACAATTAACAGTTATATTCCTACTTCCCCATCAGGCTCTGATACCAGATTCTATTAGTGGATCAAGGAAACAAAAATATGTAGATTAAAAGACTGAAAGGAAAGTAGGCAGTAGCAGGACTACTAAATGATATGCAGAAATTAAAAATGCAGTATGTAAAACAGTTAGCTCATAAAGAAACTAGAACGGTGGTATAACCAACACAGATCTAGTGAAGGGAGAAGAGAAGAAAGCCGGAGTGACGGTAGTCCGAACAGGACCGGCTAAGAGGGAGAAGAGAGGAAAATAATTAGAAACAGCAAATTTTATTGAAAGATCTCAAAGAAGAATAAGGCTTACAAGAAGTTTTTCTCTCAGAGCTTCTCTCTCTTAAATCTCTCTTATCTTGCTAAAATGAAAGGGTGCCTCACAATATAGTCGAGGCCTCCTTATATAGAAAATCTTAAAGTACTATTTCTACAGTTCCGGTTGGTGACTGGAACTATTAACTATAGTACCGGTTTCTAAAGATCCTGAATGTCAATACCGAAACAATCATCTTCATTTTGATTTTCTTCAATATTGTCATTTTGGTTAGAAGATTCTCCTTCTTCTTGGTTTTGCAATAACAGGAGAACATCTTGAAGATTTTTCTTCATTTTCTCTTTGGTATCGCATCCTGATAAGAATGCTGCAATTTTGGATTTCTGATTAAGGAATTGGAATGTTGCTGGGTCAGCAAGATTTAATAATTTGGGATTTTTCCCAAAATATTCAGCAACTCCTTCTGGTCCGGCATGTTCCGCATTGAATTGATTCCACCATTTTACAAAGGAATACCTGTGTAACAATGGGAGAGTGTCTTCATTTTCTGTCTTGCCATATCTGTATTGCCATGAGAATACCCATGCCAGGGCAAAATCAGAGAAGTATTTAAGATCTGCTGGAATTCTTGATTCTCGCAGATATCTGCCTTTGTAAATTTTGTATCCTTCTTTGACAGGAGTGGGAAGGATTTCTTCTATTGGTCCAAAATAATCCCACCATTGGAGGAACCAATTTGGAAAGTTATAATTCTGATTCTTTTTAAAATATATTAGCCAAGAATGTCGGTTAAGTTTATTTTGGAACCAGAAAGTTCTTGTCCACGCGTCAATGTAGTCCCAATAATTATATCCTACTGGATCAAATGGTTGGGAAAACTTTTTATAAGAATTTAAATTTTTTCCAAAAGCCTTTGGAGTTAAGACTTTCAGGATTTGTATTGTTGAATGGGTTGTAACTGACGGATCCTTGTGGTCCTTGTAATGCTTAATGGAAACAGAATCTGGTATCAGAGCCTGATGGGGAAGTAGGAATATAACTGTTAATTGTCTGTAACTATGTTCTTCTGGATCTGGACTTTAAATTCCTTTATGAAATTTCTGTAACCATGGTTTATAGGCTGGACAGCTGACAGGCCCTTCGGGTGAGATCAGTAATGATCGTCCCTGTCTGTAACAACGCCACGAACTAATGGTACTGAAATATTGCTTTTGTATAGTTCTGCATATCTGAAAATCCTTTACTGGAAGTACAGCAGTTCTTCGTTCTTTTGAATAGGGCTGTAGCAGTAAGTCCCGTATGGTTGAAAGGGCAGTAAGGCTAATTTGTCGATGCTGTATTCAAAAGAAACAAAAGAACATAAGAAGCTGGTGGCTATAGTAAAAGAATTTTCAGAATTTTGTAAACAAATTAAAAAAAAAAAAAAAAAAAAAAAAGGTCCACAAATAACCAGATCCAGTTGAATAAGTTATAAATAATTAACAGATGTATTGTTACGGAACCAAATGAGGGTGATGAGCCAGATGTTTTTATATCATGTCTAGACTCTTACGCTCTTTCTCTCGCATTTCCTTTCGTTCTGGCTCCAGTTCCTCCTCCTCCTCTCCAACTAAAACCAATCTCTTTAATGACCAGGAGAATCATTCTCCTGAAATTACACCCAAACACAACCTCTTCGACGAAGAAGTTCGTTTTGAAGAGATCAACCAAAGTATGGATGACTGGACCATCCCAGTCATTCCTCAGGATACTTTATATGTTCCTGAAGACCAACCTAAGAAAAACAGTTCTGATTATATTATCAAGACTGTTGAAAATAATATCCCTTTAGGGAAAGGTATAGGGGAAGAATTTCATCTCCTGTCTAAATCCTCCCTCAATGACCATAAAAGAAAGTACAAGTATCTTCACATAGGATGTGTTCAGGTAGCAATTAAACCTTTGATAGACATAGGCATAGATGCTGCTGTCTTAATTTGTCTCAGAGACATTCGTCATAATAAATTTGATGATTCTCTCATAGGAACAGTTGAAACCAGTCTTGGTCAAGGTCTGATTTATTTTAACTGTTTTCCCAACAAAACTGTGAGTCTTATGGATGAACACATCCTAGACTCCTTATTTCTTAATATTTGCTTTCATGGGTTAGACATGAAAGAGGGATCTATTCCCGCCGCATTAATCTATAGGATTCAGTATAAGGTCATGAATTCTTGTGCCTCTAGAGTCCTTCTCAAGCCTCAAAAGGGAGAAACTACTTTGTTTATCACTGATATGACAAAGGCTAATGTTTCTCTACCTAGAATTATTAAATGGGATGAGGTTACTCTCCCAGAAAAATGGGTGATGGATAAAGCCTCACCTAGTGTTCCTCGTCCTACTCCTCAAATACAGGACATCCCACAGGACAATTCTGGAAAGGTTGAAATAACCTTTGATAGGAGAAACTCTTTCTCCTCTAGGATCGATGCTTATAGTAATCGATCTGATTTTGTCTCTGCTAGGAGATCTTTTTCTTCTAGATCTTATGTTAGACCTGATATTCCTAGGTCTGTTAATCATGACCCCTCTCTAAATCTTCAAGGTTTAGACACTTCTTCTAGGATTCCTAGAAATGTTTATCAGACTTCTGAAAAAGAAGACGAAAATCAGAGTATCCAATCTCCAACTTACTCTTCCCTTAATGAGTCTTATGATGTTATCTCATAAATTCATTATAGATAAGGAAACCCTTAGGAAAGATTTTTACTCTGAGGAATGGAAACCTCAAAGAGAGTGGTTCTTTCAAAATTATAGGGGAAAAGACAGGTCTGCTATCCAAGAGAAATTCTATCAATTTCTCGAAAAAGTCAAACAAAATATTCCATTCTTTGATTGGTATCATGCTTATACCATTCGAAATAATATTAATTATCCCTGGCAAGAAGATGTTATTAGTACCTCCTCTGCTAATGTTATAACCTGGCAAATCAAAGATGGACAAATAGTCCAAAGTGATTTACCGCCCACATCTCAATACCAATTGCCTAATTTGAAAGACAAAGGCGGTAACCCTGTTACTGCCACTCCTTTCAAGTCTAAAAGTGCTGATGAGTCTATCACTCCTCATGACATCCAAGGCCTTATGGAACAGGCCAATTATACCAATAAATACCTTCAGGTTTTAGGAGAGAAAATCTCTGTTAATCCTGTCAAAACGAAAATTGAAGAAACTGCTTCTTCATCCTCCCAACCACAACTAGAAAAACCTCTTTTTAAACCTTTTAAGATCAGCGCCAAAGCTAAGCAGAAAATCTTAGAACTTAGGCAAAAAGAGAAAACCAAAATAAATGAGGAAAACCAAAATGAGTTGCTTAGTAAAATTACTAGTCTCCCCACTACCATTCCAGACACTCCTCAACCTTCTGAAGAATCTAGTGCTAAACCCAGAACTAGGTCTCTTGCCAAAACTATCAATGCCATCTCTAAGGCTGATTCAGAACATTGTTCTGAAACAGACTCTGTCTTAGCTATTAATCCTATCAATAATTGGAAAAATTCTTCCAAGCTTTATTATAATAGAGCTACTGCTCCTGATCTTATTTTAGAAGAAAAACAAGATTTTATTCAAAGTTTTAATTCTAATGATATTTATATTTGGAATATCGATGGATTATCTGAATATAATATCATTGCCAAACTTCAAAATATGTCGGTTGTCGCTATGGGCTATTTTACTAACCAAAATATGCCTGAAGACACCATTGTCTATATTCTTGTTGCTGGTTTTACTGGCCAACTCAAAGGTTGGTGGGATAATTATCTCACTGAAGCTGACAGAGATAACATTCTCTCTGCAGTTAAAATTAATGATAAAGGGAAAACCATTGTCAGTGACAATGAGCATCTCCCTGATGCTGTGTATACGTTATTATACACAATATCCCAACATTTCCTGGGTGATCCTTCTCTTTGGAGGGAAAGATCTGGTGAGTTACTTTCAAAACTCAAATGTGATTCCTTAGAACATTTCAAGTGGTATAAAGATACCTTTATGTCTAGGGTCCTTACTAGGGAAGATTGCAACCAAGCCTATTGGAAAGAAAAATATCTTGATGGTCTTCCTAAAGCATTCGAAGATCTTATTAGAAGTAAACTCCGAAGTCGTTCTCCTACTGGAGAAATCAATTATGATAATTATGATTATGGTCAACTTACTGCTATCATTATCCATAGCGGTATTAAAGTTTGCCAGAAAGATAAACTCCAAAACCAACTTGCTAAAGAAAAAGCTTTGAGCAAAAAAGAATTAGGGTCATTCTGCGAACAGTTTGGTCTTCCATCCTGCTCTCCCAAAAGGAAGAAACATGCCCCTAAGAAAGAGGCTGTAGAACCTTACAAAAAGCCCTATAAGCGCAGGTACAATAGAAAACCCAGTCCTAAGAAACAAGGGGATAATGTCATCCCCACCAATATTCCCAAAAAACCCAGAACAGGCGTAACCTGTTACAATTGTGGTAAACCTGGCCATATTAGTAAGTATTGCAGGCTAAAGAAAAAGATTAGTAGCCTCAATCTAGAGCCTTCTTTAGAGGACCAAATCAATAATCTCCTGGCTAATACCTCTGATGAAGAGGAAGATTCTAATAAAGAATCTGAAGAAGAGGTCAACCAAATTCAAAATGATGACCAAGCTTCTTCTTCTGACAGTGATGAAACTCCAGAAATCAATGTTTTGACAAAAGAACAAGATCTTCTTTTTGAAGCTATAAGCTCTATTTCGGATTTTCAAGAAAGAAAAGAATTTTTAAACAAATTCAAAGAGGTTTTAGAAAATAAACCTAAACCTAAAGAATATTTTACTACAAACAAATTCGATATTACAGATATTTTCAAAAGATTAGAAAAGAATTCTAATATTAAACCAACCACTATTCAAGATCTCCAGATTGAGATAAATAATCTCAAGAAAGAAATCAGAGAAATTAAAGATCAACAACAAATTCACCAAGTTATTCTTTCTCAGTTAGATGATGATTCTGACATTGAGAAAGTAGAACTTCCTGAGGATAATGATTCTGTAAAGGTTGACTCTGGTAATCCAGAAGAAACTTTTATGTGTTTGATCAACAAGGTCAAAATACAAAAATTTTACATTAATATCAGAATCGTTATTGATGATTTTGTTCTTGACACTTTGGCCCTTTTTGATACAGGTGCTGATTCAAATTGTATTTTAGAAGGTTTAATTCCTACAAAATATTTTGAAAAAACCTCTGAAAAACTCAGCACTGCTAGTGGTTCAAAACTGAAAATTAATTATAAGTTTTCTAAAGCTGTAATTGAAAATCAAGAACTTAAGATTGAAACAAACTTTCTTCTTGTTAAAAATTTAAAAAATGAAGTAATTTTGGGAACACCTTTCATAAAAGCTCTTTTCCCTTTGCAAATTTCGAAAGATGGTATATCCACTCGACATTTAGGGAAACAAATAACCTTCAAATTTTCTAATAAGCCCTTTACAAAAAATATTAATTTTATTCAAAACAAAGTTAATCAGATTAACTTTTTAAAAGAAGAAGTTTCTTTTGCTAATATTGAAAAACAATTAGGTAATTTCTCACTTCAAAAGAAAATCCAATCTCTTTTAAACAAAATCCAAACTTCTATATGTTCTGACCTACCCAGCGCTTTCTGGAATAGGAAAAAACATATTGTCAGTCTCCCTTATGAATCAGGATTCAAAGATACCCAAATTCCCACTAAAGCCAGACCAATTCAGATGAATGAAGAACTCCTCCATTATTGTCAGAAAGAGATTACAGATCTCTTAGACAAAAATCTTATTAGGAAAAGCAAGAGTCCTTGGTCTTGCTCTGCTTTTTATGTTAATAAACCTGCTGAGATTGAAAGAGGTACTCCCAGACTTGTTATCAATTACAAACCCCTCAATCAAGCCCTTCAATGGATTAGGCATCCTATCCCCAATAAAAAAGATCTTCTTAACAGACTCAATTCTGCTAAGATCTTTTCAAAATTCGATATGAAATCGGGATTTTGGCAAATCCAAATTTGCGAAAATGATAGGTACAAGACTGCCTTTACTGTTCCCTTTGGGCATTACGAATGGAATGTTATGCCCTTTGGTCTAAAAAATGCTCCTTCTGAATTTCAAAAAATCATGAATGACATTTTCAATCCTTATTCAAAATTTGTCATTGTCTACATTGACGATGTTTTAATTTTTTCTCAATCCATTGATCAACATTTTAAACATATAAATGTTTTTATCAATGTTATTAAACAAAACAGTCTTGCCGTTTCAAAATCAAAAATTAGTCTCTTTCAAACCAATATCAGATTCCTTGGACATAATATCCACCAAGGTACCATTATCCCTATCAGTAGGTCCATTGAATTTGCTGATAAATTTCCTGACAGGATCCTTGATAAAACCCAATTACAGAGATTTTTGGGATGTCTCAATTACGTTGGGGATTTCATCCCCCACCTAAATAACATCATGATAGGCTTAAGAAAAATCCTCCTCCTTGGACTGATGTCCATACTAATGTCGTTAAAGAAATCAAAAACAAAGTCAGGAAGATAAATTGCCTATATCTTCCCATCCCCCAAGCCTTCAAAATCGTTGAAACTGATGCCTCAGACATAGGTTATGGAGGTATTCTTAAACAAAAAATCAAGTCTCATGAGCATATCATTGCATACACTTCAAAACATTGGAATTCTGCACAACAGAATTATTCTACTGTTAAAAAGGAAGTTTTGGCAATTGTTTTATGCGTTTCAAAATTCCAATCTGATTTATTAAACCAAAAATTTTTAATTAGGGTAGACTGCAAGTCTGCCAAAGAAATTTTACAAAAGGATGTTAAAAATCTTGCCTCAAAACAAATTTTTGCGAGATGGCAAGCAATTTTAAGTGTTTTTGATTTCGACATAAAATATCTCAAAGGCACTTCAAACTCCCTTCCTGATTATCTTACCCGTGAATATTTACAGGATAAGTAAGATGCCTAGAAAGGCAGTTACCCCTTCTAGGGGAGGAACCACCAGAGGCGGAAAAGTCAGATTAGCTCTGACTCTAAATAAACCAAGACCACAATCTGCTTCAGCAGATTCAAAAACCTCTTCTTCTGGGTCATCGACCCCCATTGAGTCATCGACTCAAAAGGCAATCCAAGTTGTTGAGTCATCAACTCAGCAATCTGGAACTCCAAAAGAATCCTTCAAAAAGACTGATTCTGTTGTCAAAACCACCAAACAAACCAAAACAGACTATGTTCTCCCAATTAGTACGCTTTTAGCTATCCAACAAGGAAGCTTGAGTAGCCTACCAAATAAATCTTGGGCAGACATTGCCTCTGAAGAAGATATGGAATTAGATTTAGCAAGCCTAAACACTATACTCCAGACCTTCAACCAAACCCAAAAAATAATAACCAATAAAACAGAAGGGACCCTTGACCTTCAAAAGGGAAAACAAAAAACTTCAAACCCAAGCCATTATGTAGCCAAAGGAAAATTCTCCTCAGTCATACAAATGGAACCTGAATTTTGGGACAAAAACCCATACAAGGCAATTACTAAAGTCTTCCCACCAGGATTTCATTTCAGACCATATCAGGCTAATAAAACCAGACAGTTTTATGAGTTTATCTTAGTGGATTCAGATTCTGTTTCCATTAAGCATTACAAGGACCACAAGGATCCGTCAGTTACAACCCATTCAACAATACAAATCCTGAAAGTCTTAACTCCAAAGGCTTTTGGAAAAAATTTAAATTCTTATAAAAAGTTTTCCCAACCATTTGATCCAGTGGGATATAATTATTGGGACTACATTGACGCGTGGACAAGAACTTTCTGGTTCCAAAATAAACTTAACCGACATTCTTGGCTAATATATTTTAAAAAGAATCAGAATTATAACTTTCCAAATTGGTTCCTCCAATGGTGGGATTATTTTGGACCAATAGAAGAAATCCTTCCCACTCCTGTCAAAGAAGGATACAAAATTTACAAAGGCAGATATCTGCGAGAATCAAGAATTCCAGCAGATCTTAAATACTTCTCTGATTTTGCCCTGGCATGGGTATTCTCATGGCAATACAGATATGACAAGACAGAAAATGAAGACACTCTCCCATTGTTACACAGGTATTCCTTTGTAAAATGGTGGAATCAATTCAATGCGGAACATGCCGGACCAGAAGGAGTTGCTGAATATTTTGGGAAAAATCCCAAATTATTAAATCTTGCTGACCCAGCAACATTCCAATTCCTTAATCAGAAATCCAAAATTGCAGCATTCTTATCAGGATGCGATACCAAAGAGAAAATGAAGAAAAATCTTCAAGATGTTCTCCTGTTATTGCAAAACCAAGAAGAAGGAGAATCTTCTAACCAAAATGACAATATTGAAGAAAATCAAAATGAAGATGATTGTTTTGGTATTGACATTCAGGATCTTTAGAAACCGGTACTATAGTTAATAGTTCCAGTCACCAACCGGAACTGTAGAAATAGTACTTTAAGATTTTCTATATAAGGAGGCCTCGACTATATTGTGAGGTACCCTTTCATTTTAGCAAGATAAGAGAGATTTAAGAGAGAGAAGCTCTGAGAGAAAAACTTCTTGTAAGCCTTCTTCTTCTTTGAGATCTTTCAATAAAATTTGCTGTTTCTAATTATTTTCCTCTCTTCTCCCTCTTAGCCGGTCCTGTTCGGACTACCGTCGCTCCGGCTTTCTTCTCTTCTCCCTTCACTAGATCTGTGTTGGTTATACCACCGTTCTAGTTTCTTTATGAGCTAACTGTTTTACATACTGCATTTTTAATTTCTGCATATCATTTAGTAGTCCTGCTACTGCCTACTTTCCTTTCAGTCTTTTAATCTACATATTTTTGTTTCCTTGATCCACTACTAGAATCTGTGGTACTAATAACATCTTCTTGCCAGGGATAATTAATATTATTTCGAATGGTATAAGCATGATACCAATCAAAGAATGGAATATTTTGTTTGACTTTTTCGAGAAATTGATAGAATTTCTCTTGGATAGCAGACCTGTCTTTTCCCCTATAATTTTGAAAGAACCACTCTCTTTGAGGTTTCCATTCCTCAGAGTAAAAATCTTTCCTAAGGGTTTCCTTATCTATAATGAATTTATGAGATAACATCATAAGACTCATTAAGGGAAGAGTAAGTTGGAGATTGGATACTCTGATTTTCTTTTTCTTTTTCAGAAGTCTGATAAACATTTCTAGGAATCCTAGAAGAAGTGTCTAAACCTTGAAGATTTAGAGAGGGGTCATGATTAACAGACCTAGGAATATCAGGTCTAACATAAGATCTAGAAGAAAAAGATCTCTTTTTCTTTAGCCTGCAATACTTACTAATATGGCCAGGTTTACCACAATTGTAACAGGTTACGCCTGTTCTGGGTTTTTTAGGATATGACATAGATCTTACTACTTTCCTTTCAGTCTTTTAACCAACTTGCTAAAGAAAAAGCTTTGAGCAAAAAAGAATTAGGGTCATTCTGCGAACAGTTTGGTCTTCCATCCTGCTCTCCCAAAAGGAAGAAACATGCCCCTAAGAAAGAGGCTGTAGAACCTTACAAAAAGCCCTATAAGCGCAGGTACAATAGAAAACTCAGTCCTAAGAAACAAGGGGATAATGTCATCCCCACCAATATTCCTAAAAAACCCAGAACAGGCGTAACCTGTTACAATTGTGGTAAACCTGGCCATATTAGTAAGTATTGCAGGCTAAAGAAAAAGAGATCTTTTTCTTCTAGATCTTATGTTAGACCTGATATTCCTAGGTCTGTTAATCATGACCCCTCTCTAAATCTTCAAGGTTTAGACACTTCTTCTAGGATTCCTAGAAATGTTTATCAGACTTCTGAAAAAGAAAAAGAAAATCAGAGTATCCAATCTCCAACTTACTCTTCCCTTAATGAGTCTTATGATGTTATCTCATAAATTCATTATAGATAAGGAAACCCTTAGGAAAGATTTTTACTCTGAGGAATGGAAACCTCAAAGAGAGTGGTTCTTTCAAAATTATAGGGGAAAAGACAGGTCTGCTATCCAAGAGAAATTCTATCAATTTCTCGAAAAAGTCAAACAAAATATTCCATTCTTTGATTGGTATCATGCTTATACCATTCGAAATAATATTAATTATCCCTGCAAGAAGATGTTATTAGTACCACAGATTCTAGTAGTGGATCAAGGAAACAAAAATATGTAGATTAAAAGACTGAAAGGAAAGTAGGCAGTAGCAGGACTACTAAATGATATGCAGAAATTAAAAATGCAGTATGTAAAATAGTTAGCTCATAAAGAAACTAGAACGGTGGTATAACCAACACAGATCTAGTGAAGGGAGAAGAGAAGAAAGCCGGAGCGACGGTAGTCCGAACAGGACCGGCTAAGAGGGAGAAGAGAGGAAAATAATTAGAAACAACAAATTTTATTGAAAGATCTCAAAGAAGAAGAAGGCTTACAAGAAGTTTTTCTCTCAGAGCTTCTCTCTCTTAAATCTCTCTTATCTTGCTAAAATGAAAGGGTACCTCACAATATAGTCGAGGCCTCCTTATATAGAAAATCTTAAAGTACTATTTCTACAGTTCCGGTTGGTGACTGGAACTATTAACTATAGTACCGGTTTCTAAAGATCCTGAATGTCAATACCAAAACAATTATCTTCATTTTGATTTTCTTCAATATTGTCATTTTGGTTAGAAGATTCTCCTTCTTCTTGGTTTTGCAATAACAGGAGAACATCTTGAAAATTTTTCTTCATTTTCTCTTTGGTATCGCATCCTGATAAGAATGCTGCAATTTTGGATTTCTGATTAAGGAATTGGAATGTTGCTGGGTCAGCAAGATTTAATAATTTGGGATTTTTCCCAAAATATTCAGCAACTCCTTCTGGTCCGGCATGTTCCGCATTGAATTGATTCCACCATTTTACAAAGGAATACCTGTGTAACAATGGGAGAGTGTCTTCATTTTCTGTCTTGCCATATCTGTATTGCCATGAGAATACCCATGCCAGGGCAAAATCAGAGAAGTATTTAAGATCTGCTGGAATTCTTGATTCTCGCAGATATCTGCCTTTGTAAATTTTGTATCCTTCTTTGACAGGAGTGGGAAGGATTTCTTCTATTGGTCCAAAATAATCCCACCATTGGAAGAACCAATTTGGAAAGTTATAATTCTGATTCTTTTTAAAATATATTAGCCAAGAATGTCGGTTAAGTTTATTTTGGAACCAGAAAGTTCTTGTCCACGCGTCAATGTAGTCCCAATAATTATATCCCACTGGATCAAATGGTTGGGAAAACTTTTTATAAGAATTTAAATTTTTTCCAAAAGCCTTTGGAGTTAAGACTTTCAGGATTTGTATTGTTGAATGGGTTGTAACTGACGGATCCTTGTGGTCCTTGTAATGCTTAATGGAAACAGAATCTGAATCCACTAAGATAAACTCATAAAACTGTCTGGTTTTATTAGCCTGATATGGTCTGAAATGAAATCCTGGTGGGAAGACTTTAGTAATTGCCTTGTATGGGTTTTTGTCCCAAAATTCAGGTTCCATTTGTATGACTGAGGAGAATTTTCCTTTGGCTACATAATGGCTTGGGTTTGAAGTTTTTTGTTTTCCCTTTTGAAGGTCAAGGGTCCCTTCTGTTTTATTGGTTATTGTTTTTTGGGTTTGGTTGAAGGTCTGGAGTATAGTGTTTAGGCTTGCTAAATCTAATTCCATATCTTCTTCAGAGGCAATGTCTGCCCAAGATTTATTTGGTAGGCTACTCAAGCTTCCTTGTTGGATAGCTAAAAGCGTACTAATTGGGAGAACATAGTCTGTTTTGGTTTGTTTGGTGGTTTTGACAACAGAATCAGTCTTTTTGAAGGATTCTTTTGGAGTTCCAGATTGCTGAGTTGATGACTCAACAACTTGGATTGCCTTTTGAGTCGATGACTCAATGGGGGTCGATGACCCAGAAGAAGAGGTTTTTGAATCTGCTGAAGCAGATTGTGGTCTTGGTTTATTTAGAGTCAGAGCTAATCTGACTTTGCCGCCTCTGGTGGTTCCTCCCCTAGAAGGGGTAACTGCCTTTCTAGGCATCTTACTTATCCTGTAAATATTCACGGGTAAGATAATCAGGAAGGGAGTTTGAAGTGCCTTTGAGATATTCTATGTCGAAATCAAAAACACTTAAAATTGCTTGCCATCTCGCAAAAATTTGTTTTGAGGCAAGATTTTTAACATCCTTTTGTAAAATTTCTTTGGCAGACTTGCAGTCTACCCTAATTAAAAATTTTTGGTTTAATAAATCAGATTGGAATTTTGAAACGCATAAAACAATTGCCAAAACTTCCTTTTTAACAGTAGAATAATTCTGTTGTGCAGAATTCCAATGTTTTGAAGTGTATGCAATGATATGCTCATGAGACTTGATTTTTTGTTTAAGAATACCTCCATAACCTATGTCTGAGGCATCAGTTTCAACGATTTTGAAGGCTTGGGGGATGGGAAGATATAGGCAATTTATCTTCCTGACTTTGTTTTTGATTTCTTTAACGACATTAGTATGGACATCAGTCCAAGGAGGAGGATTTTTCTTAAGCCTATCATGTAAAGGCTTGATGATGTTATTTAGGTGGGGGATGAAATCCCCAACGTAATTGAGACATCCCAAAAATCTCTGTAATTGGGTTTTATCAAGGATCCTGTCAGGAAATTTATCAGCAAATTCAATGGACCTACTGATAGGGATAATGGTACCTTGGTGGATATTATGTCCAAGGAATCTGATATTGGTTTGAAAGAGACTAATTTTTGATTTTGAAACGGCAAGACCGTTTTGTTTAATAACATTGATAAAAACATTTATATGTTTAAAATGTTGATCAATGGATTGAGAAAAAATTAAAACATCGTCAATGTAGACAATGACAAATTTTGAATAAGGATTGAAAATGTCATTCATGATTTTTTGAAATTCAGAAGGAGCATTTTTTAGACCAAAGGGCATAACATTCCATTCGTAATGCCCAAAGGGAACAGTAAAGGCAGTCTTGTACCTATCATTTTCGCAAATTTGGATTTGCCAAAATCCCGATTTCATATCGAATTTTGAAAAGATCTTAGCAGAATTGAGTCTGTTAAGAAGATCTTTTTTATTGGGGATAGGATGCCTAATCCATTGAAGGGCTTGATTGAGGGGTTTGTAATTGATAACAAGTCTGGGAGTACCTCTTTCAATCTCAGCAGGTTTATTAACATAAAAAGCAGAGCAAGACCAAGGACTCTTGCTTTTCCTAATAAGATTTTTGTCTAAGAGATCTGTAATCTCTTTCTGACAATAATGGAGGAGTTCTTCATTCATCTGAATTGGTCTGGCTTTAGTGGGAATTTGGGTATCTTTGAATCCTGATTCATAAGGGAGACTGACAATATGTTTTTTCCTATTCCAGAAAGCGCTGGGTAGGTCAGAACATATAGAAGTTTGGATTTTGTTTAAAAGAGATTGGATTTTCTTTTGAAGTGAGAAATTACCTAATTGTTTTTCAATATTAGCAAAAGAAACTTCTTCTTTTAAAAAGTTAATCTGATTAACTTTGTTTTGAATAAAATTAATATTTTTTGTAAAGGGCTTATTAGAAAATTTGAAGGTTATTTGTTTCCCTAAATGTCGAGTGGATATACCATCTTTCGAAATTTGCAAAGGGAAAAGAGCTTTTATGAAAGGTGTTCCCAAAATTACTTCATTTTTTAAATTTTTAACAAGAAGAAAGTTTGTTTCAATCTTAAGTTCTTGATTTTCAATTACAGCTTTAGAAAACTTATAATTAATTTTCAGTTTTGAACCACTAGCAGTGCTGAGTTTTTCAGAGGTTTTTTCAAAATATTTTGTAGGAATTAAACCTTCTAAAATACAATTTGAATCAGCACCTGTATCAAAAAGGGCCAAAGTGTCAAGAACAAAATCATCAATAACGATTCTGATATTAATGTAAAATTTTTGTATTTTGACCTTGTTGATCAAACACATAAAAGTTTCTTCTGGATTACCAGAGTCAACCTTTACAGAATCATTATCCTCAGGAAGTTCTACTTTCTCAATGTCAGAATCATCATCTAACTGAGAAAGAATAACTTGGTGAATTTGTTGTTGATCTTTAATTTCTCTGATTTCTTTCTTGAGATTATTTATCTCAATCTGGAGATCTTGAATAGTGGTTGGTTTAATATTAGAATTCTTTTCTAATCTTTTGAAAATATCTGTAATATCGAATTTGTTTGTAGTAAAATATTCTTTAGGTTTAGGTTTATTTTCTAAAACCTCTTTGAATTTGTTTAAAAATTCTTTTCTTTCTTGAAAATCCGAAATAGAGCTTATAGCTTCAAAAAGAAGATCTTGTTCTTTTGTCAAAACATTGATTTCTGGAGTTTCATCACTGTCAGAAGAAGAAGCTTGGTCATCATTTTGAATTTGGTTGACCTCTTCTTCAGATTCTTTATTAGAATCTTCCTCTTCATCAGAGGTATTAGCCAGGAGATTATTGATTTGGTCCTCTAAAGAAGGCTCTAGATTGAGGCTACTAATCTTTTTCTTTAGCCTGCAATACTTACTAATATGGCCAGGTTTACCACAATTGTAACAGGTTACGCCTGTTCTGGGTTTTTTGGGAATATTGGTGGGGATGACATTATCCCCTTGTTTCTTAGGACTGGGTTTTCTATTGTACCTGCGCTTATAGGGCTTTTTGTAAGGTTCTACAGCCTCTTTCTTAGGGGCATGTTTCTTCCTTTTGGGAGAGCAGGATGGAAGACCAAACTGTTCGCAGAATGACCCTAATTCTTTTTTGCTCAAAGCTTTTTCTTTAGCAAGTTGGTTTTGGAGTTTATCTTTCTGGCAAACTTTAATACCGCTATGGATAATGATAGCAGTAAGTTGACCATAATCATAATTATCATAATTGATTTCTCCAGTAGGAGAACGACTTCGGAGTTTACTTCTAATAAGATCTCCGAATGCTTTAGGAAGACCATCAAGATATTTTTCTTTCCAATAGGCTTGGTTGCAATCTTCCCTAGTAAGGACCCTAGACATAAAGGTATCTTTATACCACTTGAAATGTTCTAAGGAATCACATTTGAGTTTTGAAAGTAACTCACCAGATCTTTCCCTCCAAAGAGAAGGATCACCCAGGAAATGTTGGGATATTGTGTATAATAACGTATACACAGCATCAGGGAGATGCTCATTGTCACTGACAATGGTTTTCCCTTTATCATTAATTTTAACTGCAGAGAGAATGTTATCTCTGTCAGCTTCAGTGAGATAATTATCCCACCAACCTTTGAGTTGGCCAGTAAAACCAGCAACAAGAATATAGACAATGGTGTCTTCAGGCATATTTTGGTTAGTAAAATAGCCCATAGCGACAACCGACATATTTTGAAGTTTGGCAATGATATTATATTCAGATAATCCATCGATATTCCAAATATAAATATCATTAGAATTAAAACTTTGAATAAAATCTTGTTTTTCTTCTAAAATAAGATCAGGAGCAGTAGCTCTATTATAATAAAGCTTGGAAGAATTTTTCCAATTATTGATAGGATTAATAGCTAAGACAGAGTCTGTTTCAGAACAATGTTCTGAATCAGCCTTAGAGATGGCATTGATAGTTTTGGCAAGAGACCTAGTTCTGGGTTTAGCACTAGATTCTTCAGAAGGTTGAGGAGTGTCTGGAATGGTAGTGGGGAGACTAGTAATTTTACTAAGCAACTCATTTTGGTTTTCCTCATTTATTTTGGTTTTCTCTTTTTGCCTAAGTTCTAAGATTTTCTGCTTAGCTTTGGCGCTGATCTTAAAAGGTTTAAAAAGAGGTTTTTCTAGTTGTGGTTGGGAGGATGAAGAAGCAGTTTCTTCAATTTTCGTTTTGACAGGATTAACAGAGATTTTCTCTCCTAAAACCTGAAGGTATTTATTGGTATAATTGGCCTGTTCCATAAGGCCTTGGATGTCATGAGGAGTGATAGACTCATCAGCACTTTTAGACTTGAAAGGAGTGGCAGTAACAGGGTTACCGCCTTTGTCTTTCAAATTAGGCAATTGGTATTGAGATGTGGGCGGTAAATCACTTTGGACTATTTGTCCATCTTTGATTTGCCAGGTTATAACATTAGCAGAGGAGGTACTAATAACATCTTCTTGCCAGGGATAATTAATATTATTTCGAATGGTATAAGCATGATACCAATCAAAGAATGGAATATTTTGTTTGACTTTTTCGAGAAATTGATAGAATTTCTCTTGGATAGCAGACCTGTCTTTTCCCCTATAATTTTGAAAGAACCACTCTCTTTGAGGTTTCCATTCCTCAGAGTAAAAATCTTTCCTAAGGGTTTCCTTATCTATAATGAATTTATGAGATAACATCATAAGACTCATTAAGGGAAGAGTAAGTTGGAGATTGGATACTCTGATTTTCGTCTTCTTTTTCAGAAGTCTGATAAACATTTCTAGGAATCCTAGAAGAAGTGTTTAAACCTTGAAGATTTAGAGAGGGGTCATGATTAACAGACCTAGGAATATCAGGTCTAACATAAGATCTAGAAGAAAAAGATCTCCTAGCAGAGACAAAATCAGATCGATTACTATAAGCATCGATCCTAGAGGAGAAAGAGTTTCTCCTATCAAAGGTTATTTCAACCTTTCCAGAATTGTCCTGTGAGATGTCCTGTATTTGAGGAGCAGGACGAGGAACACTAGGTGAGGCTTTATCCATCACCCATTTTTCTGGGAGAGTAACCTCATCCCATTTAATAATTCTAGGTAGAGAAACATTAGCCTTTGTCATATCAGTGATAAACAAAGTAGTTTCTCCCTTTTGAGGCTTGAGAAGGACTCTAGAGGCACAAGAATTCATGACCTTATACTGAATCCTATAGATTAATGCGGCGGGAATAGATCCCTCTTTCATGTCTAACCCATGAAAGCAAATATTAAGAAATAAGGAGTCTAGGATGTGTTCATCCATAAGACTCACAGTTTTGTTGGGAAAACAGTTAAAATAAATCAGACCTTGACCGAGACTGGTTTCAACTGTTCCTATGAGAGAATCATCAAATTTATTATGACGAATGTCTCTGAGACAAATTAAGACAGCAGCATCTATGCCTATGTCTATCAAAGGTTTAATTGCTACCTGAACACATCCTATGTGAAGATACTTGTACTTTCTTTTATGGTCATTGAGGGAGGATTTAGACAGGAGATGAAATTCTTCCCCTATACCTTTCCCTAAAGGGATATTATTTTCAACAGTCTTGATAATATAATCAGAACTGTTTTTCTTAGGTTGGTCTTCAGGAACATATAAAGTATCCTGAGGAATGACTGGGATGGTCCAGTCATCCATACTTTGGTTGATCTCTTCAAAACGAACTTCTTCGTCGAAGAGGTTGTGTTTGGGTGTAATTTCAGGAGAATGATTCTCCTGGTCATTAAAGAGATTGGTTTTAGTTGGAGAGGAGGAGGAGGAACTGGAGCCAGAACGAAAGGAAATGCGAGAGAAAGAGCGTAAGAGTCTAGACATGATATAAAAACATCTGGCTCATCACCCTCATTTGGTTCCGTAACAATACATCTGTTAATTATTTATAACTTATTCAACTGGATCTGGTTATTTGTGGACCTTTTTTTTTTTTTTTTTTTTTTTTTAATTTGTTTACAAAATTCTGAAAATTCTTTTACTATAGCCACCAGCTTCTTATGTTCTTTTGTTTCTTTTGAATACAGCATCGACAAATTAGCCTTACTGCCCTTTCAACCATACGGGACTTACTGCTACAGCCCTATTCAAAAGAACGAAGAACTGCTGTACTTCCAGTAAAGGATTTTCAGATATGCAGAACTATACAAAAGCAATATTTCAGTACCATTAGTTCGTGGCGTTGTTACAGACAGGGACGATCATTACTGATCTCACCCGAAGGGCCTGTCAGCTGTCCAGCCTATAAACCATGGTTACAGAAATTTCATAAAGGAATTTAAAGTCCAGATCCAGAAGAACATAGTTACAGACAATTAACAGTTATATTCCTACTTCCCCATCAGGCTCTGATACCAGATTCTATTAGTGGATCAAGGAAACAAAAATATGTAGATTAAAAGACTGAAAGGAAAGTAGGCAGTAGCAGGACTACTAAATGATATGCAGAAATTAAAAATGCAGTATGTAAAACAGTTAGCTCATAAAGAAACTAGAACGGTGGTATAACCAACACAGATCTAGTGAAGGGAGAAGAGAAGAAAGCCGGAGTGACGGTAGTCCGAACAGGACCGGCTAAGAGGGAGAAGAGAGGAAAATAATTAGAAACAGCAAATTTTATTGAAAGATCTCAAAGAAGAATAAGGCTTACAAGAAGTTTTTCTCTCAGAGCTTCTCTCTCTTAAATCTCTCTTATCTTGCTAAAATGAAAGGGTGCCTCACAATATAGTCGAGGCCTCCTTATATAGAAAATCTTAAAGTACTATTTCTACAGTTCCGGTTGGTGACTGGAACTATTAACTATAGTACCGGTTTCTAAAGATCCTGAATGTCAATACCGAAACAATCATCTTCATTTTGATTTTCTTCAATATTGTCATTTTGGTTAGAAGATTCTCCTTCTTCTTGGTTTTGCAATAACAGGAGAACATCTTGAAGATTTTTCTTCATTTTCTCTTTGGTATCGCATCCTGATAAGAATGCTGCAATTTTGGATTTCTGATTAAGGAATTGGAATGTTGCTGGGTCAGCAAGATTTAATAATTTGGGATTTTTCCCAAAATATTCAGCAACTCCTTCTGGTCCGGCATGTTCCGCATTGAATTGATTCCACCATTTTACAAAGGAATACCTGTGTAACAATGGGAGAGTGTCTTCATTTTCTGTCTTGCCATATCTGTATTGCCATGAGAATACCCATGCCAGGGCAAAATCAGAGAAGTATTTAAGATCTGCTGGAATTCTTGATTCTCGCAGATATCTGCCTTTGTAAATTTTGTATCCTTCTTTGACAGGAGTGGGAAGGATTTCTTCTATTGGTCCAAAATAATCCCACCATTGGAGGAACCAATTTGGAAAGTTATAATTCTGATTCTTTTTAAAATATATTAGCCAAGAATGTCGGTTAAGTTTATTTTGGAACCAGAAAGTTCTTGTCCACGCGTCAATGTAGTCCCAATAATTATATCCTACTGGATCAAATGGTTGGGAAAACTTTTTATAAGAATTTAAATTTTTTCCAAAAGCCTTTGGAGTTAAGACTTTCAGGATTTGTATTGTTGAATGGGTTGTAACTGACGGATCCTTGTGGTCCTTGTAATGCTTAATGGAAACAGAATCTGGTATCAGAGCCTGATGGGGAAGTAGGAATATAACTGTTAATTGTCTGTAACTATGTTCTTCTGGATCTGGACTTTAAATTCCTTTATGAAATTTCTGTAACCATGGTTTATAGGCTGGACAGCTGACAGGCCCTTCGGGTGAGATCAGTAATGATCGTCCCTGTCTGTAACAACGCCACGAACTAATGGTACTGAAATATTGCTTTTGTATAGTTCTGCATATCTGAAAATCCTTTACTGGAAGTACAGCAGTTCTTCGTTCTTTTGAATAGGGCTGTAGCAGTAAGTCCCGTATGGTTGAAAGGGCAGTAAGGCTAATTTGTCGATGCTGTATTCAAAAGAAACAAAAGAACATAAGAAGCTGGTGGCTATAGTAAAAGAATTTTCAGAATTTTGTAAACAAATTAAAAAAAAAAAAAAAAAAAAAAAAAGGTCCACAAATAACCAGATCCAGTTGAATAAGTTATAAATAATTAACAGATGTATTGTTACGGAACCAAATGAGGGTGATGAGCCAGATGTTTTTATATCATGTCTAGACTCTTACGCTCTTTCTCTCGCATTTCCTTTCGTTCTGGCTCCAGTTCCTCCTCCTCCTCTCCAACTAAAACCAATCTCTTTAATGACCAGGAGAATCATTCTCCTGAAATTACACCCAAACACAACCTCTTCGACGAAGAAGTTCGTTTTGAAGAGATCAACCAAAGTATGGATGACTGGACCATCCCAGTCATTCCTCAGGATACTTTATATGTTCCTGAAGACCAACCTAAGAAAAACAGTTCTGATTATATTATCAAGACTGTTGAAAATAATATCCCTTTAGGGAAAGGTATAGGGGAAGAATTTCATCTCCTGTCTAAATCCTCCCTCAATGACCATAAAAGAAAGTACAAGTATCTTCACATAGGATGTGTTCAGGTAGCAATTAAACCTTTGATAGACATAGGCATAGATGCTGCTGTCTTAATTTGTCTCAGAGACATTCGTCATAATAAATTTGATGATTCTCTCATAGGAACAGTTGAAACCAGTCTCGGTCAAGGTCTGATTTATTTTAACTGTTTTCCCAACAAAACTGTGAGTCTTATGGATGAACACATCCTAGACTCCTTATTTCTTAATATTTGCTTTCATGGGTTAGACATGAAAGAGGGATCTATTCCCGCCGCATTAATCTATAGGATTCAGTATAAGGTCATGAATTCTTGTGCCTCTAGAGTCCTTCTCAAGCCTCAAAAGGGAGAAACTACTTTGTTTATCACTGATATGACAAAGGCTAATGTTTCTCTACCTAGAATTATTAAATGGGATGAGGTTACTCTCCCAGAAAAATGGGTGATGGATAAAGCCTCACCTAGTGTTCCTCGTCCTACTCCTCAAATACAGGACATCCCACAGGACAATTCTGGAAAGGTTGAAATAACCTTTGATAGGAGAAACTCTTTCTCCTCTAGGATCGATGCTTATAGTAATCGATCTGATTTTGTCTCTGCTAGGAGATCTTTTTCTTCTAGATCTTATGTTAGACCTGATATTCCTAGGTCTGTTAATCATGACCCCTCTCTAAATCTTCAAGGTTTAGACACTTCTTCTAGGATTCCTAGAAATGTTTATCAGACTTCTGAAAAAGAAGACGAAAATCAGAGTATCCAATCTCCAACTTACTCTTCCCTTAATGAGTCTTATGATGTTATCTCATAAATTCATTATAGATAAGGAAACCCTTAGGAAAGATTTTTACTCTGAGGAATGGAAACCTCAAAGAGAGTGGTTCTTTCAAAATTATAGGGGAAAAGACAGGTCTGCTATCCAAGAGAAATTCTATCAATTTCTCGAAAAAGTCAAACAAAATATTCCATTCTTTGATTGGTATCATGCTTATACCATTCGAAATAATATTAATTATCCCTGGCAAGAAGATGTTATTAGTACCTCCTCTGCTAATGTTATAACCTGGCAAATCAAAGATGGACAAATAGTCCAAAGTGATTTACCGCCCACATCTCAATACCAATTGCCTAATTTGAAAGACAAAGGCGGTAACCCTGTTACTGCCACTCCTTTCAAGTCTAAAAGTGCTGATGAGTCTATCACTCCTCATGACATCCAAGGCCTTATGGAACAGGCCAATTATACCAATAAATACCTTCAGGTTTTAGGAGAGAAAATCTCTGTTAATCCTGTCAAAACGAAAATTGAAGAAACTGCTTCTTCATCCTCCCAACCACAACTAGAAAAACCTCTTTTTAAACCTTTTAAGATCAGCGCCAAAGCTAAGCAGAAAATCTTAGAACTTAGGCAAAAAGAGAAAACCAAAATAAATGAGGAAAACCAAAATGAGTTGCTTAGTAAAATTACTAGTCTCCCCACTACCATTCCAGACACTCCTCAACCTTCTGAAGAATCTAGTGCTAAACCCAGAACTAGGTCTCTTGCCAAAACTATCAATGCCATCTCTAAGGCTGATTCAGAACATTGTTCTGAAACAGACTCTGTCTTAGCTATTAATCCTATCAATAATTGGAAAAATTCTTCCAAGCTTTATTATAATAGAGCTACTGCTCCTGATCTTATTTTAGAAGAAAAACAAGATTTTATTCAAAGTTTTAATTCTAATGATATTTATATTTGGAATATCGATGGATTATCTGAATATAATATCATTGCCAAACTTCAAAATATGTCGGTTGTCGCTATGGGCTATTTTACTAACCAAAATATGCCTGAAGACACCATTGTCTATATTCTTGTTGCTGGTTTTACTGGCCAACTCAAAGGTTGGTGGGATAATTATCTCACTGAAGCTGACAGAGATAACATTCTCTCTGCAGTTAAAATTAATGATAAAGGGAAAACCATTGTCAGTGACAATGAGCATCTCCCTGATGCTGTGTATACGTTATTATACACAATATCCCAACATTTCCTGGGTGATCCTTCTCTTTGGAGGGAAAGATCTGGTGAGTTACTTTCAAAACTCAAATGTGATTCCTTAGAACATTTCAAGTGGTATAAAGATACCTTTATGTCTAGGGTCCTTACTAGGGAAGATTGCAACCAAGCCTATTGGAAAGAAAAATATCTTGATGGTCTTCCTAAAGCATTCGAAGATCTTATTAGAAGTAAACTCCGAAGTCGTTCTCCTACTGGAGAAATCAATTATGATAATTATGATTATGGTCAACTTACTGCTATCATTATCCATAGCGGTATTAAAGTTTGCCAGAAAGATAAACTCCAAAACCAACTTGCTAAAGAAAAAGCTTTGAGCAAAAAAGAATTAGGGTCATTCTGCGAACAGTTTGGTCTTCCATCCTGCTCTCCCAAAAGGAAGAAACATGCCCCTAAGAAAGAGGCTGTAGAACCTTACAAAAAGCCCTATAAGCGCAGGTACAATAGAAAACCCAGTCCTAAGAAACAAGGGGATAATGTCATCCCCACCAATATTCCCAAAAAACCCAGAACAGGCGTAACCTGTTACAATTGTGGTAAACCTGGCCATATTAGTAAGTATTGCAGGCTAAAGAAAAAGATTAGTAGCCTCAATCTAGAGCCTTCTTTAGAGGACCAAATCAATAATCTCCTGGCTAATACCTCTGATGAAGAGGAAGATTCTAATAAAGAATCTGAAGAAGAGGTCAACCAAATTCAAAATGATGACCAAGCTTCTTCTTCTGACAGTGATGAAACTCCAGAAATCAATGTTTTGACAAAAGAACAAGATCTTCTTTTTGAAGCTATAAGCTCTATTTCGGATTTTCAAGAAAGAAAAGAATTTTTAAACAAATTCAAAGAGGTTTTAGAAAATAAACCTAAACCTAAAGAATATTTTACTACAAACAAATTCGATATTACAGATATTTTCAAAAGATTAGAAAAGAATTCTAATATTAAACCAACCACTATTCAAGATCTCCAGATTGAGATAAATAATCTCAAGAAAGAAATCAGAGAAATTAAAGATCAACAACAAATTCACCAAGTTATTCTTTCTCAGTTAGATGATGATTCTGACATTGAGAAAGTAGAACTTCCTGAGGATAATGATTCTGTAAAGGTTGACTCTGGTAATCCAGAAGAAACTTTTATGTGTTTGATCAACAAGGTCAAAATACAAAAATTTTACATTAATATCAGAATCGTTATTGATGATTTTGTTCTTGACACTTTGGCCCTTTTTGATACAGGTGCTGATTCAAATTGTATTTTAGAAGGTTTAATTCCTACAAAATATTTTGAAAAAACCTCTGAAAAACTCAGCACTGCTAGTGGTTCAAAACTGAAAATTAATTATAAGTTTTCTAAAGCTGTAATTGAAAATCAAGAACTTAAGATTGAAACAAACTTTCTTCTTGTTAAAAATTTAAAAAATGAAGTAATTTTGGGAACACCTTTCATAAAAGCTCTTTTCCCTTTGCAAATTTCGAAAGATGGTATATCCACTCGACATTTAGGGAAACAAATAACCTTCAAATTTTCTAATAAGCCCTTTACAAAAAATATTAATTTTATTCAAAACAAAGTTAATCAGATTAACTTTTTAAAAGAAGAAGTTTCTTTTGCTAATATTGAAAAACAATTAGGTAATTTCTCACTTCAAAAGAAAATCCAATCTCTTTTAAACAAAATCCAAACTTCTATATGTTCTGACCTACCCAGCGCTTTCTGGAATAGGAAAAAACATATTGTCAGTCTCCCTTATGAATCAGGATTCAAAGATACCCAAATTCCCACTAAAGCCAGACCAATTCAGATGAATGAAGAACTCCTCCATTATTGTCAGAAAGAGATTACAGATCTCTTAGACAAAAATCTTATTAGGAAAAGCAAGAGTCCTTGGTCTTGCTCTGCTTTTTATGTTAATAAACCTGCTGAGATTGAAAGAGGTACTCCCAGACTTGTTATCAATTACAAACCCCTCAATCAAGCCCTTCAATGGATTAGGCATCCTATCCCCAATAAAAAAGATCTTCTTAACAGACTCAATTCTGCTAAGATCTTTTCAAAATTCGATATGAAATCGGGATTTTGGCAAATCCAAATTTGCGAAAATGATAGGTACAAGACTGCCTTTACTGTTCCCTTTGGGCATTACGAATGGAATGTTATGCCCTTTGGTCTAAAAAATGCTCCTTCTGAATTTCAAAAAATCATGAATGACATTTTCAATCCTTATTCAAAATTTGTCATTGTCTACATTGACGATGTTTTAATTTTTTCTCAATCCATTGATCAACATTTTAAACATATAAATGTTTTTATCAATGTTATTAAACAAAACGGTCTTGCCGTTTCAAAATCAAAAATTAGTCTCTTTCAAACCAATATCAGATTCCTTGGACATAATATCCACCAAGGTACCATTATCCCTATCAGTAGGTCCATTGAATTTGCTGATAAATTTCCTGACAGGATCCTTGATAAAACCCAATTACAGAGATTTTTGGGATGTCTCAATTACGTTGGGGATTTCATCCCCCACCTAAATAACATCATCAAGCCTTTACATGATAGGCTTAAGAAAAATCCTCCTCCTTGGACTGATGTCCATACTAATGTCGTTAAAGAAATCAAAAACAAAGTCAGGAAGATAAATTGCCTATATCTTCCCATCCCCCAAGCCTTCAAAATCGTTGAAACTGATGCCTCAGACATAGGTTATGGAGGTATTCTTAAACAAAAAATCAAGTCTCATGAGCATATCATTGCATACACTTCAAAACATTGGAATTCTGCACAACAGAATTATTCTACTGTTAAAAAGGAAGTTTTGGCAATTGTTTTATGCGTTTCAAAATTCCAATCTGATTTATTAAACCAAAAATTTTTAATTAGGGTAGACTGCAAGTCTGCCAAAGAAATTTTACAAAAGGATGTTAAAAATCTTGCCTCAAAACAAATTTTTGCGAGATGGCAAGCAATTTTAAGTGTTTTTGATTTCGACATAGAATATCTCAAAGGCACTTCAAACTCCCTTCCTGATTATCTTACCCGTGAATATTTACAGGATAAGTAAGATGCCTAGAAAGGCAGTTACCCCTTCTAGGGGAGGAACCACCAGAGGCGGCAAAGTCAGATTAGCTCTGACTCTAAATAAACCAAGACCACAATCTGCTTCAGCAGATTCAAAAACCTCTTCTTCTGGGTCATCGACCCCCATTGAGTCATCGACTCAAAAGGCAATCCAAGTTGTTGAGTCATCAACTCAGCAATCTGGAACTCCAAAAGAATCCTTCAAAAAGACTGATTCTGTTGTCAAAACCACCAGACAAACCAAAACAGACTATGCTCTCCCAATTAGTACGCTTTTAGCTATCCAACAAGGAAGCTTGAGTAGCCTACCAAATAAATCTTGGGCAGACATTGCCTCTGAAGAAGATATGGAATTAGATTTAGCAAGCCTAAACACTATACTCCAGACCTTCAACCAAACCCAAAAAACAATAACCAATAAAACAGAAGGGACCCTTGACCTTCAAAAGGGAAAACAAAAAACTTCAAACCCAAGCCATTATGTAGCCAAAGGAAAATTCTCCTCAGTCATACAAATGGAACCTGAATTTTGGGACAAAAACCCATACAAGGCAATTACTAAAGTCTTCCCACCAGGATTTCATTTCAGACCATATCAGGCTAATAAAACCAGACAGTTATATATATATATATATATATATATATATATATATATATATATATATACACGCGCGCACAACATTCTGATTTTTGATTGAAAACTGAAAAAGATAATAATAAAGTAAAGAGAGATATAGAAAGTGTTAATAAAACTTACAGAAAATCTTGTATTATATTGAAAGAACTGGTAGAAGTCTGGATATTGAAATAAAGATTACAAAGAGAGTTTTGGACTAGTATATGATAAGAGAGAATTTTTCATATGGAAGTAAACTGGTGTCGAGCCTCTTCTTTTTCTTAGGCTTTTATAGAGAAATTTTTCCTATTTTGGGATTCCTTTTTATCTTGATCATCTTGTCTCCTTGTACTTTAGTCACTTCTTCTTTTCTTTGGTCATTTCTTCTTCTTTTTTTTTTTCATTTCTCCTTTTACTTTGATCACTTCTTTTTTTTTCATTTCTTTTTTTGCTTTTAGTCATTTCTTGTCTTTTACCTATGAGAGAATGGAAGATATATCCTATAACAATCATCTTCATTGTCTGCTGCTAGATCTTCAAAATCTTTTAGTGGATTTGGACTATTATCTTTATCTTCAGAATTATGGTCTGCATTAGTTGGAGATAATAAGGCTAGTATATTGTTGAATTCTTGTTTAGTTCCAGCTGCAGATAGCTTTGTTAAGATTTGGGATTTTTGGGCGAGAAATTCCTGATTAGCTTTTTCTCCCATAACTATTTTTGTATCTCTTTTTGGATTTTGTCCATGAAAAAGTAACTCCTGGTCTATCTTTTGATTACTTAATAAGTCTGTATTAAACTTATTCCATCATTTTATCTTAATGGTCCTGATCAACATTTGTATGGTTAACTTTTTCTTCTAATTTGGCTGAATCATACTGCCACATGGTAATCCAGGTTATCCCAAAATTAGCTACAAAAGATAATAGCTGGCATTTTGGAGTGAAGCTTGTATTTTTAATAAAATATTGTAAAGCTGTTTTGGCTGATTCAGGAAAGATTTGGATTGTTGGCCCAAAATCATGAAACCATCTTAGGAATTTTAGAGAAATTCCTTTGCGAAACTAGGTAAACCAAGAATGGGTTTCAAGATACATGATGTTTCTCCAGGCATCAATATAATCGAAATAATTGTATTGTGCTAGCTGGTAATTTATTGTAAATAGCTTATAATGGAAAAGAGGACATCCCTAATCCTGTATTGTTAAAATCTTGTTTATTTTAAATTTTGAAAATATTATTTCTTGAGCTTTCTCATCTCTTTGATGTGTTAACTCAATAGATTGAGTATCAACTAAAATAAGTTCATAAAATTTAACATGACAATTTTGAGGAAAAATCTTTTTTGCTATTTCATTTCTTGGTAAAGAGAGCCAATCTGGTTCTATAGTCATTATGGGAATACATCCTTCTTTTTCAACATATTATTTCTCTAATGGTACTTGCTTTGTAGAACTAGGAGATCCTAATACTACAAATTTATTGGCTGGTTGGATGATTTCTGAAGGGATAATAGGTTTGGTTACTATGGATGAATTTTGTAAGACTTGTATGGCTGTCATTACCTTCTTTCCTTTCTCTGGTTTGGATTTTGTTAGAGTAGAAGGAAAAGGAGGTTTTGATTCCTCTTTCTTTTTTGGAGTTCCATAATGAGAACTAGTCATTTTAGAAATATTTTTCCTGTAAAAATTCTCTTGTAAGATAATTTGGTAAATAGTTCTTATTTCTTTTAATAAGGCTTGCCATCTAGCAAAAATATATTTTGAAATTAAATTTTTAACATCTTTTTGTAAAACTTGGGAGTTGCTTTACAATCAATTCTTATTAGAAATCTTTTATTAAAAAGATCATCTTGAAATTTTTGTAAACATAATACTATAGATAATATTTCTTTTATAACAACAAAATATTTTTATTGTGCTGGATGCCATATACCCGAATAGTATCTTACTACCTGTTCCTTCTTACTTTTTGATAAAACCTGTTTTAATATGCCTCCATATCCCAATTCTGATGCATCTGTTTTTATAATTAAAAATGCTTTAGGATTTAGTATTCCTATACAAGAAAGGGTTTTGATTAAAACCTTTACTTTTTTAATAGTATTGGTCATATTCTCATCCCAAGGTGGTGGATTTTTTCTTAACCTGTTGTATAAAGGGGCACATATTGTTCTAATGTCTAGAATAAAAGTTGCTATATAATTCAGACATTCTAAAAATATTTGTAATTGTGTTTTTTCTTTTATTTGGTCTAGAATTTTTTCAGCAAATTCTAATGACCTTTTTTTTGTATTGGAACAATTGTTCCTTGAAATATTTCATATCCTAAATATCTAATTTTTCTTGAAATATTTTCATCTTTTTGGCTAATACTACTAATCTATTTGATTTTATTAGTTTTATATATTTATGTACATATTATATATGTTGTTGAATTTCTTTTGAATATATTAAAACATCATCTAGATATACTATAGCGAATTCTACATAAGGATAAAAAATATTGTTCATAATTTCTTGAAATTCACTAGGAGCATTTTTTAAACTTTGTGGTATTACATTTCACTCATAATGTCCAAAAGGTACTAAAAAGCAGTTTTGTATCTGTCTTTTTCTTTTTCTAATGTTTTATTTTGGTTTAATTCATATATTTCTTTTTTTAATGTTTTAATTTCTTTATTGTATTTTGCATCTATTTCGTCTTTTATCCAAATTTTGTCTATTTTAAAAGGTTCTTCTTTTGATACTGTATTTAATATTTGTGATGTAGTAGGACTATAGTTTCCTTCACTATTGTTATCTTGTAGAACAAAATTATATATTTGTATTGAAATTCCTGGTTTAGTAATATTGCTTACTCCTTTTAAATCTAAATTTATTGTGGAGTCTATCGAGTGTCTTGAAAGTTCTTTTATTATCTGAGGATTATTAATTCTTATTGATGAAGATCTATTTATTATTAATCTTATTTTTTCATCAATCCCTTCTATTATTTCTCTAATTTCAGTATTGTAGATTTTTTTAGATTCTCTTGTTTCTTCTAAAATCTATTCTTCTAGTATACTTAATTCTTCATGTTGTAGTTTTCTAAGTACTTGTATTACGCTTTTTCCTAAATTAGCTTGTATTATTGTTGTTTCATTATTAGGAGTTTCTCTTCTAACTTTGAATCCATAATTTACTTTTGTAATCTTGTAATATACCCCATATATTAAATGAAAATGGTGAAATGTATTGTCTACTATATTATCTGGAGATTTTATGAATATTCTGATTGCTTTTGTAGTGTTGTCATCTTTCTCTTTTATTATAGGTATTGACTAGTTATGCAAAAAAATTTCTATATCATTTATTGTAATTTGTTGTGGGGTTGTTGAACCAGATGTTGAGGCTCCATCTTCATTCATTTCTTTCTTTACTAGCTAATTATTAAGTCCTAAGTTTAACTTACTCATAGTTCTTAATAGTTTGTTATTTTAAAATACAACCTTTTATACGACGGAAACACCCTAGCTGACCAACGGATTCACTGCCATCTTCTAGACTTACTACCGGGACCACTATGCGAGCTTACTACACTCAAGCTAGATTTTAAAATCTTAAACCTATCTTGAACTTTAAGTTTGTAAAACTTAAAGCTTATATAGTCCACTAATACTCTCCTCTCTCTCCCCTCCTAAAAATTAGAACCTGTTTAGGCTCTGATACCAAACTGAGAACGGATTGCACAACATTCTGATTTTTTATTGAAAACTGGGAAAGATAATAATAAAGTAAAGAGAGATATATAAAATGCTAATAAAACTTACAGAAAATCTTGTATTGTATTGAAAGAACTAGTACAAGTCTGGATATTGAAATAAAGATTATAAAGAGAGTTTTGAGCTAGTATATGATAAGAGAGATTTTTTTATATGGAAATAAGCTGGTGTCGAGCCTCTTCTTCTTCTCATACTTTTATAGAGAAGTTTTTCTTGTTTTGAGATTCCTTCTTATCTTAATCATCTTGTCTCCTTATACTGTAGTCACTTCTTCTTTTCTTTGATCATTTCTTCTTTTTCTTTGGTCATTTCTCTCTCTCTCTTTATATATATATATATATATATATATATATATGTGTGTGTGTGTGTGTGGGGGGGGGGGCTGTCTGAGCCCACATGAGCTAGCCTGGTTAAAGTCCTACCGGGTATCAAGCTTATATGGACCAAGCCAAAATAGTCCTAAGTAATTTTGGGCCTTATTTTTTAGAACCAAAGTCTGCCCATTTAATAAGTTTTTTCAGCCCAGTTCATCGAGCAAGTACATTTTGCCGGCTCTATTTAGATGGACAGAAATAAGAAATAAAAAAACTATTGCATATCTTGTGTTAATAGAAAATTATTATTAATTCATCTATAATTTTCCATAATAATATTTTTAAACAATTAAAGAAAAAATAGTTGATATTGCAAGAGGGTCCCATTTCACGGTTAAGAGAGAAAAACAAAAAGTGCATATTTCATCAGTTAAACCAAACCATTGAAATGTTAGAACACTCTATTTCAACTTCTACAGTTTCAATCTCCATTTCCCTTAAAAAAAACCTAACGTTAATAAGTCCTCGTAAAAATACTTATAATTAATAAGACGATTATTTACTCAAAATATTTATAAAAAAAAATATGGATAAGTTTGTTATTATAAAGTGACATGTGTATATTGATAATGTTAAATTTTAGATAAATTATATAATCATAAATACATAATTTTATATTTATTTATATTTTTAAAAATTATATTAAATATTAAAGTAAAATTATTCAATAATTAGTTAATCATTTTTTTTATTTGTATAAATTTTTATACACAGTAATACATTTAAGAATATTTTTTAATTTAACAGCTGAATTGACAAAATTTAATATTTGTAAAATATTATTAAACAATAATTCTTATAAAAAATTACAAATAAAAATATGGATACAACTATTACAATACACGTTCACTTACCTCCTAACAGATTTTTTTTAAAAGTAAAATTTAATTAACTTGTTTGGTTTAATATTTTTTTTATAAATATTAGATTTTATTAACTCATTAGTTTAAGAGTTTCCTATAAATACATCAAGTTTTCAAAAATTTATAAAATTTAAAATTTTTAAATACTTCATAAAATGACAAATATTTTAATATATAATATGCTTTTCAAAATATAAACAAATATTATTACAAGATTGCATAATGTTAAATTCAGATTTTTTTCATCAATATATATTTTTTACTTTATTATTATTATTATTATTATTATTATTATTATTATTATTATTATTATTATTATTATTATTATATTTATTATTAAATTTTTTGTAATATTATTTTATTTTTCACCCCGAGCCTCAATTATGATTAAGAAAATAAAGTAAGTTACTTGGGAGGCTTTTTAATATCGAGAATACTATTTTTTTTTAATAAATTACATTTACAATGTTCTTTTGTAATTAAGTTTCTTTTCTTCATTATATCACGTATATTATTTTGTATATTCTTATATTATAAAAGTATTAATATTTTTATGCACTTTATGGGTATAATTATATTAACTTTTTAAAAATAAAAAATAAAAAATGAAAAATATACTATATGATTGTTTTAAATTTTAATAAATTAAAAAATAAATATTTTATATAACAAATAGGTCCAAATTAAAGTGATAAAATATTTAACATTAAGAAAAATTTATAAAAAAAATTTAAAATTCAAAGACTGATTAAGAATACAAGAATATTAAAATTTGATTTACTTAAAAATTAAAAATATATTAAATTGATGTAGTTTATTATTTAAAATTAAAATAATGAAATGACATTTAAAAAGAGTTAAAATATAATAAGTTAATAACTCTAAAGAAAATTTTTATTATCTACTATTCTCTTTTGTAAAAAGATATACATTTAAACATAAAAAGAAATAAAAAATAACATAATATATAAATATAAAAGTTTTTATAGGGATTAAATTTCAATACAACTCACGTAAAGTTTTTTTTTTTTTAAATAAATGTCATATAAACATAAAAAGAAATAAAAATTAACAAAAAATAATTATTATTTCTCACCAAGTTAAAAGTCACGTTGCACAAATTAGAGCGGTTATAAACTTGTACTTTTTCTTTGTCAAAGATTGTGTCATGCTAAGAACAAGCACATTACTCTGTGGACTTCTGGTGGACTAAAGCTCAAAATTCTGTAAGTATGACAAAGAACCACAATTTACCATGCCAAATGCTCCACAAGAATGGCAGGTGTAGAGGAAAATTAGTAGGAAGGAGAGTGCATGATATAAGCTGAAACTCTTAGATCTGTGTTGGGTAGAAACCATTCACAGACATTCCTCCATCAATGCAAATAATCTGGCCAGTGATGTATGATGATGCTGGTAAGCAAAGAAAGGCAACAACAGAAGAGACTTCTGCTGGATCTCCTAGGCGCCTAAGAGGAGTTCTAGAATATACTTCTTCGAGATAGTCTTTGTTGCTGAGCACCTAAAGGAAGTTTGCAAAAGTTGGATAACATTTCATATCTGATTGCCACATTAGACTTCAGCATTTCATAGCACTGTGTAAGTTCCTGCCATACTAAGATTCCTAATGCAATGCAATTTACCCAGCTGCAATGTGAACACAGGGAATGGAAAACTACCGACTACTGTTATAACTTTTTGCAAAACCAATTGCAGCACCAATTTTATGTCAGGGTAATCACACAAATTAAATATTTTCCACTGATTTCTATGCTAGGAAAATGTAATTTGTTGGTGTGAGAGTACTAGTAGTATGTTCAATGACTTGGTGTGATTTTAGATTCATAATCAATTCCTGGATCGTCCAGTTATGGTATCAGAAAAGTGTCTTAACACAAATAATCTTCTAAGATATTTGGAAGGCAGTAAAAATCTGATATGGTCAGTCTCTCTGCCATATAGTGTATATTTGTTTGGTGTATGTCCTTGTAATCTCAAAGCTATTCTATTTTTGAAATAAGTTTTTCGGAAAAAGTGATGGTATTACAATACCATGATACTAATCAGTGTCATGGGAAGCTCATTCTAACTCATAGTTACAGGATAAAGAAGAAGAAATTACCTTCTCTACCATTGAAGTTCTGATGTACCAAGGTGCAACTGCATTACTTCGTATATTGTCTTTTGCCCATTCACAAGCTAGATTTTTTGTAAGTTGATTAATTGCCCCTATAAATCAGAAAACAAACAAATCTTCAAAATTTGATAAACACAAATATCACAGCATTTGTTAAGCAAGGTGAAATACAGTATTGAATAGGTTAATTACCTTTCGTTGCTCCTTGAACAGACATGGACTTGAGTGAGACAAAACCAGAAACAGAGGAGATAAACACAACACTCCCCATTCCCGATGCTTTCAAAAGTGGATATGCAAGTTGGCATATATGAAAGGTGGATCCTAAATTGGTATCAATGAGACTGGAAAACTCTGTACTTGTGAAGTCTGTCACTGGTTTCCGAATGTTTGTCCCTACATTGTTTATCTATACATCAAATCAAACATGTTAACATGCAAGTTAAAATATAAATTTAGTTCTTATAGTTAAGATTCATTTATAAATAAGTCTAGTTTCTCTCATTATAACATTATCGGTAAAGGTTACTGTAATTCATTATTAGTATTTTTCTAATATGACAAAAATTAAAACATAAACAAAACAGTTCAATAAAAATTAAGATATAAGTTTTTTAATCAGAGTATCTGATTCGTAAATGAATACTAAATATAAGGATCAAATGTATATTTTAACTTAGAGTAAATATTTATTTTAGCAATGTCATCAATTTAGTCCTTAATTTTATAAAACTCTCATTTTAGTCATTTTTTACGTTCAGTTTTTATTGTCGCTTTATATTAAAAAGATTAAAATGAATGTCATTAAAGTTAGAGATTTAAGTGAGATTCTTATAAAATTAAGGACTAAATTAATTTACGTTTATAAAGACTATAATCGGCATTTACTCTTTAACCTAATGTATATGTCTACATAAAGAGGCTTTACAAATCCAAAGTGAACATCAATGCAATCGTGAACAAAATTCTAAACGACCCCCATTTTAATTGCATACTTTAATTATGATTATGAACATCAAACACTGTAAAGAGGGGCTTACAAGGATGTTGAGTTTCCCCTGGAAGACAGAGGAAACAGCTTCCATCAGAGCCTCCCTCTGTACAGGAACCGAGACATCACAAACAGAGCCAGTAACCTCAAAACCCGAATCATTCCATTCCTTGAGGCACTTACTGAGATCTTCTTCATTCCTGGCACATGTATGCACTTTGGCCCCAAACCCCGTCAATTCCTCCACAATGGCGTGCCTTTACACACCCCACAACAACAAATTACAAGTTAAATAAATAAAAAGGGTGAAAAGGGTCAGAAGCATGAGCGTGAAAGTTGAAATCTTGGTACCCAATTCCGCGAGTCCCACCAGTGACAAGAGCTGTCATGTCCTGAAGAGTCCACCTATGCTGTGTTGGGGTAATACTCATGTGAGACTGGCTCCTAATTCGATTGAACTGTCTAAGCTTGAAATGGGTGCGGTTTGACATTGATGGAAGATTAGCTGTTGAATTTGAGACAGCACAGAGGGAAGCTTGATGCATTTTGTTCTGATGACTGTCCAATCATGCGACGAGGTTTTTTCATTTTAAGGAAGTTTGATTTTTAATATCAGAGAGCTTGATTTCAATTTTCAGGCACAGTAGTTGAGGGGTTGCAATGTCATTTCCGGTGTACGGCACACATTGGATAAAGAAAATAAAATTGTGTAAGATTATTGGATTTATTCATTTAAATGAGTTTGCTTATTTAAGACTTATGATAAAAAAAAAAACAAGTTTAGTATAAAAAAAAATCGTTTAAAAGACCTTTTCTTTTTCTTTGCATAATTCTGATAGACACAGAAAAAACATTAATGACTTATTATTTCAAAAAAAAAAATTACGAAACCGAAGGGATTTATATTTTATTTCACATGACCCTATGATACCAAAAACTCAAGTGAAAAGAGTAGATACGACATTCGTTTGTCTGGAAAAAAATTGTTCTGTAGAAATGTTAAGAAAGAGATAAATAAAAAGATAGATGTTCCTTCCTTGTGAAATAACTGTCTTCAAACCTCTGATCAGGCGTCCTGCTGCTGATTTGCTAATAGGGAGAATACATGCAAAAGACACTCCGATGATAAAGTCAGGATTCGGTTTTGAGTAATAAATGTTATTTAATGATCGGAAGTTAACTACTCACCTGTATTTCTTATCTTCTTTTTATAGATATTTTATTGGGCTAATGGGCCTGAGTCAATTTTTATATTTGAGGCCCATAGTATTTTTGATTATCTTTAATTAGATTATTTACCTTTTAATCCTGACTAGGGGTACCGGCCTAGTATGCCGAGTAGGTATTCGGTTTCTTTTTGCTGATGGTGGAACCGAGTTGATTCCTTTCCTAGTACACTAGCCCCACAAGCCCGGCGAGTTGCGAAGCAAGGGCTTAAAAAATGGAGATGGTAATATTAGAATAGATATTTGGTTGGAGTGCTTTTTATTGTACTGAGGGGGTCATCGTGGGGGTGTCCGGTCTCGATTGATGGTAACGTTTGATGTATTAATTTTTACACTGAGGAGTAGTCGGTTTAGTAACAACACGGTATAGGGCGAGATTATAAATAATAAATTTGCAAAGGAATATTCTAGAATGTTGGTTTTGAGGATTTGCCAGAGGGTATGTGAAGCGAAGGGGTGCTCCATCTCCTCCGTTGATCTGGAAGGGATCTGATGGTTTGAAACGAAAGGGCGTCTTTTCGTTTGCCCGACATCAGTCCCTTATAAATATGTGGTGGTCCCTCATCCCTTTCTTACTCTTTTGCTCTGTGCCGAACCCTGCATACCTTTGCTCCAAACCGACGAGTGTTCAGAGATCCTAGGCTTTTCTTCCCTACCGACTACTAGCAAGGTGCGTTTCATTTTTTCTTAACTTCTTTTCTATCATGGCTGATCGTATTGAGTGGGAGGATTCCTTGTCGAATGCCTCGGGGCCGAGTACCATTGAGGTTGATATTATAAATGGAACCGAGGGGAGTGGCGAAGTTTCGTCTATTTCAAACTAGAGGACTGAAGAGGCACAGGTCGGCGAAGGTAGTAGCGAAACCGAGACGTCATCGTCAAGTGATACTGACGCTCCTGAACCCCTTCCCAGCACTAGTCCTCCTCGGGAAAGGCAGGTGTTTCCTCCTTGCACGGTGCCTGGTTATGAGTGGGTGCACGGTGAAGTGGCCGCCTACTTTTCTTGTTTCAAAAGAAATAAAAGTCTTCAATTTTTTGTAGATAATTGTGATATTTCTTTATGGGAGGCTTGTGACCCGTATCCTATACACCTTGATCCCTGTCAAGGGGACGAGGGTGAGAACCCAGATTTTGTTTTCCTGGGAGGTGTCGGAATGGCCGACACCTTCTTTATGTATGAGTATATGTTTAGGGAATTAGGTATCAGGCTCCCTTTTGACGATTTCCAAATGGGGGCTTTGAGGGTATTGAATGTAGCGCCAACACAACTACATCCGAACGGGTGGGCGGCACTTCAAGCCTTTAGGATACTTTGTAAATTCCATTATATAGAGCCTAGTGTAGGTCTTTTTCTTCATTTTTTTTGTACGCGTCCATCTGACCTGGCGAGGTGGGTCTCTCTAATAAGGCAACCCGAGTTGCCCCTCTTTAAACAATATGCGTCGTCTTTTAAGGGTTTCAAGACCGGTTTCTTCAAGGTAACCGTGGACCCTGTAGGTAAAAATTATTTTTTTGATAGCGAGGGCAATCCCCCTATTCCCTTTTCACTGGACTCGGGTGCCGCGCCGATAGGACACATACCCTGAGGATATGTTATCGGCTAGGGAGCTATCGGATTTGCAATTCTTGAAGTCCCTTCCCCGGGACATTCCTGCCCGACATGTAGTCCTCGTCCTCAAGTCTCCGCGTCCTCGGTGGGATATGGAGGGTATGTGTTATTTCATTTCTGACTTGTATTTGGAATTGAGCTATATTGATTTGACTTGCTATGGTTAATGCAGGTTTAATGGCTCAACGAGGTGTGGATGTGCCGACCTTCCGGCGTACTTTGAAGCAGAGAATGCCCGAAGGGACGCCCGTTGAGGAGCATCGTCATCCTCAAATCGACCAACTTCCCGAGGTGCCAGAACCTCGCCCTCCTCCCCAAGATTTTGTTCCAGCCGAAGGCCCTTCCAAGAAACGCAAGGACAAGGGCAAAGGCAAGGAGCCCGAAAAGGAAAGAAAGAGACGGCATGCCCACTCGAGTGAGCCTGGCGGCGTTCAAGGGGGTCGGAGTCAGACCCGAGTGGTAGCTGCTGGGAAGGGAAGCAGTTCTTCTCCCATAGTTCCCTTGGACATGCTGGCCGAGGGGTTCTTGGTAAGCGGGACACATGCTGGTCGGCTCGCTGCTCCAAACCTGTTATCTGATGCAGGGAAGGAACTGGTCGACGGTTTGGACTATGAGTCTCTGTGGCGCTACTACGCAGAACTTCATGTACGGTCCACCGCAATGCTCCGACGGCTGGTTGTGGATCCTATTCTCGAAGTTAAGAAGTTAAAGGCCGCCTATTCGGTTTCTGAAGAGGCTTTGGCCGAGAGTAGAGAGATTCAAGCTAGCTTGGACGAGACCGTTCAATCCCTGCAGGGTCAGGTTAATCAATACAAATAGCACTTTCAAATAATGGAGGACCGAGTACATGCAGCCGAGGAGGTGGCGAGGGTTCGGGGGGAGGAGATGGAGGCGTTAAAGGCAAAGTCCTGTCAAATGGAGGAGGCTTTACGGGCCAAATCTGTCGAGATGGAAGAAGCCTTGGCGCTGGAGAGGCAAAAGGCTGAAACCGAGATGAGAAACTTTGCCGAGAAGTGTTCTCAGCAAGTATCTTACGAGCATGAAGCCGGTTTTAACCATGCTATTCGCCAGTGTCATGGGTTCTGTCAAGTACCGGTAGACTTTCATTTTGACATTACAAAGGACTTTTTTGGCGGGAGGTTCATTCCTTACACCGAAGTTGAGGATGATGTAGAACCCGACGTCGAAGTGCCGAGACGCCTCCCTGAGGTTACTGCTAACCCTGAGGTAGCCGCTCCCGAGGCAGTGGAAAGAATAGAAAGTTAAATTATTCGCCCTTTGTATTCATGGGTCATTAGTGCCCACATTTTGCAACCAGTTATTTTGAAATAGAATTTTATCCTTTTTTCTCATGCTTTGTATTTTGTCACATAACTTGCCCTAACAATGTATACGATATGCTTAATATAATCATCCTTGGCCAAATAACTTCCATACGATATACACTTAATATACTTATATTTAGCCGAGTAGGGGACGAGGAGATGATCTCGTTTTAAAAATTCAGCTTTAACCAAATGGTAACTAAGAACTCCTCGTAATTCGTTAATTTTGACCGAGCGAGAGTATTCAGGATTGAGGTATTTCAACCTTTTAGTCAAGAGATGCTTGAAGGAAAAATAATTCACGCTTGACCGAGTGGGGGTACTCAGAAGTGAGATACAATTGTTTTATCTTTGACCGAGTGGGGTACTCGGCAGGGAAACAATTCAACCTTGGCCAAGTGAAACTTAGGAGGGAATATATTATTTCATCCTTGACCGAGTGAGGGTACTCGGCAGGGAAATATAATTGCTGCATCCTTGACCGAGTGGGGTACTCGGGAGGGAAACAATTCAACCTTGGCCAATTGAAACTTAGGAGGGAATATATTATTTCATCCTTGACCGAGTGAGGGTACTCGGCAGGGAAATATAATTGCTGCATCCTTGACCGAGTGGAGTACTCGGGAGGGAAACAATTCAACCTTGGCCAAGTGAAACTTGGGAGGGAATATATTATTTCATCCTTGACCGAGTGAGGGTACTCGGCAGGGAAATATAATTGCTGCATTCTTGACCGAGTGGGGTACTCGGGAGGGAAACAATTCAACCTTGGCCAAGTGAAACTTGGGAGGGAATGGTGCTTGAAAGGTGTGTAATGCGTAAAAAACCGTATAGGTGAAGAAAGAGAAATTTTATTGATTAGGTGTCTCGTTAAAAACCTTCTCAGGAAAACCCCTTTTCACTTTCTTTTAAGAGGATAAAACCTGAGATAGGAAAAGAGTACACCTGTGCACGTATTACAAGGTTTTAGCTATAATAATGTTTTAAATGAGTGACATTCCAGGTTCTTGGTATTAATTTTCCTGCCAGGGTTTCCAATTTGTATGCTCCATTATTTAATCTTGCCGCTACCCGAAAGGGGCCTTCCCAGTTGGCTGCCAACTTCCCTTCTTGTCGATCCTTGCGCGCGTCCCCGGTTACCCGCCATACTAGGTCGTTTTTGTAGAATTGTCGTGGACTTATTTTGGAGTTGAATTTTCTAGCCATCATTCTTTTACTAGCCTCAGTCATGATGTCAGCGTGGTCACGGATCTCATCTATCAAGTCCAGGTTGACGGCCAGAGCCTCTTCATTGGCCGATTCCTTGAAATTCTCTCTCCTGAATGACGGCTCTCCAATTTCTACCGGCACCATGGCGTCGGTACCACAGGTAAGCCGAAAGGGGGTTTCTTTTGTTGTAGTCTGCGGCGTGCACCGATAGGCCCATAAAATCTTAGGCAGCTTCTCTGCCCACTCTCCCTTTGCCGAACCCAACCTCCTTTTTAATTCATGCAAGATCACTTTGTTTGCAGCCTCGGCTTGGCCATTCATCTGTGGATGTTCAACAGATGTAACTCTATGTTTGATATGCAGGCCTGCCAAGAACTCGTTGAATCGCCGATTTGCAAACTGAAGCCCATTATCTGTAATTAGTGCATGAGGGAGACCGAACCGTGTTATGATGTTTTTCCAAGTGAATTTTTGTACGTTATGGGCCGTGATTGATGCTAGGGGTTCGGCCTCAATCCATTTGGTAAAGTAGTCCACGGCGACGAGGAGAAATTTACATTGCCCTTTTGCTAAGGGAAAAGGATCGAGGAGGTCCATTCCCCAAATAGCGAAGGGCCAAGGAGCGCTAATGTGCCGAAGGGTATCGGCGTGTTGGCGCAGGTGAGGGCTGTGTTGTTGACAGGGAATGCATCTTTTTACAAACAACTGACAGTCTTGAGTTATCGTTGGCCAGTAGTATCCGGCCCTGAGCACTTTGGCTGCCATAGTTCGTCCGCCCGAATGGGTTCCACAAATACCTTCATGGATTTCTCTCATCACGTACTTAGCTTGATCGTCTTCTAGGCATTTAAGCATGGGGGTGGAAATTCCTCTTCGATACAATTCTTTGCCGAGAAGAAGGTATTTGGCTGCATGTGCTTTAATTTTCCTAGCTGCTGCTGCGTCCTGCGGGAGACTGCCATCAGTGAGGTATCGGACCAGAGGGGTCATCCAATTATGAGATGAATTTTCTATGTTCATGCATTCTTGCTTGGTGATACTAGGTTGGGGGATTTGTTGGTGAACCATGCTCTGCAGCTGCCCTGGTTTTCGTTGGCTAGCCAGCTTAGCTAGCCTGTCGGCTCGTGCGTTCATGTTTCGGGGTGTGTACCGAATGCATACCTCCTCAAACTTGGTTTTTATTTTCTTAACCTCTTGGTAATATTTAAGCATGACCGAGTCCTTGATCTGATAGGTATCGTTCACTTGTTCGGTTACAACTTTTGAATCACTTCAAGCAGTAATGCGTTTAACCCCCATTTCCCTTGCTAGCCTGAGACCGGCGAGTAAAGCTTCATATTCGGCTTGATTGTTGGATGCCTTAAATCCGAACCGGATAGATTGTTCAATGGCGAATGCATTCGGTCCTTCAAGAATGACCCCCGCTCCACTGCCTGATTGATTTGATGATCCATCAACGTGCAGGTTCCACATGTCTGAAATGGTATTATGTTGTGTCGTAAACTCGTTGATGAAGTCGGCTAGTAGCTGGGCTTTAAGGGGGCGTCGGTTCTCGAAATGGATGTCATATTGGGATAATTCAATTGTCCATGTCACCAACCGACCAGCCAATTCTGGTTTTCTCAAAATTTTGGCCATCGGACAATCTGTACGGACTATCATTCGATGGCTCTGGAAGTAGTGTCTTAGCCGACGAGCTGTGTGGACTAAGGCAAGTACCACTTTCTCTACTAACTGGTACCGAGATTCAGGACCCTGAAGTGTCCTGCTAACGAAATATACGGGGTTCGGTTCGGGTGTTTCTTGAAGTAAAACCGAACTGACGGCGTGATCGGACACGGACAAATAAACAATCATTTCCAGATTCGATATTGGTTTAATCAACGCAGGTGGTGCGGCTAGCATATGCTTGTACTGTACAAAGGCGTCCTCACACTCATTGGTCCATGCAAATTTTTGCGATTTCTTCAACAATTCAATGAAAGGCCGAGACCTTTCTGCCATTATTGGCAAGAATCTAGCCAGGGCTGCAATCCGCCCGGTCAGTCGTTGCACGTCCTTGACATTGTGAGGGCTTGCCATGTCGATGATGGCTTTACATTTGTCGGGATTTGCCTCAATCCCCCTTTCGGACAACATGAAGCCCAGGAATTTATCGCCAGCTACACCAAATGTACATTTTTCAGGATTGAACCTCATACCATGTTTTCTGACTTCTCCGAATACCTCCTCTAAGTGGTCAAGATGTTGCTTTAATGCAAGGGATTTAATTACCATGTCATCTACATACACTTCCATGCATTTACCCACTTGTTTTTCAAAAATTTTGTTCATGAGTCGCTGGTATGTTGCTCCTGCATTCTTCAACCCGAACGGCATCACCCGATAACAGTAATTTGCAGAATTTATGATGAATGATGTTTTTTCCTCATCCGGGGGGTACATTCGTATTTGATTGTACCCAGAATAAGCATCCAAAAAGCTCATTATTTTGTGACCGGCAGCACCATCAACCAAGGTGTCGATGTTTGGTAAGGGGTATGCATCCTTTGGGCATGCTTTATTGAGGTCCGTGAAGTCCGTGCACATTCGCCACTTCCTATTGGCTTTTTTGACCATGACAATGTTGGCTAACCATGTTGAATACCTGACCTCTCTGATGAAGCCAGCCTGTATTAGTTTGCTGGTTTCTTCTCTTACTGCCTTTGCTCTATCACCACCAATTTTTCTCCTCTTTTGAGCTACCGGCTTGGCTCCTTTATAGACCGATAAGTGGTGGCATAGGAATGCTGGATCAATGCCAGGCATATCCGAGGCTGTCCAAGCAAACAAGTCGGCATTATCTACTAGCATCTTTTGGAGAACGGCTTTCTCTTGTTCGTTCAAACCGATCCCTAAATACGCAACTTGTTCTGGCCTTGTTCCTAGTTGGAAAGATTGTTTGTTTTCATTGGGCTCGACTCGATATTCCTCATCCACTCTAGGATCGAGTTCAACATCCAACTCTTCTTCCAACCGAGGGGATACAATATTGACATCCCGGGTATTCCCCTGAAAGGGTTTAAGACGTAAACTTGCGAAGTAACATTCCCTGGCTGTTTTTTGATCGGCATGGACGGTAACAATTCGGCCTCTTTCAGATGGAAATTTCATGGCCAAGTGCGGAGTGGAAACTATGGCCTTCAATTTGTTCAGGGACGGTCTACCGAGTAGTATATTATAAGATGTGTTCGCATGTACTACAAGATAAGTGACTCTTATGCGTTTGCCCTCGTGCTCTGATCCAAAGGACGTATACAAGTCGATACACCCCTTGGTCTCTACTCGTTCCCCGGAAAAACCGACCAACGGCTCATGATATTCCTTGAGTTCTTGTTCTGAGATGCCTAATTGCTTGAATGTATTCCAGTATAGGATATCAGCCGAGCTCCCTTGGTCTATTAGCGTTTTTCGGACAGTGCAGTTAAGAATGTCTACACTAATTACCATGGGATCATCCTGTACCGGATCGACTCCCTGAAAGTCGTCGTCAGTAAACGTAATAGGCGGGATCCGGATCTTGTTGCCCAATGAAACATTATTCACAGAACGGACATTCCGAAGATGCCTCTCTCTAGCCGAATGGGTAGATCCTCCACCAGCGAACCCTCCGGCTATGGTGTTAATGACCCTCTTTGGATATTTATCTTGTTCATATCTTCTCGGTGGGGGCTCCCTGGACCTTCTCCTGTGCCGTTCAAATTTTTTGGTGTCGGATCTCTTTGGTGAATCGGGGTGGCTGTTTCTTCCTTTGTTGTATTGCCTTGTGGGATCTGTCTGTACAAAAATTTTCAGGTGTCCATCTTTAATCAATTCTTCAATTTTGTCTCTTAGCGCCGTACACTCCTCGGTAGTGTGACCCCTGTTCTGATGGTACCGGCAAGACTTGCTTTTATCTGCCCGAGGAGGAGTGTTAGCACGTCTAGGCATTCTCAATATTTCTGTGGCCAACGCTTGATCAAGTATTCTGGACTGATTAGAGTTGAGCGTCGTGTAGGAGGGATACTTCGGTCCTCGAGGTGGTCGTTCGAGTTCCTTTCCTCTGTCGTTCCCCTGCCTTGTTTTAAAGGTCTCCCTTCTTTCTTCATTTTTTGAGTTAGGTCCTTGTTCCATCCGTACCTGGCTCCGGTATCCGGATAGTTCTTCCATTTGCATATATTTCGCAGCCCGGCTACTTAACTCATCTAGGTCGATTGGGGGTTTTTTGCAGAGGCTATTAACGAAGGGTCCCGGTTTCAACGCTGTTGTTAGATGGTGCATAGCCACTGCTGGTTCCAAATTATGAATTGAAAGAGTCACTTTGCCAAAGCATTCCATGAACGCTCTAAGTGATTCACCTTTCTCTTGGCGAATATTGACTAGAGCCAAGGATGTTAGTGGATGGGGCCGGCTTGTGGCGAACTGCAAGTTGAAACGTCTTGTGAGAGTTGCGAACGAGTCGACGGAGAGGGGGGGGAGTCGGGTGAACCAACTAAGTGCAGGTCCTCGGAGTGAAGTAGGAAAGATTCTGCACCATAAGGCGTCGCTTTCTGTGTACAGACCGACCTGCGTTGTAAAGATGTCCACATGTTCTCCGGGGTCGGATGTGCCATCGTATTTGTCTATTACCAACCCTCTCCAATTATCGGGCAACTTGGCTTCTAGAATGCGGTGAATGAACGGGCTCCAGTTCATAAGTTCGTCTCGGTCATTTTCGGTTACCGATTGATATTCCTGTCTTGATTTTTCTTGCAGCGCTGATGATTCTCCTTGATCTTGGACGACGGGGGTAGTAAGGGAGGGGACGTGTGTCCTTATTTCCTCCCTTAGGCCGGCATTTTCCCTTCGTAGGGCTGAGAGTTCCAGTGCATCTCTTTCGCGATCCTTCTTCATCTCCTCCATTTCTGCCCTTAGCTGCCTCAGTACAGCTAGGATGCTTTCTTCCGTTCCTCCCTGTATCACTACTTCTGGTACTAGTTCCTCTGGCGTGACGCCCTCCATTTGTTGCCTAGAAGTCCCTTCCTGCTGGCTTCTCGTCATTACCATGCTTAATCCTGAGTGATGAAGTTGATCGGGCCCCACGGTGGGCGCCAAAATGTTCCTTCCTTGTGAAATAACTGTCTTCAAACCTCTGATCAGGCGTCCTGCTGCTGATTTGCTGATAGGGAGAATACCTGCAAAAGGCACTCCGATGATAAAGTCAGGATTCAGTTCTGAGCAATAAATGTTATTTAATGATCGGAAGTCAACTACTCACCTGTATTTCTTATCTTCTTTTTATAGATATTTTATTGGGCTAATGGGCCTGAGTCAATTTTTATATTTGAGGCCCATAGTATTTTTGATTATCTTTAATTAGATTATTTACCTTTTAATCCTGACTAGGGGTACCGGCCTAGTATGCCGAGTAGGTATTCAGTTTCTTTTTGCTGATGGTGGAACCGAGTTGATTCCTTTCCTAATACAATAGATAAATGATAAAAACAACAGATGATACAACGTGATAAGAAGAGATAGATAAAGTGCAAATATAAAGGATATTAAAGTATTTATAGATTAAAATTATGTATTTGTGACACGGCACTACAGCAGGATGCTCAGTTAAAACGGTGATGTAGTATAGTATATATTTTAAATTACAAAATTCTCTCTTTATTTTATTACAATGTGACGATGCTTTCACTTTGAGAGAGAAAAATATTGTAAGTATTAAATGCATTGATGTGAATTGTATTGTCCAAATGAAGTAGACTTCCATATTAAAAATATATATTGATTAGGAAAAAAAAACTGAAATATCAATCAACTAATCTAAATAAAATTGACTTAACTAATTAATTACCACAGCTCCAACTAACTACTGCGTGGTACTCCTCTTGTTAATTTACATTTCATTTAGCATGTAAGCTCAAGTGGCCAAGTAAAATTTCACATCGATAATTAGTATCGAACATGTCAATTTTTATTCTGAGGTCATTAAGAAAAAGCTTCAACTTCGACTGAAATTAACACTAAAAACATCTAAGATAACTTTGTTCTGCAACACGAAACTGTAGGTTCAGCAAAGCGTGTTTTGTGATGAAGATTTGGTTTCAACGAAGAGGTATAGCAGGCAGTTAAGGATATGACACAATAGCTATTTTTGGTTAAATGGAAAACATTAGATCCTTCTAAGACTCAAAAGCAAGATCTTAAGCTGAAATATGAGTGACACCAACGGAGGGGGAAAATGTTTTCAATAATTTAGGAATATGTACTCCTATAAAAATTGTGACACCTAACATGTTCATTGTGATGTTACTTACTCTCCTTATTAGACGATAGTTCATGAAATTATTGAACTGATGAAATTTTGAATCTTGCTAAGTCATGAAGCATGTTTATAAGAGACTAATGCTTTATTTGGAAGTTTGAAAAAAGAAAAATAAAAGAATTTAAAAAGTAAAGAAAGAAGAGATAAATACAAAATACTTCAAAAAGAAAGAACTTAAAAATATAATATTATAAGAATCTTTGAAGGTTTATAAAATTTATGATAAAGTAATAGATGTTAGTTTACCGTTAGTTAATTATTTCATTACAAGTAAAATTTTTGAGGATGAGTTTACTCTAATTTCTTTTATACACAAGTGAAAAGGGTCATACACTGCGATCCAATTTGAGTAAACATGAAAGTATCTTATAAAAAACAAATAGAATTATTTTTAATTATAAAAATAATTTATACTTTTTTATTTTTTAAAAAATCTTTTAAAATTTGAAAAAATATATCACTTCTAATTTATGAAAAAGATATTATTATTTTTTATGCTATTTTTTTTTATTTCTCTGTAAGTTTATCCATTAATGGTACGCATACATATCTTTTTTCAGCCTCAACCTCTGCATACACACTTTTCCATGCTGATTAAGCTGTGTATGACTTGCTTCTCAATAGTCCAACTGGCTTAATTCTTTAGTGATTTCCACGTGGAAGAAATTAATGGCTACATCTATTGTATCGGATGGCAGAACCAAGATAATTCCCTTTACCAGCTTCGAAACCTTTGATTATTCTTTTGGTTTCTTTTTTGCATATGCATTGCCCTAAACACCCTCTACCAAGTCATCAGCTTCAAATTCAATGTTAAGGACGGCTAAACACGAAAACATAGAAGACTATGTTTGACTAAAGCTTATATATGGCAGTGGTCAAGTATCAAACACCTATATGAAATTATAAATTGATTATTACTATAATGATTCCCCCATAGTTTCAACATAAATCAAGCCAATTTTATGAGGTTTTGGGACAGTGGAGGGCATTATTGAGTTCCCTTTTCAATGAATTAACAGAAATGGTAAAACAAAGCATAAAAGAAGTGTCTTGCCAAACACTTCAGTAAAATCACAATCGAGTTGTATTAAAAATCAATGTTATATATAATTTTTCATTTTTTAGATTTAAAATCGTTAACCAGTGCTACAAAGACCCTGCTATCATCTACTTGCAGAGAAAGAAAAACCATATTATTTACTTGATGAATTGTTTATCTTTTAGTTTCTAAAAATTAATTCCTCCGCGTTATAATTTTTTTTTATAGAAGAAATGTCTCCTAACATATTAAAGTATTTTATAAATCAAATGGTCAGATTGTAGACGATTACGTGATTCCTTAGATGACCTTTTCATCTTGAGAGAAATCACTCTAACCAAATACAAATATTATAATAGCTTTTCCCCCACAGCTTAGGATAATTTGCTCTCTCAAAACATTATCATTCTGTTTTAACTTTCTTCATATTTTTCTGATCCATCCATAAAAGCATATCAATAAATAGCTACAAACAAATATGGCAAGGCAATCTCATGTGGGGAACAAACGTTGGTATGTATAGTAATAACTTTTATGCGAAACTACATTTATAGTTAAATACATAGAAATATCTATAGGTGGTCCAAAATAAGGTCTTAACTTTACACACACATATATAATTTACATTATTTGTGTATTTTGGGTTTTTAACGTAAATTATTCATGCCAAAATTTAATAGTTAATATTTATTTTTTCCATTCTCACAAAATTTCTTTCTTATAATCATCAAATTTAATTATAACTAAAAAAACTTTTCATTTTGATATGAATGCATAATTAAAATTTAATTTTTTAACTTTTATATTAACAAAGTTATCACAGTAAATATTCTCCTCTCTCTCTCTCTCTCTCTCCATATATAAACACTTATCTGATAGCAACATTGTGTGTTTTTGTGACAGTATTTGGAGCTAACGTAGGCCGAAAGCTACAAGCCAAGACACAAACAGACAAGCTGTCTACAATATCACTACGACCCGGTAGTTTTTTAAGCCTTAAACTGTTTTGTCCTTTGCTACAACTCAAGCTGTAAAACATCTTACATTCTCGTTAATTAAGTAATACATTAAATTAATTTTTAAAATTATCAATAGTAACTAATTTACTCTTCAAAATTATAAAAATTTAGTTTAATTTCTAAAACTAATATAAATATAAATTATTATAATTTTAGAAATATTATGTTTTTACAGTTTTAAAGACTAAAATATTGTTGTTTTAATAATTTTAAAAACTAAAATAATATTTTATAATTTTAAAAACTAAATTCACTAATACTTACTATTTTAGGAATTAATTTAATGTATAACTCCATGTCATTCATATATAGAATAATGTGAAGAAGAAAGCAGGCCTTTATATGTGCCAACTATTAAACATATAAAACCACCTCTTTATATATCTGCCTTGTTGACTACCTCTATTCCTATCAATATTACTTATTTATTGCAAGGCTTGAAAGTTGAAACTAATCAAATGGAGTCTGAACATGATCATCAACCGGCATCAGAAAATCCCACTGATCATGGGGAGGAGCAAGCAGGTGCAAGTCAAGTAACATCCAAGTCTTATGAGTGCAACTTTTGCAAGAGGGGTTTCTCTAATGCACAAGCTCTTGGGGGACACATGAACATCCATAGGAAAGATAAAGCCAAACTCAAGCAACAACAATTTCCAAACCAAACTCAAACATCTTTGGACAAGGTCCCTTCATTGGATCAAGCTAATTCTGTTGAAGATCGTAGCAAACCAAACTGGAATTTGAATGTGTCTCAACAAGAACATGGCTCCTCCAGAGCCACTCACACGAGGCAGCTTCCACTCTTTGCCGAATCACCAACTAATAGTGAAACACAAGAATCACAAGATGAAGAACGAACTTTGTTACCTAGCCAAGATTTCTCATCAGGGGTAGACCTTGAACTAAGACTGGGACCTGAACCACAAGAATCATCAAATGAAACGGGTACAAGAAAATTCTTTTGAGTTCTATTCCAATACATAATAATTTGTAGATGTTCAAGAACCCCCCTCCCCCTCCCCCTCTTTCCTTTCTTGGTGAAAAGAATTCATATTCTGTTTGATTTTGTTCTCACAATTTTAATTTTGAGCATTGCTTTGTGTTGTATATGTTAGTTGTAAAATTTACAAGATATGAATACTACTTTTGATTCCTTTTGTTTTTGGTACAATTTTGAGTCTTTATTTTAATTTATTGCACCGCTTTCCAAGCATGGCCTCAAACTCTATTATCTTAAGCAAAATTTCTTATTCGACTCAAGTACACCAAAATTAAAGCTTGCCCTTGCCTAATGTATAGATATAGATTATGCTTCTTAATGGATATGATGTTGCCGAGGAGTGAAAACATGCATATATCATATGATGTTAACCTTAGAATAAATATATATATTTTCATTCCATTATAGACACGAGATTTTATTCTCGATTAGAACCAAGTTAACTTGCCTTGCCATCTTCAACCACTTAGTAATCGATAAGAACAAGGTAATTCACTTGCCTATATCTTAAATTACACACTAGGTGTGCAAACAGTATACATCAACAATTTTAAATTATCTCCATTGATTCAATAATATTATCATGTCACATTTGTATATAATTTTTCTTCATTCTTAATTTCTGAATGAGTGAATTTCCATTTTTCCTCTAACTCTCATTTTTAAGCATGTCAACATATTTGTAACGTAAGCAATTTGTTATATTTTGGTTATTCAGCTTAGCGAGTTTCTTCACTAATCGTTGTGGCTATAGAAATGCTGATTATAAACGTTTCATTTTGTATTGAAACAGTAATGTACTATATAACTATCCTCATGATTAGTTAAAGGTATATACAAACACAAGTATTTGGCTAATGGCCAATTATGAAGCTCAACAACAGGATTTGGTACTTGCATCCTAGTAGCCTGATCTAAGATAATGCTCACCGTATTTAATTTTCAACTAATCAACTTCCATTCTTCCAGGATATATAATATCTACATAGGAAAGAATCATTACCATTGCTAAGTGTCTGGGTTGCTCCAATGCCAATTACAATTTTAGAAAATTCGTATTTGTCAGAAGTTACGCCCTCTAAAAAGGTAAAAATGTGTATCTTTCTTTTCCTTTATCTGAGGAATGTATATAAGTACCATGTGTATTTTTAAATATTGAGACAAAAAAATAATATAAATTAAAAGAAATATATAAAATTATAAAATGATATACGTAATTAAATCAAGTAAATAAACAAACAAATATAAGTGGTTGAGAATTAAGGTGAAAGAACATATTTTAAGTTAAAAGTATACAAACAGCCATAAGATGAAAATTTTACAGCGTAAAAATTGATTTTTTTAAAAATAATTATATTAAAATGATTAAAAAAAAGAAATTTCAAAGTGAAACAATTGAAAGCATTTAATAATTATAAAATAATTTTTATGAAAAATGTTGAATAATGATAAAGCCTGTGTTTTAACTAAAAAGAAAATATTCTATAAACATATCATTTACTTTCAAACTACTACAAAGTTAAATAGATTTTAAAAGAAAATATGTGATAGGATGACAATAGATAAAGTACTTAATAGATATCTATAAAATTTACTCACAAAAAGCAGAGTATTTACCTGCTAAATAGATATAGGTGTGAGTATAAAGACATTCACAAATTTTAACGAAGATGAGTACGGATATAGATATTTAAGTATTAATCTTACCTCATACCTGCATATATATATATATATATATATATATATATATATATATACTATTTTGTAAATTTTATCTATATTTAAACTTTATTCTACAATTATATATTAAATTTTTGTATTATTATATCATTTCTGTGAAGTTGTATAAGTTTTTTTATAAGTGATTGTGTATAAGATTGATTCATTTTTTGTGCGATATATAGCATTCATAATTCATTAATTTTTTTTTATTATTTATACACCTTCATTATGTATTTTTTTATCATTTAGTCAGAACAAATGTTAATCATTAAGTCATTTTCAATAAAGTTAAGTTTTATTTTCTTTCTTTTATTATATTTTCTTGTAGAACGTGTATTTAGAATGAGAAAATTAAATATTTATACAACATTAATAAAATACTTTATTAATACTATAAATTTTCATATTTTTTTATATTTTCAGTATAATTTTTTAAAAAAAGACCTTACATATGTAAATATCAAATAAAGTCAACAAGTGAATACTAATATTTGATTTTAAAATATGATACTAATATATGTTATGAAAAAAGAGAATCTTCTTACAAACTACATTGCAGTAATTAGAAATATTATTCCACTTTCTACTCTTAAATATTAATTTTTATTTTAATTTATACATGTTATTTTGCAACAAATAGTTAACCCTTTCTTTGTTTTATAGGATAGAAAATCATAGAATTGAGTAACTAGGGATTCAGAAAAACAAGAATTCAACTCACTTTTAATTTTTTAGAAATTTTTTTATGCTTTTGTAAAAATTAGATCAAGATAAAGATTTCATTATTTATTTTATTTAATTTTATGTCTTATGTTTTCTACTCAATTCTTTTATATGTCATAATTATTTTATTTTTTTAAATAAATAAATTTTCTATTTTGAACAATATTGTTTTTTAATTTATAATTTTTTATTTTCAAAATTTTTTCAATGTAAAATAAGAGGTTAAAAATTTTAATATAAATATTTATGTTACTCAAAATAAAAGAATACATATATAAAGATATAAAATCTATTTAATAGAAAATAAATATTTACATCAGTATAAATAATTGTTTTATAAAATTAACATAAAAATATATTCACTAATAAAGTAAATCATAAAATTAATTTATTTTTCATATTTTTAATAGAAAAAATTATTTACTATTTTATATCGTTTAACTGAATTAATACAATTTAATTGTTACATAGTTGATATAAGATTGAATTGTTTAAAAAAATTATTTATATATGATACACATATAAAATATTTTTCACACAAATATTTTTTTAAAATAAAATTATATTAATATTTAAATTAGAAAGTGAATGATAAATATTAAATATATTAGAAATATTTTATAATTTTATAATCACCTACGGTTAAGTAAGATTATTATTTATTGATAGTATTTAAATTTTTTGTTTTATATTTTAATTTAAAATAATTTTTTTATGCAACAAATGTGTAACAAGCACACTATAATATATTGAATATAAATAATATTATTCTTATCATTTATTTACATTTAAAGAAGTTTTTTAAAAAATATAAATATAAAAAATATTGTTAATTCTTATTTTTGTTTATTTTACTGAATTTATTATATATATTTTATTACAATTTACTTGTTAAATAATATTTTTTTCAAATAGAGGAGTATAATTTTTTTATTACAAGATTTTATTATAATTATTTATCTTTTATTCAAATTACTTCTATTAAATTTATATACATTATAAATATTTAATTCATTAAAATTATTTTTCAAATAAATATTTATTTTTAAAAAACTACTTTGGTGTAGTACATAGGTTAAAAATATTAGTGTCAATATGTGTGTGTATATATATATATATATATATATATATATATATATATACACACATATAGATTATTAATTATATTATATTATTTTAATTAAATCCATTATTTTTCTTTCAATTTTAGATTCAAAAATTAAAAAAAAAAATTGTGTTGTGTGTACTTCTCGTTGTCGTTTAGTACTTGAGTTTCTCTATCCTAACCTTACTTGTATTCGCAACGTATGCGTCATTTAAACCTATTGCAGCAACCGTATGATATTTGAATATTTGTTTTCTATTTATACCAATGTTATCAATGGCAAATGACAGCTCATGGCGGAAATTCAAAAAACTGCCATAAAGTTACAGCGGGTTTATGGCGAATATAATAAAATATTAAAAAAATACTATAGGCCACAGAAAATGATAAAAAATAATTAACTCAAAATATATGCAGTATGACCCACAATCCAAAGCATAATTCAATTACAAAATATGTAACATTTTTTGAATTGTTGATTGTATTTCACATAAACCAAGTCATGTAATTTTTTGTGATCATGCCTATTTCTCTTCTTTGAATGAATTTGTAACATAAGTTTAATTATAAGAATATTAATTAGTTTCTTTTTAATTTTTAGAAGAAAGTAGTAGGCTCGAGAGATAAGAAACTACTTGTTCAAAAATACTCCAGTTGTGTTCACATCCGGATGCACTACATGTCAAGCTTAAAATTTTGATAGTTAGTTGCTGGAAATGTGGAGCTGAATGTCCATACATTCTCCACCATTGAGCTATAAAATAAAAGATAAATTATAACTCTAAAGATGAATTATAATCTTAAAATTAAAATATTGAAGATTTTGATGAATTACTAAGAGTAATGTTTTTTCTTTGTGATTTTGCAAAGTCGGACCCAAAGAGACCACCACCACTCTTATAAATTGCTTCAAGTAGTATGCTTTGTTGCATATCCTAACTTGGCACCAACCTCTTGATACAATCATACAGCTCAATTGTAACTTCCAAATCAAATTCAATTTGAGGTTGTCATAGTATAATTTTGGGTTTAAAATGTGACCAGCTGCATGTAATGGAAGGTGAAGCTGACAAGTTCATCTATTATCAATGATTGCAAACACATCTTTGTATTTATTTTCATTATTTTTAAATGACTTCATAATAGCTTCTTCACTTTTCTCCATTGCTTCATAAATATACCCCATGGCTAGTCTTCTTTCTCCATCAACCAAACATAACACCCGGACAAGAGGAGTCATGATTTTCAAAGTATATACCAAATTATTCCAAAATACAGGATTTAATAGAATTTTTGTTGCTTGCTTCCCTTTAGCTTCCTTTGATAACTTGTTTTTACACCACTTCTCAAAAGTAAACATCTTTCTAAGATTTGCTTTTTCTTGATGAAGCATTCCTAAAGATAGAAAAGAAGTTGCAAATCGAATAATCGCATGTCTCACCAATTCTCTCGTATTTGTAAAATTTCTCAACAAACTCAAGGTACTTGAATGACTGTAGATAAAGCCAACAACATATATTCTCCTTTGAATTGTCTTCTTTATCAAGGGAAACTTTTCAATATTTTCTAGCGTAAGATCTATGCAATGAGCTACACAAGGAGTCCAATAAAGATGTTATCTTTTCGCTTCCAACATCTTACCAGCCAAGACATAATTGCTTCCATTATCCGTTATCACTTGCACAACTTTATCTTCTCCAATCTCTTCTACAAGAGTATCAAGCATCTCAAATAATTTTTCACTGGTCTTCACAAAATTAGATCCATCAATGGACCTCACAAACATAGTCCCAGTAGGAGAGTTGACCAAGAAATTAATCAAGCATATTTGCTTTCGATCGATCCATGCATCTGACATGATGGAACATCCATGTTTGCTCCATTGCTCCTTATTATCTTTCATGAGAGAATCGATATATTCTAGCTTTTTCTTAAGAAGTGAAACTCAAATATCATGATAACTTGGAACTGGTAAATTTGGACCAAAAGCACCAACAGCTGTAAGCATTTCTTGAAACTCTTCATTTTAATGAGGTTAAAGGACAGGCCAACTTGATACCAAACTTGAGCTGTGTATTGATGGACCCTTACTTTGGCTTCTTTGTCACAAACTTCTCTTATATTTGCTTGTCTCACGTTTACTTTTTCCTTTTCTCAATTGCACTTTCTAGCTTTCTACAAAACAAATCCATTGACCCTTTCTGATTACCCATATAATACTATGAGTTTGGGTATCCTCCACATCCTCACTTTTATTATAGCTTATACTTTCAAAGCTTCTCACATTTGGCATCTTAGAGTTGTTTTGACTCTTTTTATCCTTTTGATATTCCTTAATCTCTTTTCTAACTTCTTTAGGACACTTGGGGCAAGCTTTCATGTTACTTTTCTTTCCAATCAAATGTTGTTCACTCTAGTGATTCTAGCACTCATAACTTTTCCACAAAAGTTATATATAATGTTATTTGTATCACCCTCTTTCAACAAATGAGCGTATTTCCATATCGGGTCAGATCGATTAGAAGCACTTGATGATGAAGATTTTTGTTTAGTTATGTTAAGAGAAGCTGAAATAAAGATAATTTTTCTTTTTAGGATAAACAGAGAAAAAATAGACATGTGGACGAAGGAAAAATTGAAATATGGAAAGGGTAAAACAGAAATGAAGAAAAAAAAACTGCAAAAGAGAGGGAAAAACAAAAAAGGATGGTTACCGAAAAAAATGGAGTCACTGAAGATGGAGGTTGAGGTCGCCGAAAATGGAGGTTTAGGTCGCTGAAGATGGAGGAGATGAACAGAACAGAACAGAGCAGGTCAGAGAAGAGAAAGATCTGAGATAAGTGCAAATCTACATCGAAGAAGACAAAGATTGGAGAAGAGAAATAGAAAAAGATGGGAGATGAGCAGAGATGAGAGGGAAGGTTTTGAGTGACGGAGAAGAGAGACTTACCTAAGTTTATGCACAGGTCAACCTTGGACCTGGTCAGGTTTGGGCCCAAATCATGAAAATCGGCCATTTTTCACAATTTTCTGCCATGGCTGTCGTTACCGCCATGGCGCCACCATGCAAAATAGCCATTTAACAAAGGCAGTGTAACAGCGGGGTTAAAAACTACCACCATTTCTGCCATTTGACAACATTGATTTATGCTTGAACTTTATTTGATAATTGTATATTAAATTTTTGTATTATTATATTACTTTGATGTGAAGTTACATAAGCATATTTTTCTTTATAAGTGTTTTTTTAGATAAGTGAGGGTAATAGATGTAAGTATAGGTATACAGATATCCAAAGAGTACAGGTATAAGAATTAAATTACTACTCACGCAAGTACGAAGTTGGGTATAAGTATTTTTTTTTAAATGTGAGTATTGAGATAAGTATTATAATACTCTGCTTATTGTCATTTTCACTGTGTGACTCAATTTTCTTCTTACTTTTTCTTTCATATTATATATAAAAATTAATAAAAAAATTAAAATTTAAATAAGTTGTTAATCTCTAAAAATATTATATTTTCATATTTTAGTTCCTATAAAAAATTATTTAATTTTAGTATTTATTTTTAATAAAAAGCACATAATTTTAGTCTTTTATCAAGGAGTAAAATCACTTTTTTTTTTACTTTTAAAAACTAAAGTCGAATAAAATTTTTACAATAACCAAAATCACAAGATATGATATTTTTAAAGACTAATAATTTATTTAAAATATTAATTTAGTTACTTATTTAGTAATATTTTATCTCTTTGCAATTATTATAAAATAATATAACTCTATTGCTAACTTTAAGAATAAAAAATATTTATTATAAACAATTAATTGATTATTCTAGATTTTATTTGGTTGAATTTTTTATAAAAATTAATATAAAAATTTAATATTTTTTATAAATTAAAAATAATTTATACTTATCTATTTTTAAAAAAAATTAATAATCTTTTTTATTTATCTTATTTAAGACGTAAAAAGATAAATTATTTTTAATTTATAAAAAAATTATTGATTATTTATATTAATTTTTTCTTTTAAAAAAACTTATCTAAACGTTCATCCAAATGCAAACAAGAACAGAAAGTACTTATTTTGAGCGTTACGTGATGTCTATTACAGATTTGTAAAGTTTTGAGTGACCCCATGTCACTGTAGATTAGATATAACTTTCATGTCTTTGTTATTTATGTTGCGCCGAGACACATTTCCATGTCTTTTTTAAACATGAAATATATTTAATTTTCATTTAATACTTTTTATAATGCACAGTAAAATTTTGTAAAAATATATAAGCTTATTCTTTTTTTCAATAAAAAACAAGCATGAAATTTTAATTTATATATATTGTATAAAAAATTAACATTATACTAATTTCAAGAACTGGATTACTTCTTGAATAGCAAAATATAGACAGCCTCTAATTATGCATTCAAAATGTACCTGTTGAAAAATCCATTGTTAGCATTGCATTAATCAAGGCCATAAATATTTCCGACCTAATTTAAAGTAACTATTTCAATTAATTGATTGAGATGATTCATATCAAACTTTTTAAAAAACATCTCAAATTAATTTTATGTGTGAAGAGAATTTCTATTAGAAAATTTGAGTCATGGTGCTGCTAATATTTTTCACCCAAAATTCTTATTCCAAACCAAAATCTAAACATAGAAGCAAGAATGCATAATATAGGGAAAGGGAAAACCTTGTTTTTATTGTTTTCCCCCCGAAAATAGGGCATACAATTACATAAATAAATATTATGTTTCAAAACATACAACTTTACAAAACCATACACCATCCAACCAAATTATCTACGTTACCATTACCACAGACGCAAACAACATAGTTTTAAGCTGTGCAATGTATGTTCAACTTCCACTAATCATCGTCAACATAGATAGTCTCTTGCTTGAACAGGCCACCGAACACGTTCCTCACCTCCTTTTCTGTCCCTTCTTGCTTTGGTTTTTCCACCTTTGGTTTACTACCACCACTTCTTGGAGTTGTTTGTTTAACCACTGCCTTGTTAGGTGCAAGACTCCGAGCCTTGACTTGTCCCCTTATAGTGGCTAATTGAACCTTTGGTTTCTCATCCTCATCACCCTTTTGGGTTGAAGTAGCAATCTGTGAGCTCAACTTTTGCCATGAAAAGCCTGCACCAAAATCTTTTGCCTTGTTCAAGAGGGTTTCCACTGATGCCCCTGCCGCCTCTGCCTTCTCTTGAGCCTCTTGAGCCTCTTGAGCTAGACTAGTTGCCCGTGCTTCTTGCTTCGAAAGCTTCTTCACCTCTTCTTCCAATTTCTTTGATGTTTCAGCAGCTTCACGAGCCTTTTCAGCAGCCACTCTTGCTTCTTCCTCTGCTTTAGCTTTCTCCAGCATTTCAGCATACACTTGTCTCCTTCCATCCTCAGGAATAGTGCTGTAATGAAACTTAAAAATCAAACACAAATGGATTCCCATCCTCCTCTAAGGAAAGCAACGCCAAAGAAAAATGTTAACCTTGACCCTTAAGTTTAAATAACCAATAATAGTACGACTTATTTTAAAAAAAATACATATTTATTATACTATTATAACTTCAATGCCATCAATAGGGTTTTTTTCAATAAAAGCTTGCTACTTTTAGATGCTTCAACTCAGTTTTAAGAACTAAAATTAGATTTAAAAAAAAAAAGAAACAACCTATATTTAACCAATTTACCTGAAGTGTTCTTCTACTTGCTTCAAGGGGGCACTCGGGTTCGAGTACACTTGGACAACCTATTAGAGAGAGAGAGAGAGATTAAACAAAAAACGAAAAAAAAGGTATCTTGGTCAACAGAAAGCTTCAATCTTCTATTTTTTAAAATAGAATAATTCTAAACCCCCTATGATAATATCTTCTTACTAATCCTCTTATATAAATATATATAAAAAAAAATTAAGATGATTTTTTTATAATGACTCTTTTAGGATGATTCATGTAACACTGTCCTTTCAAATGTATATGGCCATGTGAGGATGCATTATCCAGAGAATGTAAAATGATACCTTGTTTTCTGCTACCTCTGTGTTGGAGAAGACACCGGCCACTAAGGATGCAATCTTGGACTTTGATACCTATAATAATCATCATTTTCTTAAAAAACTAAACACATAAAAGTATGGAATGGAAATAAGAATGTAACAAAGAGAGGGAAAAAGGAAGATAAAATACAACATCATTAAGATATTATCGCATACATTACATTACTTTATAGTCGTTCGAACCGGGGCTTCCTTCGCCTAAGACGACCACATTGTATGAACCTTCGGGTGTGAAATCATCGGTCAAACTTGTCTTGATGAAGGTGTATTTGACGTCTGTTTCGATCACTTTCTGTAAGAACTCTTGTATGGTCAATGGTTGAGACCGAGAGAAGAGATTGTTGAAGAAGGAGGAGATGCCATCCAGTACATTGTAGGTTGAGCCGCCCGCGATGCTCTCGTCGTAGATGACGGCCACGTGGCCTACTCCTGCCAGCTGTGCTGCCTGAACCACTTGCAATGCGTCTGAAGTTGAGACCGGTGTCGTTGGCCCATTCTCTGTGGGCCCAATTGTCACAACCACTTTGCTCGCATTGCCTATTGCTTTGGCTATTGAATCTGCATCATCGAAGCTTGATTGCACTGCGTTTAGACGCTTCGCCTCTTCCTTTGATATGATCTGTGTCGCGTTGCCCATGCATCAGTAACCGGAACGTACTCCAAATGGAAATGGAAATTTCATATAAATTCATAGTGTTTAAAAATATATTGAAATACTTATAACCATGAAATTATAACTATTTAAGACTTATTTAGATTCACGTTTAAACGATTATAAATTTTACGTTTTTTTAGTTATGACTTCTAGCTTGTATTCACGTTTATTACACCCTTTTAAACATGTCATTAGCAGTCGTGAATCCAAACTCAATTTCAATACATTGCTACGATTTGCTTGCTCTATACATATCAATTTCACATTACGATGTCGTAAATTTTACCCACATATACTTGCTACAAAGCTTGATTTCATTTTGATTTTTTTTGTTATTTGTGTAATGGCCGAGTTGATCCTATACTTTCTTTAGAAGTACAATTAAGAAAGAAAAGGCTTAATTATAGGAGTTGTGTAGTTTGCTTACTGTTGAACTGACCCTTTATAAGATATTAACAATTTGGAGAATTGATCAATAGAAATGCAAGCTATAGAAGTGTTTGATTAAGAAGCTTACCTTGTATTGAGTAGCAAGACGAGCGAGTTCTTGTGCAAAAGCAAGTTCGGGGACTCCAGCACGTACACTAAAACCTTCTCTCAGCAGCGTTTGTGCAATGCGAATACCAGCTTGGCCTGTTGCGCCAGCCACAAAGACTGCTGAAGGATCCTTGCGCCTAAAGGAAAAACCGGGAGAAGAAGTGTTGCTTGTAAGTGGGATCAAAGATGTGACATCAGGTACCTTTCCAAAGTTGAGACGAAAGGGGTTGGAATTGGAAGAGGTAGCTCCATCTTCACCTTGCTGACTAAGTGACTTCTTAGCAAAGACTCTTAGCCTTGGGTTGCGGAGGGTCAACCTTGAATGAGGGGTGGTGGGTAAAAGAGATGAATTGGATGTGAGTGTGGGAGCCATGGATAGAGTGAAGATTTCCAAGGTGACCCTTCGCCTTCAGTTAGAGTTTGGTTTGTGCATCTCTTAGCTACTGAGTGAACCATTAGTTTTGTTTGATGTTGGGGAAATTATCTGAATGGAAGAAGCCAGCGAATTGGCTATAGCCACGTAGTCAGAGTTTATCCATTGCAAAAATATCCAACGCCAACCGTTCAAACAACGCACAAATTCACCATCCCTTTTCACTTGGGAATCCAAATTTGTATCCTCTCCATTCTTGTTATCTTTCCATCCATTGATGCACTTTGGAAAAAAAATTTATGCTAAAATTAAATTTTAGGGTAAGCAAATGGTGCCCCGATACAAGGCATGAAAAAGCCTTCGAATTTAAAAGATATTTTATGTTTGCCTGTATTCAAGCAAATTAAATTAGTTTTTCAATTTGCTTGTTCTTATATGAACCATTTACATAACACAGTCCCATAAATTTAGATAATTACAAACAAAAAAAGTTTATTCTGTATATTTTGTAAGTTTTGAATTTCTCCAATATTAATAATATTTAATTTTTCAATTCAATCTTAACTTAAAAATTTTATAATTTTTTTTATTTTAGAATATGTATCTCCTAAATTTAATCTAATTTAATATGATAAAATATTTCATTAATATTTAAAATTCTTACTCCTTTTTAAATTTATAACATTTATTAAATTAAAAGTAATCATATTTTAAAAACTAAATATTTTAATTTAATAATATCCACATAATACACATGTATAAATAAAAGTCTATGAAAAGTGAAACATTAAGAAAAACTACTCTCCTTTATAATTCATCATATGTATATATTAAAATTAAAATTAATCAAAAATAATATATTAATCACATTTTTTTTACATTCTCTTTTACTATAATAGTTTTACGTTCTACTTTCCTCTTTGTTAATAATATTATAAATTTTGAGATTAAAATTATTAATTAAATTTTTAATTATCTTATACAATTTTTTTTAATTTTTCATAAATACTTATTTTTATATTTATAAAAAATTTCTTAATATTTTATATAAATTTTTAAATTTTTTGTAAATATTTATGTTTACAATTGTAAACTTTCTCCTATTACTTTAAATAAATTCAATTTTTTATGAATATTTATTATGATATTTAATATAATATTTACAGTACTCTCAATAAAAAGTATTAACGAAAATTGCAAACTTTATTAATTTTATCTATTTTTCTCAAAATTTGTTATATTATCATTCTTTCTTTAGTTAATTATAACAAAATTATTTTAAACATTAAAATGTATTTCACACTTTTCTATCTATATTATATATAAAATATATGTATTTTTTACATTTAACATAAATTAAATATATAAATTATTTTTTTATCAAAATATACATCATAATTGATATATATTTCTTTATTATATTGAATTACTTTTATAATCAGGTAAAATTTTTAATTTGTCTTTTAATTTTTATAATATATTATGACGATTCATATTTATAAAATTACGTTTTATAATTATTAAATTATGTATGTATAATATTTATATATTACACACACTACTAAGCTAATTATATTAAAAGTTAACAATATTCAAATTATAGCTCAATAGTTAATTTCTGCATTGCAGACACTACAGATTATAGCTTATCTGAGTAAAACTAATTGTCGCGGGTAAAATGTTCTGATAAAGTGATATAACGAATTTCCTATAAACACGGTAAATTTCACTCGGTTATTTACAAATTGATTTGTTAGTATGCATCTTGACATGAAGAAACATGTGCTACGAGATAGTTACCAAACTCACCCGATTTGGATGAGATTAATTAAACACGTTAATTTAATAGTGCTTTACTTTTAAGTTTTGAATACTTCAGGAATAAATCAAATATTAATTGGGAACAACGTTCAGAGCGGGATGGAAGCAGTATGTTTTTACGGGCAACTTGTTTACTCGCTCCCTCCGTTTTTTAAATAATAAAAATACTCCAACAAACTTTTAGGGTATAAAAATTAGTAACAATTACTGATTATATTTCGACAAAATAAATAGATCTTATCAAATCAATTTCAACTATTAATGTATTTCTTCAAACTTTAAAAAACAGTCAACCTGAAAATCACTAGTTTCAGATTATTGAGAAGGCACAAATAATTTCTAAATAAACCGTAACTATAATTAGCTTTCAAATAAAATTATTTTTCATAAACACACCAAAAAAACCTTCATTTTACATAAAATCATTAATTTATCACCTACATACAATCTTTACTCATTTTAAAGAACTATAACAGACCTTGGCTGTCAAAAAAACACACTGCTAATAAAAAAAAAAGATATCTCACTCGCAATGCACTATACTTGGTAAGAACACGACCTGTTCATTGATGTAAAAAAAATAATTGTACTACATTTTTAAAACTTTTCAAAAGCCACTTGAAGAAGAAAAAGAATCAGTTCCTTTCCAAATTTCTTTCCTTATTTTGACATAATTATTCTAAACAGTTTGAAAAAGGCCACAAATAGGACCTTAAACCATGCCAACTTAGTTTTTGAAAACTAAAGTAACTTCAGACCAAAATGGATAAAAAAAATAAAAAATAAAAACTAGAGTCAAACAACCCTTAAAAATGCTACGGTCCCAAAATAAACCTTAAAATTTTATTTGAGAATGAAAATACAGTGTTCTATTTCAGAAGCCAATTTTTTATTTTCATTTTTCGTTTTTCTATTACTATTTTCTGCATAAAACCTTTTAAAATAAGAAACAAAATAAAAATGAAATGTATTTTGAAATTAAAAGTGAAAAACAAAAAAAAAAAAAAACATTTTCCGAAACTAAACGACCCAAAATCTTTGCACTGCAAGAAAGGAAAATTGAAAACATTCTTTGAACTTAACAGCCACAAAAAACGAGTTCATAACGTTAAAATAAACAACAACGCATTAACATTGCAACAAAACAGGGAAATCCAAAATAAACTAATTGCCCTACACGAAGCAACCATGAGGAAACCCACCACACCAGAATGCTTCAAAGACAGCGATTTGATGTTCTTGCACACAATACATTCAGAAAAACACGTCTGTACAAAGCACACAGATGCATCAAGCTCAATATGGAGCCAAGAAATACATCATGGAGATAACCAGGAATCACAGCCCAGGAACAACTCCCAAGATACAAGGTTAAGAGTTTTGAAAAAAGTATAGCGAGAAAGGACCACCTACGTACATACAACAGATTTACTAAGGAAGCTCTTCTAGAACCAAAAAGATGCTAAAAGAATGAAAAAACTTCACCTGAATTGAAGTTCAAAATATAGGCCTGCACATGGTCTTCTCACCAGGTCATCTAGAGTTGACATAAATTTCATCTACCAATTGACCAGAAAGCTAATTTAGTATCAACCTCATTAATAATATTCACAATACCTTCAGGATTAATCTGGTCTAAAAAAGAAACTAGTCAACATCACCCACCACATCAAAGCCAGAGGGAAAAGAAGAAAAAGAACACAAACCAGAAACAACCAAGATGGCAGAAGAAACAATAGAAGACAAAACCAAGATGCAACACCCCCAAAGCATGAAATTCCCAACCAAGGGGAGACAAATATTACCAGTAAACATAGGGCAATGTCTGCATAGAGTTGTACTCAACAGATTTGCTCAGAAAGCGTCATTTATCCATTTCCGCTGCCAGCATTAAAGATAGACGACATCAAACATCTACCAAAAAAATAAAAAAACATAACATTTGTAAAGCCAGGTTTCTTAAATAAGCTAAGATATTTCTCAATAAGTTTTTAAATCATAAAACTTAAAACTCAATAGTGTTGTATTCAGTTATTCATGCTCCTCTTTGCTTTGAGGGATTCTAGAGCCTTGTTCCGTAATTCAATCTCAAGCTTCTTTTGCTCAGATGGCATCTCTTCACTGTCACTTCGATGACAATCCATTGGTTCAGCTTCGTCATCTGAAATATCGTCTGCTTTACTCTTCATTTTCAGCTTCTCAGTACGCCGTTCTTCCCTTCTCCGCCGTCTTTCTTCACGTCTTCGACGCTTCTCCTCTTTCCGCAGTTTCTTCTCCTCCTTTCTCTTTCTCTTAGCCTCTTTCCTGTCCTCCAACTCAGAATCATAACTATAATCCTCATCAGAAGATGCATATTTTTTCTCAGACCTTTTATGCTTTCTCCTATCCTTTCCCTCCCGTCTACGCTTACCACTTTCCTCAGAAACAGAATCATATGAAGCACTCTGATTGACAAGGTCAACTTTTTCGACTAAATCTTCAGTGGCTTCAGATTTGTGGCGCCGATCACAACTTTTGGCATAATTTGAATGGGACCGATCCTTATCTACAGCATAAGATTCATGAAGCTTCTCCCTGGAAAAAGTTTCCTTGTTCATTGGTGACTTCTGTTGAGCAGAAAACTCGGTGCCTTTTCCAGAAGATTTATCACTGCCAAAGGAGTTTTCCATTATCAGAAATGTATGCAGTGTTGTACAGGCATTAAAATTAGAACAACTGCAGTATGCCAACCATATTACCGTTTTATCTCCCGGTCTTTCTTATTCCAATCATTGTTATCATAATGACGATATTTAGAAGCTGGATGAGCCGCTGCTCTTTCAGGAGAGAACCCATCCTCACGACGAAATTTTGCAGGTGAATCTTTTTGCTTACTAACTGGGGAATCTTTTGACATGTTTAGTAATGAATTCTTCTTAGGATCTCTGCCCCCTCTACGAATGAGACAAAAAAATTGAGAAAGAAGAGACAACAAAACAATAAACAAATCTATCTTAGAAACTTATTTTCTTAAAAAATAATCACCAAGTAACTGAAAGTTATCCAATTTAAATGCAAACCTAGAATAATATGGTTCTTCAGCTTCTTCCCTTGTCTCTGGGCTGTAATGGCTAGGTTTCTGGGTTCTTTGTTTCTTCAGAGGACTCAAGCTTCTATCATTGGTCAGCTTCTTTCTTCTTTGCTTCAAAGGGCTTTGATGAGGCCTAAACATTTCAAAAAGCAAATAAACGTGCATAAACACTCCAAGTCTGAGGACTGATTAGAAGACAAGAGCATAGGATAAAAAGTCAAGGAAAACTGCCTTCTGTCTTCACTGCTGGTCCCACTACTTGCTTGTGGAGATACAGATCGAATTGGAGACTTCTCAGGTGTGGACATTGAATCTTGTGATTTACAGTGTGAAGCTTTGCCACTTTTATCTCTTTGTACAGACCGCAAAGGACTAGAGGGTTCACGAGTCTCAGATGATAATCTTTCTTGGGTTCTGCAATCCCCAAAGATTTGCTAAATTTTGTTGCTAGAACAAACCTTGTCAAAACTATCACTCCATAATTTTGTAGTTCCATACAGGACTTGGAGTAGAGCCATTATAATATTTCTGATTATAAACTCTCAACCCGCTTCGAAAATGAATAAACAATTTTACATTCAAAATATTTCTTTTAAAAACTTTACTATTATCACATTAAAAAAATTCATGCACACCTGAGACAACACAAATAATAATATTCAAGCATTTCATTAAGTTTCACTATACCTGACTCTTCCCATAGAAGACTGCAGAGGACTTCTCTGGTGCCTTGGAGGAGATGGAGATACACGCCGAACTGGAGACTGAGAACTCCATTCATCTCGAGAGGGAGACCTCCGTGAGGAAGTATTTGGAGATCTTTTCTTAGCAGAAATAGGTGATCTACGCCGCAATGGAGACAGAGAACGCCGAATTCTACTATCATACCTTCGTCTTATGGGGGAGGGAGATTGCATGGGGGAGTCTGATCTAAGTCGTACACTGGTTGGTGGTATTCGGCGCACAGGTGAAGGTGAAGGTGATCTATGCCGAGTTATAGGTGATCTTGGCCGTATAGGAGAGGGCGACCGCCCCCTTCCAATAGGTGATCGTGATCTATGTCGGCGCAAAGGTGATCTCCGTTGACGCAGTGGAGAAGGTGATCTACGTCGACGCAGTGGAGAAGGTGATCTTCGTCGACGCACTGGAGATGGTGATCTTCGACGCACTGGAGATGGTGATCGTCGTCGACGCACTGGAGAAGGTGATCTTCGTCGACGCACTGGAGAGGGTGTTCTACGTCGACGAAAAGAAGGTGAACTGCGATGGAATGGAGAATGCACTCTACGTCGTAGAGGAGAAGGAGATCTGTAGTTTGAGCGGGATCTGGATCTTCTCCTTGAATAAGATAGTCGTCTATTAGGAGATTGTCGAGGGGAATGTCTTCGAGGAGAAATAGATCGCCGTCGCAGAGAATGACGAATCTTTTCAAAAGAAAGGGAGCGTCCTTGAGCCTCTGGAGACCTGGATACACTCCTTGACCTGCGTCTACCACTAAACAGCACATTCCAATTAATACAAAATGACAAATCCCAATTAAAATTCATCATACAATATCATACTAATCAGAAGACTAAAACGGGTGGAGAACAAAATGAAGGTCCAACAGCTGGCCAAGTAACACGTTTAATTATGCATCATATTAAGATAATGAATGGCAATACCTACAAGAATGAATCAAGACAAGAGAAACTAAAGTAGCATATACAGAATCATACCCCGAATAGCTCCGAGAATTTGAAAATGATTTGCTCATTGACCTTGAAGGTGAGCCTCTGCCAAAGACAGCGAGCACCACATATTTACAATCTTTCAATTCAATATAAAAGATGGAAAATATATGAAAGTTGGTTTTAAATATTGTTACCTATGAGGCGAAGTGGAAACTGCAGCTGAATGGGGGGACCTAGAAAACCTATGATACAGTGTAGCCAATTAGTATTTAGTACTAGAGACTCAATTGAAAAGTTTCAAGGTGTAGCCAAGTTCATCAAGATTCTCTTCACCCAAACACCAACCAAATACTCAAATAACAAAACTGAAACTTAAATAGAAAGTTCAAAATAAATGTTTATGGAATGATTGGCGTCAAATTTCAAAGATGAAGTCCTACAACATCTAATATAATGTTCCAATATCAAATACTAATAAAGAACAATAAATTCAAATGACTTCATAATGCAGGAAGTTTTAATAATTTCTCAAAATCTTCATACTGATTTTAATTAATTATTATATTAGGCAATTTTATGGTTGCCAATTGCCAATTTTAAGGTTAGGACTGAAGTTTGTTAGCTTCTTAGTCAAGTTTATACTACAAACAGGCCTCTTATGTGTAAAGTGTGTTACACCTTATATTCACACTTGAGCATATTCTTCCAAGGATTCTAATAATCAACTAGGACGTTCCCTAGCCTCTTCCACAATGTGTCACTACTATATAATAAGTAACAACTTAACATAAAATCCACCCACTGTGAGAAATTTAACCATTGTTTTTTTTTTTTTTTACGGTTTAACCCACTGTGAAACCACTAAAGAAAGAAACAAATATTATTATGAAAAAGAAGGAATTGATCTATTTAACCTGCTCCTTGCTCTAACACCGTTCCTCTTGTCAGTTTCGTTCCCATCCCGATCGTAGTACCCTGAATCCCTGGGCTTCAAGGTTGAGTCAGATGCAGTATCATTATCCTTCGCATCAAATCCACCGTCCTACAGTAGTTTGAGGTAAAGGACATGAACCCAAATAATTGCAGAAGCTAGCTGAATGCCATGAAAACACAAATGGAAGTTAAAACCAAAATCTCAGCTCTATAAAATGTAACTCCAGCATGGACACGGTGGTATTACCAGTTTCTTCAGCCTCCCTTCCATGATATCTCTACCTTCCTTATCTTTTTTCCTCTGAATTTCACTTGTGATACGATCATTTTCAGCCTAAAACATCCACAAGACACAACTTTTGTCAGAGACCTCCAAAGTAAAGAGAAAAGGTATTTTGAGAGCCAATGAATGGCATATCAAGAGTCAGCAGCACCTTCTTCTTCTGGAGTTCTTCTTCCTTGGCATCCAAGAACTGCTGAGGAACACCACTGGCATTTTTCTGTGCACTGAGAAGAAGCACCCAGAGTTCTTTCATGAACTTTCCAGTGTTTTTTTCCATAAATCCAGTAATTTGTATTTGGACTTCCTTCCCATTCACTTCCTGCATCATAGTGAATAGAATGTGAATGGTGAAAAGTTATAGCACGGAAATATCAAGAAGTTCATGACTGTGAGTACATTGACAATAGTTCATTTTGAGGAATAAAACTGCACATTCAGATATTAAAAGCAAATAGGTGTTAGGTAAATAACATAATGCAAATTTCAACATATAGACATTACAAGAGGGAAAATGGCAATATTATTGAGATTATGAGTCATGGCAAATACAAAGGTGAAAAGTAAAATAACTTTCAATCTCCAAGAGAAAATGGTAAATTACCTTTGCATCCAGAAGGCTGTGTATGAAGTTAATAAGCACTTCATCTTCGAACCCTAGAAGCTCGGTCACCCTTCTAGTGATCCAAGGCTTAATTACCTCCATATTAACCTTCGTCATGTCCACCTACAAACCAGTTTTCAAGCATAGCTGAATTTGAAACAAAAGGAGGACACATAGAGAAAGGCAGCGACTGATACAAATTAAATTTATCAAGTTCATATACACGATAATAATCCTCGTTGTTCCAAATAGCAAAAACCCTTAAAAAACCTAAAGATCAAAATCAATCAAGTAAACGAACCAGGTGTTCCAACTCTGGGGCAAACTTTTGCGATTTTAGCAGCTTTGCTTGCTTGTTCGAAAACCGAGTGTCTTGATCCGCAGAAGTTCCCTAATACAAATTTCAGCAATTACAATTCATAAGTAACATACTGCAATTAAAATTACAAGGGATTGAGAACGTGACAAAAAGCAAATAATAAAAAAGATAAGATCTAAGAAATTTTCAGATAACTTAGGTCCGATTCAACACAATAAGCAAAAGAGCATTTGCTAGTTCGAAGGTGACGCGATACTAACTCGAAAGAAACCGCCAGACATCTTCTGATGCTAATCGTTTCGGAACGGATAGAAAAGTGTGTGGCGGAGATTGTGAGTGAGAATCTAGGAGCGGAGAAAGATGGATTCCGTAGTAGCAGTTTGGTTCAATCTATGGCATGCGACGTTGAACTAAGATAAGTAAAGGATGGAAGATATAGGGTTGTGATTCTGAACAGTGTGGTGAAGAAGAAATGAGAAGCGAGCTCTAGAGGCGAGCGCAGACTAGCTATACGCCACGGAGCTTTGTTTGGGTTCACAACCTAACCTACTCCAAGCATGCCCTAATTCTAATTCAACTGACATGATTACAAAATTATCCCTCCTGTGTTAAATTACAACGCTGCCCATCACAAAATATTTTCTACTTTGTTTCCTCTTGCCGTTCTTTTGCCCTTTCTTCGGATAGAAATAGATCACTAAATGGAAGGCAGAAAATGACTAATTAAGTAATTGATCATTTTTATTTAATATGATAAAAGATTAAAAAAAAGGAAAAATAATTAAACTTGTAAATTTTAAATATATTCTTCACCCTAAAAATATAATGTTATTAGTAAGTATATTTGACAATTTTTTAATAAAGAAAAGTATCATTCTATTTGATTCTTTGTTAACCAGATATAAAAATAATTAAAATAGATTTTGAAGAAAAAATTAAATGAATGAAAATTTCATCATTTTTATTTTTCAAAGAAAAACAAAATCACATATTGATTTATATTCTTTTATTATTAATAATATTTTTCATAATAAGAGTTAAATGTTAAATATTTTAAGTTGATTTTATTTTCTTTTATAGGTCGTGGTGACAATAATATAGACATAATTAATATAAATTTTAATATGAAAATAATGAAGAGTAAAATAAAATAGAGAAGGAAAAAGAAAGGTAAAAAAGATTGAACGGATAATGTTATAATATAGTTATAACTTATAAACAATAGCATCTTACACTATTTGCTAAAGTTGCAAGGCAAAAAAGAATTATTTAAATGTTAATAATTTTTTTTACTATGTTTCTTAACTTGTATCAGGTTGAAGGTGATAAAAAAATATTTAGACATTGATAAGGATTAATTATCTTAACAGTATGAAAAAAAAAGCTCTTATAATTATGTTATATGTATTTATTATTATTATTATTATCCTCGATTCTTATTTATTAATATTATTTATGTTTTAACGTATATTATTTTTAAAATAGTGTGATATAAATTTATTATTTATTTATATTTATATTTTTTTTATGAAATTATTATTAATGTTATTAAACTTTGAAAGTTTAATAACTCATTCAAGATAATAGGCATTAGATTAGAGGTTGAAGTAGTGTGTTACTATCTAATTTGAACTAGTTAAAATATGAGCTAGTTCATTTCTAATTTACGTAAAAATAAGATTGTTTAATCGTTTTTATTTAAATAAATTATATAAAAATACAAAATTTACTTAAACAAATCTATCATAGAATAACATATAATATATTTGAAATCTTATTGGAATAGTTCACTCACCATTCACATCCTTTGTATTGGAGTTTCTCACTACAACAACCTTATCTTCAATCATAAATACAATAGAATAAGGCTTTTCAAGCTTTTCACTAACATCAATGATCATTCATATGAAAAGTATGAGCATTAAAGTTGCAATAAGACAAAGAACCACCTATATGTTAGAAGTGGTATTGAAAATTGACCCGTTTTCTTCAAGCTTCACTCTTAAGGTGCAAATATTCACAAAATTACTGATATGAGCAACTCCAGAAGAGGCAAACCGATACTCAACAACAAAAAATTGAACATTTATTAGCATGGATTGTCCTATAATGAAGTATCAAGCATGCTCATTAGCTAAACTTTTGAGTAAATGAATAAATTTTCAAGTAGCTGATCAAATTTTGAGTCATTAAACATCTTACATTCAAGACCAACACCTATGATGGATTAGAGAACATTATCGTAGACAATAATGATGTCGACACATTATTAGCCACAATGTTTGAACACATATTGTATGTCGTTATATATGCTCACAACATTGTGCTCTTATTAGCGTTGTGTCAAAAATAGGTTGCAAAGAGTATATAAGGAAGCAAATAATACTTGTAGCCAACACTTCAAACACATTAATGACAATATATATGTATATATATATATATATATATATATATGAATCGATAATTTTATATTAAATATTAATTAAACATATTAATCAAATCAATTATAAAGTCAAATTTCTAACTCAATCAATTCACATTAATTATTATAACATGTCACTAATTGTTAATAAAAAAAATCTTTTATAGTCTTAATTTAAATATTAAAGTCTAACTCAAGTAGTAATGATGTGAACACTAATTGTGCTTGTGGTATTTATATTAAAATATTTTATTTTATCTTTTGGTCTTAGAACAAGCAAGGAAGTGATTTTGCAAAACATTGTAGGAGATGTACAATAATAAGCGTCAATAAGTTCAAGATGTTTTACATGAAAGTGAAAAAAAATGGTATGAAAAGATTTGGATGGATAGTAAACATGTATTCTCATTATTTGTAACGTCTTAAACTTTTTATTCTCAAATTACAACATTCATTTATATATAATCGGGATAAATAATATAAATTTCATATATATAACGGTAGTATGAAAAGAATGTAAAAGGAAATTAAAACTTTTCTACAATTAAGGTCATTTCTAAAATTTTATTATCAACATGATACGATGAATAAAATAAATTGTAATTTGATAATCATAATATGCCAAAATAATTAAGGAAATATATATATGCTAAACTTTCATTTACATATAATGAGTGTAATAATTTATAAATTATTACTCAAAATGTGTAAGACTAAAAATAATAATTATATAACTAAAATGAATTAAATCTCAGAGTAATCATAATCCATATTTAAAATAATAAGGATCTGGTACTAATCATTATCATGTCATTCCCTAATCTCTCCTAGATCCTCAAAATCTAAATCTTCATCATCTCTAAGATAAAAGATCATCAAAATCAGTCGCAATTTCAACCGTGATCTATTCAAAAATCACTCAGGTCGATCTTTCGAGATGATCATGATCAGAATAAATACACAAGTAACTCATAGCAATAGAAGTCCTAAAAGTTCCTATGTATATATATATATACAAAGATTATGATGGATCATATTATTTGAAGGAAAGTGTAAAGGAATGCTATGGTATAAGTCAATCTCCAAAGTGTATATGTGACTAGGTACATTATCACAATCTATAGCAAACTTAAAATAACAAATTTTCTAATACTCATTAAATATACAATTTAATCTATATTGTATAAAACTATCTATTAATCTAATTCGCTCTCGAGGTGTTGTCATCCTTGTTACCTGAAAATTTTAGTAAGGATGAATATTTTTTTTGTCATTAAACATACATTCATATCAAACATTAATATCATAACATGATTATAAATATAAAATAGAATAACACATAATAAATTATTGTATGAAACTATCTATTAATCTAATTCGCTCTTGAGGTGTCGTCATCCTTGTTACCTGAAAATTTTAGTAAGGATGAATATTTTTTTTTGTTATTAAACATACATTCATATCAAACATTAATATCATAACATGATTATAAATATAAAATAGAAGAACACATAATAAATTCAACCACAAAACAACATGACAACAATTCTCACACAGTCACAATACATAATTATATCATGAATCCTTAAGTCTCCCTCTTAAATACGCACTCCTAGTGAAACTCTGCTCCAATCATAAAAGACACAGATTAAATTGTCTTAGCCCGTAGGAAAATTAATAAAAGAAATGAAATCTCACTTCCTATAGATCCATCATACTATATTGGATAACTAGAAAGGAAAGAATACAAAATTCCAAATAGAACTCATTATGGAGTTCTCTTTCTGGTCTCTCAATGTTCAGTTTTGACAATGGTCAAACCTTAACACAATTTTGTTACACAACTTCATTCTTATTACAAGACAAGAAGTAACGAAGGCAAGAAATATGATGTCTCCAGCACTTCTTAAGGTCTTCCTCAACTAGGTAAATAATTGTTGGTTAGCGTATACACACAGATACAACTTATACAATAACAGATTCTTTAGAAAAGTTATAGTCAAGAGTCTAGTCAATAAACGAGTGTGAGGTTATGTGACACATTTGCTCTAAAAAAAAGTGTGCACACATACGCAAATGTTGTTCATCACCCTACATTTCTCCTATATTTTCTATCGTCTCTAGATTTTATACCTCTAGTATATCTCTGTAACTATTCACACTAGATTCATTTAACATTTTATACTCATATCATATTCTTTTTCATACCACTTCCCTTATTTAGCTAAAAGATTGTGCTTAGTATAACACTTTTGGACTAAGTTCACATCACTTATAATATCATGATATATTTCCAGTCATTAAGTTTAAACTAGTATCATCAACCTTTTATCACAATCACATAATTCTCAACTATTATATAACATTTACTCATCATACTTTTCAGCTAAATTCTCATATACACATCTTGATATATAGGCCAAACATCTCAAATTAACAAGCGCAATATCATACTTTATCATAACATCTCTACACTTGGTTCTTACAGCATATTGCATATAACACAACATGATAACTCAAATCAATCAATCAAACACATATATCATTAATTTTCATCACAAGTACTATTATTAAAACATATATTTTCATATAATAATTATGTAATAATACTCCCACAAGCACAAAATATACACTTTAATAAAATGACAAAATAGAATTCTCCTTACCTCGAGATGAATATTCAGAGAGAGATTAATGAAAATTCTTACTCAGTAATAAATGTTTTCTTAAATATCATGAGATACCCTTAAGAAATGAAAAACAAGATAAACGAACGCAAAGAAACTTACTTGGAGTCGTTTAGATTTAACGACTAAGTTCATATTAAAAGAACAATCAGAGTTTGGATGAGGTTTTTTTTAAGAAAAGAAAGTGAGAGTTCACAGAGAGTTGAGAAAGAATGTAGGGTATGAAAATGAAATGAATTTTCTATGCTAGAAATCTTTTAAATACCCATCAGCTCTATGCACTCTTACTTGAGCACAGAACTCTCACGTAAGCAAGATTACTCTCGCTTATGCAAGCCCTGTCTCGTTTGGACCAAAAAATCAGACAATAGTTTTTTCAAGCATTTTTTGATATTCTTACTTCGTTGAGGGGTTACTTTAATGCATTTCCTATTCACTGTGCATGTCATTGTGGTCATGATTTTGGGTGTTAGTGTGTTTGGAGTGTTAGTGGGTAACTAGAGCATGAGACAAAGGGAGGCAAGGAGGCCATTGCTTGTTGAACTCAAATCCATGAGCCATGGGATGCGTGCTCTTCCTTAGTTAGAGATGGAGTGAAATGTGAATAGTTTTTAGCATACAAGTTGTCGTCTAGGAGTAGGCGATGACATATGCATGTTGGCCCCTTTTGTTAGGGTATAATCAATTTTTAAATCATGTTATTTTTAAGTTATTATCCATACTTGTTCTATGAAAATGACAATGCAGAGTTGTAAGACTTTGCAAATACTTTAGAAGATGAAGGAAGGATATGACATATATGACCCTTTAAGGATACAATGCTACTTAAGCAAGTGAATAATTAAATGTATAAAACTATACAATCAATAGGTCTTCTAAAAAATATATAATCTAAACAACACAATTCTCTATACGTTTCCAACAACGAAATTTCAATAATATGACCAAAACTATATCCAAACTTAAATATTCTTCCATGCATTTTTCTGCCCATAACCAAGTCACCAACATTAGAAGTAGTTCTCAAAATATAAGGGTATGCAAAAGGAGAAGAAGTGTGGTGGGTGCGAGCCAAGCTCTTCAACTCACAAACTATGCAACACACCTTCACCTCGACTTTACCCTCACCCCTTCATCTATAATTCCCTTTTGATTGCCTTGATGTAACGTTGATTCTAAAATTGTTGTTTATAGTCACTTGTTGGTTGCCTTTAGAAAAACTCACATGAAAGTTGAATTCAAATAATTGTTTATTAGGAAGAAGAAAAACCTTTGACACATGAGATTATAATATCTTTGTGTTTAGTTGTTGGGTAATTTGACTATTTCCTTAACCCTTTACAAAGAGATGAAAGATAAAGATTTGTTTGCCTCCAATTTATTCATCTATAACACCCTCATCACTATGCTTTGCAAGCATGACAAGGTGGAAAAATTATCACCCAAACACTCATTATATTTTTCAAAATTAGGATTTCAAGAAAGAAAAAATACGAAAGAGAAAGGGGATAGATTTCAAAACATTTTATATAAATATTTAAAATATATTCATAGACTAATTTGTAAATATTAATTTTAAATAATAAAATATTAAAAATTAAATAATTAATATAAATAAATTATTTATCTGTCAACCAACTCAACACTTAACAAAAAGGAGAATAACAAAAGAAATTAAATTTTAACATCTTAATATTTTAAATATTAAATACTAAAAAAATTTATAAATATTTATCACAAATGACTTAATTTATAAAGATTAATAACATGTCTTTAAATCAAAATATATTTATAAATATTTATAATATAATTAATTTTAAATATCAAATATAAGTTGAGGAATACACAACTTTATATCACACTTACATGTTAAAAACAATTGCAAAATTATTCCCTGCGTGTTAAAATTTCAATGTTACCCGCTTTTGTTATTTTTCTCTTAACGTTCTTATACATTTTTTTTTTCAATTAAATGAAGAAGGAAAAAATAAATAATAAATTTTTTTCTTGTACGTGAACAATGAAGAATGACAAGAAGAAAGCAAATAACTAAATTTAAATATTTTAAATACAGTTTACATGATAAAATTACATTTTTATTAGTGAGCATATTTGATAATTTGTTTTTTAATTTTCCTTTTTTCTCAATGAAAAATATTATCCTATTTTTTTTTTCAATTGAATATAAAAATTAAAATAGACTTTAAAACTGGTATGTGAATACATATTTCATCATTTTTATTGTAAAAGAAAGACAACACCATTTTATTTAGAAGAAATAGCTAAATAGGATCAATTATACCATCTATTTTAGTTAGGGGTATAATGATTTAGTTTGGTGTAGTTTTTATTAAAAAATAATCTAAAATGAATGTGAAAATAATAATAGTTTTGATTAAATCGAGTTTCACAGTAATATAAAAAAAAAATTCAAACAAGCACAATTTTTAAAATATATTTTTTGTAATTGTATTTATATTTAAACATTTTTATTTTAAATTTTATTAGTTTCTTAAACTAGAAATTAATTCAAAGATAAAAGCGAGATTTTTGAACAAAATAAAAAAAAGAGACATTACTTAAAAGAATAAATTTTTGAAAAAATAATGAACTTCTAAATAGAAAAACAAATCATCTGAGAGAAGTAAAAACCAGTAATAAATAACAATAATAGCCTATATATTTACGTAATGTTACGGTAAAATATATGAAAAAATAATATTATTATAGAAATTCAATAAAAAATAATATAAATATATTATAAATACAGTTGAATTTAGTTCGATTCAATTTTAAAAGTAAGAATTGAAAATTGAATAAAATATAAACATACTTTTAAAATTTAAAATATTTTAATCGGTTGAAAGATTTGAACACCCCTACTTTTGGCATAAGGGAATAAAAGTAATAAATATGAATAATATAATTTATTTATCTTTTTCTGAAGTTTTATTTTCGTGAACGGGTTCTCTTTCTTTTACATCTTTCTTGGGTGTCGTTCTCTAACCCAGTGGGGGTATCATGACTGAGGTACTTTATACGATATTGGTGGCCGTATAGCAACGGGGAGCGTAGCGAAGATAAGAATGAAGGAGATGTGAACACGTGGAGTATTCTGCTTATAATCGGATGCAAACCTATTTATATTCCACCCTTTATTCTCTGTTTCTGGTCCGCCCCTTCCCCATCTCATCTCATCGCATCTCATCTTCGCTATTCGCTTTCTCCGTGTCCGCCTCAGCTTTCACTCCAAAGCCTCCCAAACCCTAACCAACCAACTAACCCCCTTTCAATCTCAATCTTTCTCTCTCTCTCTCTCTCTCTCACTCTCACTCTCACTCAACCGTTTCTTCTCAATCGGATTATCCACTTTGGAAGAAATTCTTCCGCGATGGCGGCTTCCACCACCAGCCAGGTCTATATTCAGGTAATCGACGATGTCATCAACAAGGTTCGCGAGGAGTTCGTCAACAACGCTGGTCCTGGCGAGGATGTTCTCAAGGAGCTTCAAGCTGTATTATCTCTTCATTCCGATTTGTTTTAATTTTTTTTTTTAATTTCGCGGTGTTGTTTTGACATGGAGGTGTTTTTCTTTCCCAAATGTACGTTAATTAATGGTTTTGTAGTTAATTTCACGTTGTGCGGTGATTTGGTTTGGAAGAAATGTTAATTGTTTTGATTTAGGGCTTCGATCTGAGCATTTACGCGCTTTCTGTTTGGTTTATGGATTTACTCAATTTATTCTTACTTGTTTTCTTGTTAATCATTTATTTAGATATGGGAATCGAAGATGATTCAAGCTGGTGCCATTCTTGGTCCCATTGAAAGGTCCAGCACAGCTAAGCCAACACCCGGTGGTCCAATTACTCCCGTTCATGATCTTAACGTGCCTTATGAGGGGACTGAGGAGTATGAAACTCCCACAGCAGAAATGCTTTTTCCTCCTGTGAGTTTAAGCCCAATATCATGAGTTTGTAAGTTATGTTTCCCTTTAGATGTGCTTTTATGAAATTGTTAACATGGGCTTTTGACTGTAACAGACGCCATTGCAAACTCCTCTTCAAACTCCTTTGCCAGGAACTGCGGATAACTCCATGTATAATATTCCTACTGGTCCTAGTGACTATTCTTCTTCTGGAAATGATTCTGGAGGAAATAATGAGATCAAAGGTGGAAGACCTGGTCCATACATGGTAAAGATCATTTTGTGACTCCCAAAATAACTGTTTACTGGTTTATATTTGATCTCTCTTTCATTTTTTTTTCATAATAGATTAAATAGCTGTCTGGCACAGTGTATAAACTCTTTACCTAAAACCATGTGCATGGTTCTACTTCTTTTATTTGTTTCCTTTAACATTGCATGTGTCATTTACCTTGTCCATACAATCTTCTACAGCAACCTTCTTCTCCCTGGACAAACCCAAGGGCTCCGCTTGATGTTAATGTTGGTGAGTCCCGTTTGACTTTAGAACATAGTTTTAAATAATATTGCTTCACGGTAATGACTCTGCGTTTCCCTTTAGCTTATGTGGAAGGGCGGGATGAGGCGGACAGAGGAACTTCTAATCAACCTTTGACACAGGTAAGCAGCTTGGTGAGGTCTTTTAGAAAACATGGTTGAGTTTCTTTTGTGAAGTCAGAGAATGTTATTCCTTTCTTGGAACAGTTTATCAGTTTTTTTTTTTATCTTGAATTGACCTGAAAGAGAGAACACAGAATCCATATAACATTGAGGTATTATTGATGCTTGGAAAAACATGCAGGACTTCTTCACAATGTCCTCTGGGAAAAGAAAACGTGATGAATTTGCTTCACAATATAATGCTGGTGGATATATACCTCAGCAAGATGGAGCTGGAGATACTGCTTCTCAAATTTTTGAGATTGAAGTATGGTCTTTCTTCATTTTGTCATCAAATTAATATTTGTTCGATTTATGTCAGCCTGGTGCTTGCATAGTGTTTGGATTAGTTTTATAATGATGTCAATAATAAAATATATTCATCTGTGTCCTAATTTGTTTTTGTCGTAAATGAGCTTGTGGTGTATTACTGAAGGAATGATATAGTGAGATCCTGGCTTTATAACATTTATTTCATCTCTGTTCTGTTGGATGCCCTTTTGTCTTACCTTCGAGTAGTACCATGTCTGCATCTCTGGCGGCCAAAATGCTTAACTTCTTGCAGGGTAGTCTGAGGTCATTGCTGACATTTGCATGGAACTTGAACAGCATGGGAATATTTCTAAATAGGATCATATGATGTTTGCAGACAAGTTTGAATAACACAGGTTCTCTGTCAACAAAAAATAGGCTTGAACTTAAAGGTTCTTACAATGTCTAAATGTTGTCAAAACTCATACATCAAAGAGTATTTGGGTTATTATATGCAAAGAACAGGCTGTCATAAGGTTTGAAGTGGTGGGGTTGGGAGAGGATGGGGACATGGGAGATGGCAGACAGTGAAAAGAAAGTCATGCCATCTCTGAAGTTAGGCTGTCGTAAGATTTTTTTATTTTTTTTTTCATAAAAAAGGGCAAGTTAATGCAGAAATCTCTGAAGTTCATTTTAACACAATGGTGTGGCAGTTTACTGTGTGTACAAATGGATAATGATTTGTATAACTACATCAATACTACAAGACTTCACTAAGATGGAAGAAAATCGTCACTCAATTTTTCGGCTCATCTCCATCAATTTGTTCTCACCAAATGCCTGTTGTTCTTGAGTTAATTTGTTGGATGCTAAATGCAGTTCAATTGTGTGTTCTTTTATTCTCATCTTCACATGTCTGAGCATATTAGAGATTGACCAGTAGATTGAGGTTTTTGTTATTCTGTTGTCTCTGAGTGCTGAATAGATTGTGTTGTTTTTAATCATTAAATTTGCCCCATTCAAGATTGAGATTTGAAGATTGTAGACAGAAGTTGACCTATTAGTTCACCAGATGCCACTGTGTCATATGTTCTCTTGTCAATGAAATCATGTATTGGCAATAAGGGAAGATGAGACTGCTAGAATTGAATGATTACAATTTACACAGTCAAGGGATTGTGATGAAGCTAAAGCACCTAATCAAAGATTGTGTTGTTTTTAATCATTAAGTTTGCCCCAATCAAGATTGAGATTTGAAGATTGTAGGCAGAAGTTGACCTATTAATTCACCAGATGCCACTTTGTCATATGTTCTCTTGTCAATGAAATCATGTACTGGGAATAAGGGAAGATGATTGATTAGGTGCTTTAACTTCATCACAATCCCTTGACTGTGTAAATTGTAATCATTCAATTCTAGCAGTCTCATCTTATCTCAATATATATTAAATCTGTACAACTTTGGGCACATGTCAATCATAGTAGTCAATAGCAGCCGCTATCACAGCATAGTGGAGTGGCTCCCTACCATTATTCCAAGTGCATAGCGTTGCAGTTCAGTATAGCAGCTAATGTGACATGAATCTCAGCTGTTGTGGCTGGTATTTGATGCATGACAGAAATGTTAAAATTTATCCTTGTTTTCTTAACATTAGAAGGCTTTTAGGAGGGGAGCAATTTTGACATTTTGCTCCCCCTTTACATTGTCAATTTCTACATGTCATTGTATCGGTCAAACTCAGTATTAAATCCTAAGTGCTCTCATTCACCATCTTTGACAACCTCTGCTTCGTCCAATAAGCTTCAGCATAGCCGACATTATTTTTTGGCCAAGTTCCGATTATCTTTGTCATTTCCGGTGAGACTTGCCCATTTATGATGTGACTCATTTGTGTTAGAGGCTACTTTCCAACTAAAATCTGAGTCTGTTGACTATATCCAGCCAAGTTATAGTCATCTTCATTTCCAATAAGGTCCGTACACTTTCCGGCGAGCGTATCTGCATCAGGGTTTTTTTTTTACAGCGAGACTACTCTGTTTTTTCTATTTTTCTTCTCTGTTCTATTCTGACTTTTTATAGCTTCCAAATGATTGAAATTTGACATCTTTAGCATATATTTGTGTAGCATAATCTATATTTAGTGCATTTTAAATTTTTAGAATAGCGGTTATCCCGCTATCCACTATTTTGCTATAATGTTTTTGGAGTCAATCACTTTGTGCTGCTATCCGAGATTGAATGCTATGATGTCAATTGCTTAGGTGACTTTTTCCCACCATCTGCTGTTTTTTACTTCCCCTGGAATGGATTATGTTTGGCCCTCTGTTTTGATTTCATTTTCCCATGTTGCAAGCATGGGGGATACTGATCTGGTTAAAAGATAATTATTTTCCTCAGTTGGGCCTTTAAACTTTTAATGAATTTAAGATACTTTGTTCCAGGAAACTTTGTCACTTTTAATGATTTTACTGATCTGTCAGAATTTTTTAGCGCCATTGCTTTTTTAATCATCTGTTGGATGAATAGCTTTCATTTGACGATATATCTGATAGCTCTTGTCTACTGTTGTAAACACACTTCCCATTAGTCACTGATCTGCAGCACGAATATTTGATCAGGTGGCTATTGAAAAGTATAGATCACTTGCTTCTTTTACTACCCATTATTGTACATTGTTCTTTTTGGGGTCCTGCTGTACACGTGTGCATGCATTTATTTGTCTGTGAATTTGTTGGGTGCTTGGTTGATCGAAAGGTTTATTCAATCTATGAACTGTATTAATATAAATCTTTCAGGTGTATGGAGCTGGCATCTCCATTAATGCAGATTACTCTACTTCTAAAGGAAAAATGGCAGCACATTTGGAAAAGCCAGCTTCTCGGATTCCTCAACTTGATGGACCAATCCCTTATGATGATGATGTGCTTTCTACTCCAAATGTGAGTAGTGGATTTTTTTCTTTCTTCCTGTACTTAAGATTGTATCGAGATATTTTTCATTTTGTACCTTACCATGATATATCATATGCTTTTGTTTCCCTCATTCTTTCTGTTTCTGGTTTCTTTTCCTCCATTTTTTTCAGGTAAATGTGTATTCAACCTTTCAATGTTGGATTTCTAGTACATAGACACCTCAGCTTTCAATTTTGACAATTACTAATCCCCTGGAATTTTGATAAACGTTTTGATAGCCGTCCTTTTCTTCTCTTATATGTCAATATTTATATAAATTCAAGACAACCCACTCTGACCCTAAACACTTTCAGCTACAACTGCTTTCCATTGCTTGCTTATTTCAAAATATTCATCTTACAATCCAAATTTTTTTAACCCCTTAACTATTTTAAATTTTAGTCAAAGGAGCTTAATTGCCAAATTTAAAAGTTAAGGGGTATATTTTCTGAAGCAAAAAAGTTGAACGATTATGTGCATTGTTCTTAATTTTTTAGTAGATTTTTTGTGTGTTTAAGTTATATTTGCACTAGATAATTTTACAAATGGTTGAAGTGATGGCTTGATATTCTACTTTTACATGAGATCCTACAACCACACTCTTATTGTTCTTTCTGGGAAATCAAATTTTCCCACAACTCGAGCATGACCTTTGTCTTTATTCAAGTGACTTCTAATTTATTTAAACACCTCCTCCCCCCCCCCCCCCCCCCCCCAACACTGCAACACAAAAACAATTGGATATTCAATTTAATCTTTTAGGGTTTTAATTGCAATAGTGCTTCATTTGATAGTTTTCTCACACCATGTCTTGCATTCCAATCATACCATTTTATTTTTCTTGTTTGCAGATATACAATTATGGAGTGTTCAACGAAGACTACAACATTGCAAATACACCAGCTCCTTCTGGTAAATTGAGAGTGCAAATATACAATTATGTTTATGGTTCTCGTACATATCTACATCAAATGTTTCTGATGCATATTTTCACTTTATTTATTAGAAGTACCAGCAAGTACCCCTGCTCCCGTTGCTCAAAACGAGGTTGATGAAGAAGATGATGATGATGAGCCTCCCCTAAATGAAAATGATGATGATGATTTGGATGATTTGGATGATCAGGGAGAGGATCAAAATACCCAACATCTTGTTTTGGCCCAGTTTGACAAGGTACCAACCTCGCTCTTCTACTGTCCGTAGCTTAGATGTCAAGTGCTATAACAATGTGATATAGCCATATATTTATGGTTCAAGTTCGGGGAATCAACCATTTTGAGACTAATGGTTGTCTTGCAACAAATTTAGGTGACGCGTACCAAAAGTAGATGGAAGTGCACACTGAAGGATGGTATTATGCACATAAATAATAAGGACATTCTCTTCAATAAGGTTTGTTAGTCGTGAAGGAGAACAATGCTATGTACTTATTCATTCAGTTCAGCTTATCAAATTGTAATGATGGCTGAAACTTTGCTCTTCTGCAGGCAACTGGAGAATTTGACTTCTGATTTTGTCATGGATTGGTCTGCCATATAGTAGCAGTGCTTTGGTGAAGTATATGTCACAGGTGCCATTGAGTATTTCGTAATCTTTCTTTGATTATAATTATTAATTAAAGCTGGAGGAAGAGAAGTTCTTAATACTTTCGCCACTGTTATATTAATGTTGGCCTGTTGTACATAAAGGATGAGCAAATTTTGGCCTTTTGATGGATAGGTACTCTTGAGGCATTTCCTACAGTTTGTCATTTGTCAAGTGGGATATGTAGTCTATTAGCTCTGTATGCTTGGACGTTTTGTTTTCCATCTGAGATCGTATGATACTTAAACTGCCGTAGTTCTCGTGGTTAATTTTTTAGCCCTCGTATAGAATGGCATTTAGTGTGCTTTTCTTGGTTCCAACATGATTTCTGAAACCTTAACCAAAAAGAAAGAGAATATGAAAATTGAGAATTATTATATTTTCACACCTACTTTTTTTCTTACATCTATATGATATTTCTTTTCATTTTTATTTTTTCATATTATTTATTAATTTACTTTTACCTTTTCCTGCCTTTTTTTTCCCTTATATTTTTCATTTCTTCACTTATTTTGAATCCATTTAACGGCTGGCTAATGATTATTTTCCTTGAGAATTTATTTTCTCTCACGGTAACGGTGGTAATTTCTTGCACGTGTTTTAACTGGAATAATGGATTGCTTTTATTTAATTAATTAATTTTTTGTTGGACGGTGCAAAATCTAAAATTCAATGGAGGGATACTTGTTAAATGGCGGGGAATATGAACTCTCGTTACATCTTAATATTCCCAAAAGATGTACTGATCAAGAAATGTTTAGTAATATTTTTAATGTTTGTATAGATATTTTTAAATTTTTGTAAATTTAAGAGAGTAAATATTATAAAACTTAATAGTTATTATTTTATTATATTAAATAAAAATAAACATAAAGTATAAAAATTAAAAGGTTAAATTAATATTAATTAAAAAATGCATAATATAGAAAATAATAATTGGTATGATGAAAAAACACTCCATTTTTGTTTTAATAAAATTCCTAAAAATTGTTCTCATTTTAAAAATTATTACTCATAATTTATTTATAGAGATTTAATCGTTTATTTTAAATTAAAATCTAAAAACTGAATTGATTTGTCTCTGGCCATTTAAATGCATGTTTCTATAGCTTTTTTTTTTTTTTTACCATATAAACATAACGAAATGTAGCCTTTGACATAATCTATATTCTATGTATAGACTAAAATAAAGTTTTTCATCGTGTCATAATTGTAAAATTGATTCTTAAATCTGACTATTAATTTATTTATTTTCTCACACTTGTTTCTTTTTCCAAGTATAACATATAGAATTCAACTAACATTTATAAATATATAATTTTAAAATATTACTATATCACTATGATATTATAAAATTAATGATAAACGAACACGATAAAATATGTAATTATAATTTAATAATTAATTTTTATACAATAAAATAAATCATTTTGTTATATTAATAGAAAATATCTATGTATAATTGTATTATTATAATATTATAATAGCAATATAATATAAAAAATTATAAAGTATTTAATTTTTATAATATGATTATTAATACCTTTGTGGTAACATAATAAAATAATTTATTAAATTAATAGTCAAAAAATATTTTGTTATAATTTTTAATTAAAGACTAGAAAACATTATAAAATGTATTTTTATAGTTTTATCAACAACTGATCAATTATTATTTTATTTTAGTATAAATTTATAACACGTATCATTACTTAATTATATATATATATATATATATATATATATTATCATAATAAAAAATATATAATATTTCAAATATGTACTTATAATAAAATAATTAACATTTTTGCTATAATACAACAAAGAAATATTAAATTAATGATCTAAATAATATTTTATTTTTAATACATAATAGTTTTCTTATTATTATTTTTAATTATACAGTTTTTCATAAAAAATGAGAAACTTTTTTAACTAAAAGGTTTTCTTAAGCTGATTTTGTGATTACAGTATACCTTTTTTTTTTTTTCAGAATTTTATTTATATTTGAAAACATTTAATTTAATTTTGTATAGTTTTTGTTATATATAATAATTATTAGAATTTTATTGATGGTTGTTATTATCTTAAAATATAACATATTTTATATCTATAATATCTAATCATGCTGAGATATTTTTCTTCCTTATTTCTAGAAAAATATAATGGGTTTTACAAAATAAAAAATATATCTTAAAATAATTTTAATTTATGATAATAAATATTGATTGTAATAAAAGTGAATTAAATTAATATTTATGGAAAAGTATATTTATTTGTCAATATTGCAAATTTTTTCTTTAAATTTTTTTTACTAAAATAGTAATATTTTATATTATAATTAAGTGCAGAATTTACGACAGTACTATAACTATTTAAAATAAAAGATTTATTATATTATAATAAAAATATAATATAATATAATCTTTTAGATACTTTATTTTTTTTAACTTCGTATAATATGTTTAGTATATTTTGTACAATAAAATCAATCTCACTATACAATGAGTAAATAATTTTTAAGTGAAAATATCTTAATTATAATTACTAATAAAACATAAATTTTATTTTTATATAAATTTGCCCTATTTATTATTATTAATAAAATTAATTTATCACCATAATTGTGAGAAAGAAAACTAGCAGAAACAGCTAGACTATCGTAGAGAATTACAACGTAATTCATGTTTGGCTTCTCGATTTTCTTCGCTTTTAGGATACAACCGTTCCAATTCAATAACGACTTTTCAACGTCCTATCAATGGGAACAGTATTTTTTTAATTAAAAATCACATAGTATTATTAAATTCAATGAATATACTAATAAAAATTTATCATTTGTTAATTTCTTACCATAACTTTAAAAAACCGGATTCCATAATTATTAGACAATATCTTGCGTAATCTGATCGTGCTCCATACATCACACACGAGGGAGAATTTACTTCTCAGGATTTTGCAAACAGATAACAAAAAACATTAAACTTTGCAAAGATGATTCCACATTCCTGATTCCGGGCACACTTCATATATGGTTCATTAATAGACACAACCACACATACAGTGTTTCAGTGTTTATTGTTCTTGCTGCCTTGAATGGCATCAACTATTCTGTTCAATTTCAGGCTCTCTCAGTTTAACACACTGCACCATCAACGGGTAAAGAGACCAAAAGCTCTTGTATCCTCCTCTCGTATCATTCCACGTCATGTTTCTTCCATTAACGATCATTTGGGGCTAAAACATGTCACATACCCGCTTCTTCAATCTCACTCTACCCCTAAGCGCAGATTCCACGTGAGGACCCCCAAAACGAAGAATTCAGCTAAGTTTGATGCTTTTAGTCTAATTTGGCCTTTTCATCTTCTGGGCAGGTTGGAGCGCAGAAGGAGAATTATGCAGGGGAAGGCTCTGAATCTCTTGTTTCTGACGCAACGTACCAAGAGAAATTTTCTTGGTCTTCTGTAATTCTTCCGTACGTTTCTGTCACTATTCATTGGTTCTAAGGCAGGGTTGGGTAGAAGAAGTAAATAGAAGAAGAGTGATGTGTTGGAGGGAAATGTTAAAATTTGTAACTGTATCAATGTTGGGACTGTATTTGCTCTTGCGGCGTAGGCACTGAAAAGTAAAAAGTACTTTTTGCATGAGATCAAAACTCCGATTAGTTAAGTGAAAAAGGTAAAGGGTTCTGTTTGACAGACAAAAACATTGTTATTTGGAACTTTAAAATTTGCTTCTAGAGTGAGACAGGACCGGCTAATATGTAGGGCATTATACCTTTTTAATTGTGCAAAAGTTACCTTCTTTCATTGTCTCAAGAACATCAAATATCAATCTTTTTTCAGTTTAATAATCAAGCTTTGCTAATTTTTAAATATATAATCTGCTGATTTACTTGTTCCGGTTAATCTGTAATATTATTTCAAAATCTAGGTTTCTGTTCCCTGCGTTGGGTGGCTTGTTATTTGGTTATGATATTGGTGCCACCTCCGGTGCTACAATTTCACTGCAGGTAAAATTATTATTAAATGTCTTTCGATTACATATTGTTCTATTATTATTGTTAGCAGTAACATAAATAATTGATTTTTCATATTGTTTATTTGAATTTACAGTCTCCTGAGCTTAGTGGTATAACATGGTTCAATCTTTCTGCCATTCAGCTGGGACTTGTGGTATGATTTCAGTGTCATAGTTGGGAAACTTCTTTCAATTTTATGGAAAAGTTATTGTCATCAGTAAATTAGAATCTAACTGATAGCATCAAACATAGGTTAGTGGTTCCCTATATGGGGCTCTTCTTGGCTCACTTCTCGCATATGCCATAGCTGATTTCCTGGGTAAGTGCACTTAGTTTATCCAGCAACTGAAGCTCTCTTAAGATCGTTTCTTATTAAATCTATTAAGTTGGCCAAAACACTAGGGAGGAAGCGACAACTCATTGCTGCAGCCTTGTTGTATGTATTCGGCGGTGCAATTACTGCCTATGCACCAGAACTTGGTGTTCTCTTAGCAGGAAGGCTGCTTTATGGACTTGGTATAGGTTTGGTAGGCCTCTTTCAACTGTAACATTTTTTCGCAATTTATATTATTCTTGCATCTAACATGCAAATTGAATTGCAGGCCATGCACGGGGCTCCTTTATATATCGCAGAAACTTGTCCATCACAAATCCGTGGGACTCTAGTATCATTGAAAGAACTCTTCATTGTCCTTGGGATTCTGGTATTAAATTGTCTTTTATGTATCTTTTATCAACTAAAGAATTTACTGAGGATTGATTGACCTTTTATGTTATGCAGCTGGGTTATTTTGTGGGAAGCTTTCAGATTAATACAGTAGGGGGGTGGCGGTTTATGTATGGAATTAGTGCTCCACTTGCTATATTAATGGTGCTTGGAATGTGGATTCTCCCCCCTTCTCCACGGTGGTTGCTTCTCAGAGCAGTGCAAGGAAAAGGTTCTTTTCGAGATTTAAAGGAAAAAGCAATTGTTTCCCTGAGCAAATTAAGGGGCCGACCACCAGGTGGCAAAGAATCTGAGAGGCAAATAGAAGAGACCCTTCTCTCATTGAAGTCTGCCTATTCAGATCAGGAATCAGAGGGGAGTTTCTTAGAGGTGTTTCAGGGTCCCAATCTGAAAGCTTTCATAACCGGTGGGGGCCTAGTCTTATTTCAACAGGTAGGTCCACTTCAGTGCAATGAGTCTATTCATAATTTTCATAATTGTGTTTTTATATCTTGACTTTAATCATGTTATTTTGAAGGAAATATGGAGAATATTTTCTGTTTTTTGTCTGATTAGTCACTTTGTCACAATAGATAACAGGTCAACCAAGTGTTCTGTATTATGCTGGCTCAATTCTTCAGGTACTTAATCCTTATATTCATTTCTACTTTATTGTGACTGAAATTCAATCTTTTCCATCTTTCTCACTTCAGATTATATTCTGTTATTTATATCTAGAGTGCTGGATTCTCTGCTGCATCCGATGCTACTAAAGTGTCAGTTGTTATAGGCTTATTCAAGGTATAACTATTTAGACTTGTCCTTGCAACTTCCAAGGAAGAGCAACCACCACGTGACACTGATGATAATTTTTTTTGTGATTGATGAACCTGCAGTTACTAATGACATGGATTGCTGTCCTAAAAGTTGATGATTTAGGGAGAAGACCTCTGCTGATTGGAGGTGTCAGCGGCATTGTAAGAGTTCTATCACATTTTGAACTAACAGATTCTTACAGTACTTTGCTTCAACTTTTCATATGCACATGGTTATTTGGTTTTCTTTGATTTGTGTAGGCCCTTTCTTTAGTTCTCCTTTCTGCTTATTATAAATTTCTTGGAGGGTTCCCTCTTGTTGCTGTTGCGGCTTTACTTCTTTATGTTGGTTGCTATCAGGTAATTGTCTTCTGGTTTGTCATGGTCCTGCTGCTTTCTGTATCTTATTAAACCTGGGAATGAACATCTTTAGTATTTAATTAATTTTATCTTATACAATTTGGATACTAGAATGTAGATTGACATGATGTCATTCCGTGACCTGTATCTATGCTTTCAAAAAATGGAGAACCTTGCAACAAATAGAAATAATTCGTATTTAATGTTACCATTGTGTTGTCGTTGAGGCCAGTGCAATAATTGATTAGTGTTGGAATTTATATCAAATTGGGTTTGTGTGCAGATATCATTTGGGCCAATAAGTTGGCTAATGGTATCAGAGGTCTTCCCGCTTCGCACTAGAGGACGGGGGATTAGTCTGGCTGTTCTTACCAACTTTGCTTCAAATGCTGTTGTCACCTTTGCATTCTCTCCATTAAAGGTTTTGGGTTCTTTACTATCTTTTGTGTTTATATTTTCTTTTAGATAAATTTATCATTCTTTGTCTGACTTCCACTGCAGGAGCTTCTTGGAGCAGAAAACCTCTTTCTCCTTTTTGGGGCTATTTCTATTGTGTCACTTCTGTTCATTATATTTTCTGTCCCGGAGACAAAAGGCTTGAGTTTAGAAGATATAGAATCCCAAATCTTGAAGTGACAGCTTAAACTAGCACTTTTGATGTGAATGCTATATTTTGCTGAGTCTGTCACCTTGCATATATTTCCCTTGTTAGATTTGATGGTCATGGTAATGTTTGCACTTAAGACCATTGTATTTTTCGTCTCTAACCAATATACTCAAATCATACAAGGGTGCTGACTCGTGATTTTAACATTCATGATTCAATTCCCAAGAGGGTTGTCGTGCTAATGGAGAACCTATAACTGGGCACCAATTTTATTTGGACTTATTATGCTAATGTGCTACATCTATAGTTTCTAATGGTTCCGTTAGTACGGCGCACCACTTACCAATCCATAAATCTCCTTGTTACCTATGATTTTGCAGTTTTTAAACGTAGCCCCTACACTTGCCTGATACCTAATTCACCTAGCATGTATGAAGTCCTCACTAAATGCATGTCTGGTTCCACGTTTCTGTGGAATTAAATGTGTGCTTATCTTTTAACGTTCAATGTGCAAATCACAAATTATAATGCATAACCAAACACACTAAAAAATAACTAATCAAGTTTGGCAACAGAATTGCTGAGAGCATCGTCAAATATACAACACACAGTTTATTACATACAAATTAAATTTTACAAATATACGGAAATAATCTTTCCAGTCTACTTGTTGGATACATATACTCCAACAAAAAATCTTCACAAAAAATATATAAAGCACGTTTTATGGGGACGTCAATTTGCCTGAAGAATTCTGTCATGGTTTTCTTCCTGAACCACTGCATATAATTTGAAAGATGTGAAGAGATATAAGTTTGTCATAAAAAAGAATGATATCATACGATGAGATAGTAAATCATATCACATATCACCAATTGCATGAACAGTGAATAATAAATTAATAATCAATATGATGAACTAGTGCTTTTACCTTCTCGAGCGTTGGTAGATATTGGGATTTGAGTTGAAGTACTAGTAGCATTGGGAGATGCTGGGAGGATTTGAGATGACGTGGTAATAGAAGGAGTTGCATCTTCATATTTTGTTGGTTCCTCATTTCGAAGCAAGGAAGTAACAGCTTCTCTCACCTTCTCCATAACACCTGCATCACCAGGAGTTCTCTTAGGACTCATTGCTTCAGATATCACCTGAGATAGAGCTTTCTCATCTTCTCCTGGCTCCAACTTGTTCATCAAGTACTCTTTCACTGAAACACCCTTATCCCATATTTGCGCAGTGGGGCTTGGAGTCTTCCCACTCGGTGCAGCAGGAGATAAAGAAGATGCTGGAATCGCTGGAGCTGATGTAGTTCTCATTGTTCTTGGAGAAGTTTGGGCTGGTCCCTTTGCAGGAGGAGTACTTGGAGCAGGAAGGGACAAAGAAGCCTTGTTAATTGTTGTACTTGTAGGTGAAAGTTTTGATGGTGCAGTGTGATTATAATGATGATAATGATGATGGAGACGCTCTTTGGGTTTGGATACAGTGATGCCTTGTATTTTGGAGGTTACAGAGTTGGCTGCTTCTGACCCTTCAGCATAAACTGGTGTGAGTTTCTCGGCTATGTTTTTGGCCTTATTTGCACCAGAAACACTAGTAATAGTAGTTGGAATAGTTGTTGTTGTTGATACTGCTGCTGCATGTTGTGGTGTTTTCTTTGACAGTGAACGACTAAGTGTTTTTTCTTGATTTTGTTCCACTACGTGTTTGTCATTGCTTGATATAAAATGCTTCTCAGGGGTTGCTGGATTTCCTCTTGGATGATTCTGCTTTGGATTTTCTTTGTATCCTAAAGGTGCTTTCTCTGATTCGTACACTGAAATATTTATAATTTGACACCACAATTTTAGATGTTAAAAGAAGTGGAAGACAAGACTAATGTTTAAGGAAACTAGTGATTAAAATCTTTTGTCTGTATTACTCGGAGCTCCGAGGTAACCGGCAACATCTTCTTCTACTCCATCACCTTCTAAGCCTGCACCCGATGTGGGACTAGGAGAGTTCCCGTCCTCGTGTTTCTTCTTGCTGAGGCTGTGGCGTAATTTCTTGGCCTTCTCCTTCACTTTGGTGAGAACTGATTTCTTCTGATTCTGGCCGTGGTCTTCTTCTTGGTCATGGTGCTTCAACCTCTGAAAGAAGGGAGAGGATGAGGAAGGAGAGGAGGAGGAAGGGGAGCTGTGGGTTGGTGAATGCTTGGACTTGGAGGCTTCTCCTGCTGTATGTCAAAAATTCAAACATTTTTATAAATTCTACTCTTCCAACTACTAAAAATTAATAATTTATTTTTTACTTATATTTCTTTTTTTTATACATGTGTTTTTAAAATACACGCTAATATTGTGCATGGTTAAAGCATTGAGTGTGCCATTTTCTGAATAACTACTATCATAATCAAGCTTTGCCTAAAGGCATGATAGCAAAGGATTACCTCGGAGGAGTTGTTCCATGGTGTGGATGGTGGGAGCTTTTGTTGTTGTATCAACTTGTCTCTGAGGGCGTTCGAGTTGAGCCATTTTCTGAATCACAATTTGTCTCAAACTTTGAAATGAATGACTCTGCTTTTATATTTGTTCTTTCAGTGGACAATAAGAGGCAGAAATTCAACAAAAAAAATGAAGCGTGCTCATGCAATTGCTTCCGGTGTTCTTGCATTTGCAATGATCAAATCAAGAGCCCCATCCTACACCGTTGACTTCTACCTATGGACTCCTTTTCTACACGTGTAGACTAACAATTATGTTTGCTACTAAACCCCCCAAATATGAAATAGCTACACTCCTGAATTAGTAGTTTGACCAGGCCAGGGTGAAAATCTTTGTTCAACCTCATCAACTCAACAGTTTACATACCAGTTGAATATTTCAAATTCTGTCAAGAAAAATCAAACTCAAATGTCATATAAAAATAACAAATATAGGCGTAAAATAAATAAAGATTGATGTGGATTTATATGTACCTCAACATAATATGAAGTTACCCCAATATCATAATTGAAAAAACCTCATTGATGAAAGAACAATTTTATTACATATAAGAGGTTTAATCCGTGTGTATATATATATTGTATAACATTTTATAGAATAAAACATTTATGTATAATCAATTTTTATAAAAATATTATAACAATTAATGTAATTTAATGTATTCATATTATTTTAATAAAATTTATATAATTTCTTACCTTATACGATATTATATAAGTTAAAAATATTAGTAGCATAATTATTTTGTTATAATTTATTTAAATTTATAAAAATATAAATTAAAAGTAAAATTTATGCAATTTTTATAAATTTTAATTAATAATAAAGATTGTATTTTAAAAAGTGTTATTCATGTATTTCTATTTAAAGACATAAAAATTGAAAACCCCCTCTTGTCGTTATCTTTTCTTACTCATTCAGTGTAATTGCAACTTCCAGTTGCCATGTCAATGTCCTCTTCCATCCCTTCTTCGAATCGCTTCTCCACTACGCTATTAACCCCTCGTACTCGTTCCCCCAACCACCCCACGCGCCCTTCTTTTTACAAATACAACCTCTCTAACTGTAATTCTAACTCTTCTTCTCATCTCTCTCACTTCAAAACCCTCTCCACCACCCTCGCTGCCTCCATTATCTTCCATACTAACACCAATGCTCTCCACTTCCTCTTCCCCGATGGATCAACCGGAGGCGGCACCGGAGGAGGACCAGGAAACAGCTCCGGCGGCTTGCCGGCGAACATTGTGGTTCAGCAGAACAAACTGAGCGGCTTCAAGAAGTACAAGCTCTCGGAGATTCAATTCTACGATCGGAGCAGAAGAGCGAGATTCGGAACAGAGGATCCGTTGTTCGAGATGGTGTCTCTCCGTCCCGGAGGCATATACACGAAAGCGCAACTCCAGAAGGAACTAGAAACCCTGGCTTCGTGTGGAATGTTCGAGAAGGTTGATATGGAAGGGAAGACCAACGCTGACGGGTCAATGGCATTGACCATATCGTTCACGGAGAGCACGTTGCAGTCGGCGAAGTTCCGGTGCATCAACGTGGGATTGATGCAACAGACGAAGGCGATTGAGATGGACCCTGACATGACCGATAAGGAGAAGCTTGAGTACTATCGAATGCAAGAGAGGGATTACAAGAGGAGGATTGAGAGGGCTAGGCCTTGTCTTTTGCCTATGTCTGTGCATTCTGAGATTGGTGACATGCTTCGGAGACAGGGTGCTGTGAGTGCTAGGTTGTTGCAGAGGATAAGGGATCGGGTTCAGAAGTGGTATCATGATGAAGGATATGCTTGTGCACAAGTCGTTAATTTCGGGAATCTTAATACTCAGGAGGTTGTTTGTGAGGTTGTGGAAGGGGATATTACACAGTTGTCTATTCAGTTCTTGGATAAGCTCGGGAATGTTGTTGAAGGTAACACTCAAATCCCTGTTGTGCAGAGAGAACTTCCCAGACAGGTATGTGTATGAGGAGTGATTGCAATACGATTTGTGTGGAATGGTTGTGCTTTGTGTTTGATTTCTTTGGGACTTTTATGGTTTGGTGAATGGATGTTTGTTTGTGTTGGATTGGATTCACAGCTTCGGCCGGGTTATACTTTTAATATTGAAGCGGGGAAGCAGGCTTTGAGAAACATAAATTCCCTTGCGTTGTTTTCTAACATTGAGGTGAATCCTCGGCCTGATGAAAAGAATGAGGGGGGCATAATTGTTGAGATTAAGCTGAAAGAGTTGGATTAGAAAACGGCTGAAGTCAGTACCGAGTGGACGAGGAGGGCGTCCCACTTTGGTAGTTTTCTATTGAGTTGGATACCTGTATTGGTTGTCTGCCATGGAAATTTGTTTCCTAATTGATGAATTGCTTTCTGTTCAATGTTTGTGTAGGCTTCACTACAGCCGGGAGGGACTGTTAGTTTTGAACATCGGAATTTGCAAGGATTGAACAGATCTATCAATGGTTCGGTGACAATTAGTAATTTCCTCAATCCTCAGGTACTCCCACGCTAGTTGATTGAGTTCTTATCACTTTTTATTATAGGAATAGTTTAGTACGTCATCAATGTGGGTATGTATTTGATAAAATGCTCTTTGTGGGTTTCTGTAGGATGATCTTGCATTTAAGCTTGAGTATGCGCATCCGTATTTGGATGGTGTATATAATCCACGGAATCGTACTCTCCGTGTGAGCTGCTTCAATAGCCGAAAGCTCAGCCCAGTATTCACTGGGGGACCAGGGGTGGATGAAGTGCCCCCAATATGGGTTGATCGTGCTGGTGCAAAAGCCAATATCACAGAGGTCGTTTTACCACCAGTTTTTTTACACGATAAGTCTTGACTTGGCTGTCTGGGACGTCGGTAGGCTTTTTAGTTTTAATTTGTTTATCTTGCTTGCCAAGCAGAATTTCACACGTCAGAGTAAATTCACTTATGGATTAGTAATGGAAGAGATAACAACGCGTGACGAGAGTAATCATATATGTGCCAATGGTCAAAGAGTATTACCTAGTGGAGGAATTAGTGCAGATGGACCTCCAACCACCCTCAGTGGTACTGGTATCGATAGGATGGCATTTTTTCAGGCAAATATTACACGGGATAACACAGAGTTTGTGAATGGAGCTGTAATTGGAGACAGGAATGTGTTCCGGGTGACTATCTCATCTTACAATCATTTCCATTGATGTTGTCCCCATATTTGGAATATGCTCTTACCATCTTTAATTTGGTAAGTATTAAAGCTGGGAAAGAAAACAAAAGGGTGTGACAAGCAGGGGTGGAACCTTATTATATTATGGAGATACCTTAACCTGCTCAATATTTTCAAAAATCCTGTAGGTCCCATGTAATTTTCTATTTTAAATATGAATCTGCTTGTACAATTATTTTTACTTGGCCCTTCCAAGCTTCTGCTCTCAATTTTCTTAATCTACATCCTGACATAAAATTGAATTTTGCTAATGCTTTGTTCTTTTAATTGTAGCTACAGATTTAGATTTTAAATCAGCATTCCAACTTTTGTGGGCCGTTGAAATAATTGGCTGGAATTGCACCCAATTGTGAATATTTATGGGAAATGTTTAATCTTGTTTATCTAATTTAGGAACCGGTCAACATTGCTGTAACTTCGAGTACAAGAAATTGGCACTCTAAATATCTGATCTTGAAGTATGCTTTTTTTTATGTCTATGCTGACAGTTATCTCTATACAAACTGCAGGTAGATCAAGGCCTCGGCATTGGCAGCAAGTTCCCATTCTTTAATCGTCACCAGTTAACCGTGACACGATTTGTCCAGTTGAGGTCTGTGGAGGAAGGCGCTGGTAAACCACCACCACCAGTGCTTGTTCTCCATGGCCACTATGGTGGCTGTGTAGGTGACCTTCCAAGTTATGATTGTTTTACACTGGGTGGTCCCTATTCTGTAAGGGGTTACAACATGGGGGAGATTGGAGCCGCCAGGAACATCCTGGAGGTAAGAGATGGCTTTATGCATTTTATGCTTCTCTATGGAGATATAATTGCATTTTATACCTTTTCCAGAAACTGGAGAACAACTATCTGAACTCTTTTTCTTTTTGCAGCTGGCAGCCGAGTTACGTGTGCCCATTAAAGGCACACATGTATACGCGTTTGCAGAGCATGGAAATGATCTTGGAAGTTCAAAGAATGTCAAAGGGAATCCTACAGAAGTTTATAGGCGGATGGGTCATGGATCATCTTATGGTGTTGGTCTCAAGCTTGGTTTAGTGAGAGCAGAATATGCTGTTGATCATAACTCAGGAACAGGTGCAATATTTTTCCGTTTCGGAGAGAGATTTTGAGGTGCATTTTAGTCCGTAGTATATTGCTGAGTATGTGTTCTTCTCATTTGCTGAAGAAATCCTTCAGCCAGTTGTTGATGATACTGCAAGTGGTTTCATAGTGCCTTTGTTTATAAGTCGGATTGTGGAAATAGATTTTTAATCTCAAAATTGGTATAGGGTTCCATAAAATTTTAAGATGACAAAATTATCTTGCTGTCTTCTATTGATGTGTTTCTAATGTCTATGCGGCTTATGCTCAATGTCCACTCCCTGAGAACGAATGAGACCTAATAATTTTTTGTATACTTAGATAATTTTTTTTCTTATCAATATGATTGATGAATTATTAGAGATTAGAATTTTGATCAGTCTTTCAAATCCCGTAATTAAAAATTGCGCCAAATATTGAGCAATTCCTATCGCTAGGTAAGGAAAGGACTTGCTTTGCTTAAGCAATTCTTAACGTGTTGAAAGGACAACGAAACAATAAAAGAATGAGTGCCCACCGACAATTAATCTACCGAGATTTCTGTTTAATCTTAACGTGTCAGAAGACGAGAAAAGACTCAAAAGAATAAGCATTTCACTTTTTGGTAAAAAGAGTGAACCCGTAACGTTCCAATTGCAGATGAAGTCTTGCTACAAACAAATCGAAGTGTTTTAGCTGTTAGAGGTCGCCTCCAAACCCATGCATTGTTAAAAACACTGCAAGAAATTCCTATCACATGTCACTTTTTTATCATTTAATATAATGAGCTTACAATTTATATTGAAAATTTTCATTCTACTTACAGTTATAAAAAATCAGAAATTCATGATGAAGTGACATTGTTATAAACATTGCAAGAACAGAACATGGTTATCATAACACCGTGTGCTTTTATTATTCAACACTAACTGGTGATAGAGGTTTCTAGTATCTCCATTACTGCTATGCATGCTTTCCTCAGAAGCACAACATTGCTTAGAATTCCCACGAGAAATGGCATCATCATCAACCTTCGATTGTTCCGATCGGAATCCGAAAGCTATGCTGAACTCATCGATATATACGCTCGAGATCGAGCGTTTCACCTGGGTAAGAAGCTTCACGCGCGCCTAATCACCAGCGGATTTATTCGCTTCAACGTCATTACTTCCAACCTCGTATCCTTGTACGCGTGTTGTGGCCAACTCTACCACGCGCGGAAACTGTTCGACAGAATTCCAACGTCAAATGTTCGTCGCTGGATCGCCCTCATCGGCGCTAGCGCTCGCTGTGGCTTCTACGATCACGCTCTCGCCGTGTTCTCTGAGATGCAAACCATTCAAGGGCTTAAGCACAACTACGTTTTCGTCATCCCAAGCGTTCTCAAAGCTTGCGGCCATCTTGGTGATAGAATCACCGGAGATAAAATACATGGCTTGATTTTGAAATGTTCGTTCGAGCTTGATGCTTTTGTGTCCAGTGCTTTGATTGTTATGTACTCCAAGTGTAGGAGTGTTGAGGATGCACGCAAGGTGTTTGATGGGATGACTGTGAAAGATTTGGTTGCTCTGAATGCTGTTGTTGCTGGGTATGCTCAACAGGGTCTTGCAAATGAGGCACTGGGTTTGGTGCAAAGTATGGAATTGATGGGTGTGAAGCCAAATGTGGTAACTTGGAATTCTTTGATATCTGGGTTTTCACAGAAAGGTGACCAAGCAATGGTGTCTGAGATGTTTAGATTGATGATTGAAGATGGTGTTGAGCCTGATGTGGTATCATGGACTTCTGTTATATCTGGTTTTGTGCAGAACTTTCGAAATAAGGAAGCATTTGACACGTTTAAGCATATGTTGCGTCATGGGTTCTGCCCAACTTCAGCTACTATCAGCACCCTTTTGCCTGCTTGTGCTACTGCAGCAAGAGTGAGGGTTGGGAAGGAGATTCATGGGTATGCTTTGGTGAGTGGAGTGGAGGAAGATATTTTTGTAAGGAGTGCGCTGGTTGACATGTATGCAAAATGTGGCTTCATTTCTGAAGCGAGGACACTGTTTGGTAGGATGCCAGAGAAGAACACGGTTACGTGGAACTCGATCATTTTTGGTTTTGCAAATCATGGGTATTGTGAAGAAGCTGTTGAGCTCTTCAATCAGATGGAGATGCAAAGGGAAGCCAAGCTGGATCATTTGACTTTCACGGCAGCTCTCACTGCATGCAGTCATGTTGGAGATATTGAACTTGGGCAAAGGCTATTCAAGATCATGCAAGAAAAGTACAATATTGAGCCGAGACTGGAGCATTATGCGTGCATGGTGGATCTCTTTGGTCGAGCAGGGAAACTGGACGAAGCATATTGCATGATCAAGACAATGCCTATCGAACCTGATATGTTTGTATGGGGTGCATTTCTGGCTGCTTGTAGAAATCATGGGCATGTGGAGCTTGCGGAAGTGGCTGCTATGCATCTGTCTGAATTAGAGCCCGAGAGTGCTGCGAACCGTCTTCTGTTGTCCAGCCTATATGCCGATGCTGGTAAATGGGGCAAGGTTGAGAGGATCAAGAAAAGGATTAAGGGGGGAAAACTCAAAAAACTTCAAGGGTTGAGTTGGATTGATAATTGATAATATAATAGATTGGCAGAGATCATGTGTTTTGCTCAGCACAATTATACACTCGCAAAATATCTTCACCACTCTTCCACCTTTTTTTTTCTTCTTAATCTCTTTCTTTCTATTACATCGTATCACCTTTTGCATCTTTCACTTCACCACCCAACACCGTTTCGCATAGGTACACAATTAAACGGCTCAATCAGTGTAAGTTTGTTTTTAAACAATCCTCACATATGTCCGTCTAGACCAATTGTTAGATGGTCAGTCTGCAAACCCATTCGCATGTCTTTTTTAAATGTTTTTTTACTTTTCTTTTAATTTTTTTAATTTTCTTTTTTTCACTATTTTTAAATAATTAAAACATTAAAATTATTTTTAATGTTTAATTAAAATTATTATCTTTAAATGTTAACGAGTTAACCGGCAAACTTACGTGTTTAACCCATTGAAATAAAAAAATATACAGGGCACTTATTTTAGACTCAAGCTTATAAATTTGTGAGCTCTTGCGGGGTCAATCGCAAACCAAAACCTGGATATTCCACTCTAGTTTTGTTTCTTTAAAAAGAAGAGGATAACAAACTATTTTGGGGTATCGACAGAAAAAAAAAACTATTTTGGGCGTAAGTGCTCCTCATACGGCAACAATTCAAATGTTCTTTTAGGGTGCAGCTTTGGAAAAGAATATCTTGTCCATATAACCTACATCCTCTTTTGGATATTATAATGACCAGTAGAACAGACCGTTTAAAATGTGATGAAATGGAACGGAAATTGATAGAGTGCACTTCATTCAATTTAATCCAATATCTTTTTCTTTATTCCGTTCAATCATTCAGAACTAAATATTAATTATGTTTTCTCGTTTTAGACAATACAAATGTTAATAACATATTGTTGAAAAGGAATTTTTTAACATACTCTATATTATCTGATACAAAATTTATGGGTCATACTAAATTATACGGCTTTCACTTTTTATTTAATGATATTTACTACTTATTTAAAAATTCACATATATTTCACATGATAATAAAAAGTGACTAGAAATTTTGTTGCTTATATTCTTTTTCAAATAAACTCCGCCAAGATTGCTCAGGCAGCATATGGTGCAAGTTTTTCAATTGAATATCACACACTTGCCCCGAAGTGAATCAGCTCGGAGAAACTTTTGTTCTGACAACATACAACGAACAATTTGCTTCATTCCTCGCAAACTTTTATTTTCTAGCGAAAAGGACTTGTGGTCCATTTTTCATATTTAAAGAATTTATTGGGGAACCTAAACTTTACTCTCTAATTTCTCCAAGAAACCTAATCCACTAGAGGCATTTACGCCCCAGCGATCGATTCCACGACCCCCATTATTCTTTTTTATTATTATTTAAAGGAGAATGTTGGCATTGGGTGCCTTTTCTTTTAATCCATTCAGGTTTCCTTTAATTGACCTCCAACCAGCTCTCCTTGTGCTTTGAATCTTTTAGCTACTTTTTATCCTTTCATTTTAAAAATTCAATACGCAAAGCAGTACAAGGAAGGCACAAGCTTAAACAAGCCTTATCCACTAGATGAATGTGTTCAATAAGAGTACAAATAAGTACTACCGAAAGAAGTAAACTTACAAACTTTATAGATCGACCTTCCCCAAACTCCTATTTATTTTGATCAAAATATATTGTGCCTTCCCTTCGTTAGTGCATACTCTCTAAATCAAGTAAACCATAGAATGGTTGACGTCTGCCCGTTAACACAAAAAGACCACAAGTGCAGTTACTTTTCTTAAAGGTAAAGAGACAAGTGCATTGCGTCAGGAGTCAAACAAGAACTCTTAACGGTAGAGATGTGAGTGTGTTTGGGTGTCTGCGTGCGTTGTGCCTCTGTGTATGCAAAATAAAAATCCCGTTCTTCTCCCTCTGTAACGTTTCTTAGCATGAAAACCGATAGCATTCAGTTTAAGAAAATGGAAGCAAGAGCTTAAAGATATAGAAATACATTTGCCAGATCATGGGATAAATGTTTGCTGAATGCTGTTCAGTCTCTCTTTTATTCAATTTTGCAATGATTCTGAAAAAGAAGGTCAACACATCCAGTATTACACAATAGAATAGAATTATAATTTATGAATCAGAGAACTAGTTAAGAATTTACTTTAGGATCAGCTGTCTAAGCAGAGACCAAAAGAACTTTGACAGAGTTCTCGTCGTACAATTAGGTGACAGACTGACATGAATTAGAGATGCCTGCCAATAACTTTATACATCTGCCCAAAGGGTACATACTACTGATTCAGATTGTAATTTGGCTCCACAAAGTCTTCATATACTTGCTTTAAGAATCGGTTTGTATGATTTCCAGGGTGATACTCATGATCAATGCAGCTACTTCCCTTCTCGTCTTTTTAAAGTCATGACAAACAAATAAATCTTTGAATCTACAAAAGTGGCATCACACAGAAAATAAATTATAATTTTTACTGCCCAAACAATATGAATCTTTACGGCATTAAAAAAAAAATCAATTAGCGACAAGAACTTAAAATGTCGAAGAATCTGGGCAATCTTAGTATAAATTCAAATGAAGATATACATACCTAGCCTCTGAAAAGAAAACGAAAGTATCACAAGATGGTCCAATGAAAAATACTTTCTACATTAGACAGCATAAGAATACCGTCAAAAAACATTTTAAACAAAGACCAAAACTCATCTGAGCATCAAAGAAACACGCTCATTTCTCATCCTTCTTTTAACAAAATCAGCAAGCAATAGAGAAAACAGATTATTCTATTCGCTCCAAATCTAATTCAAATTCAAAAATAAAATAGAGTCCCCCATTGCCAGCTATTATTAAGTGTGGAAGCGAGGGAGGACTCTACTAAGAGCTCAAACCCTATGCAGTGTGCTGTGCTCAAAGAAAATATGACTTCAGTTCAAGACACATAACCATTAATTAACCTTTATAGCTGCAATTAAATCCAAATCAGAAGAAAAAGATGGTGATAGCTAATAGCTAACCTTGAGTGAGAAAAAAGCGGAAGATGAATTATTTATCATTAGGAGCAAGATGAGGCCAATCCCTTTGGTGCAACATGTTATAAGGATGGTAACCGGAAGTGGCGGAAGAAGTAGGCATGGGGATGGCCATGGGGCCATGGGCATGAGGCATGCCAAGAACAGGCATGGACATCATAGGAGGTGGATAAGGCATGGGAATGGGAACAGGAAGATGGCCATTGCCATGGGAATGAGCACTGGGAGTACCAGAGTCATGCAAACTCTGAGGCACAGGAGTCGAAGCGAATAACTGATCGGAGGAAGAAGGACCCTCGTTCGAGAGTCCCTGCATCCTCTTCAAGTATAGCCGATACTTCTGTAGGTGGCTAGCCACATTCTCTCGAGTCAACCCCTCCACGTTCATCAACTGCATAATCGTTTTAGGAACCGCGTTCTTGATCCCTAGGTGCGCCACCACGTCAACGAACCGCTTGTGCAGCTGCGGGGTCCACACCAACCTCGGCCGCTTCAGCGTCGTCCTGTCCGCCGAGTTCTCCGTGCGAACCGCCGAATCCGCCTCCTCCACGCAATCGATCTTCCGCTGTTTCCTGGAATCGGAGCCAGAACCGTCCCGATCCGTGTCGTCGTCGTCGTCTTCGTCGTAGACGTTGTTGTTGTTGGAGGAGAACGCCTGGTGCACGCTTCCACCGCCGCGGAGCGTGGAGAGGGTATTGCGTGAGGCACGGTTGACGTCGAAAAGTGTGCGGTGGGGCTCCGGCGAGATGCTGAAGGCGGTGGCTAGCTCCGGCGGAATCAGCGGCTGAGATAGAGGTGTGAGATCGTTGGCGGTGGGGAGACCCAACTCCCACTCCATCACGCGCTCTTCATCGTACTCGCTCGTCTTCACCTCTTCCCCCATTCAGTTACTTGTAAGGGCCAAAACAAATTAACCGTTTCTCTCTCCTCGCCCTCTGAGACTAACTGTTTGAGATACCTGAAACGGTTTCGTTATTGGATTCGGATCCGAACGGTGAAACGAAAAAAATGATGGATTGAACGAATGATGGATTGAATTGGATAGATAGAAGATTTTCGAGACGGAGAGTTCGAAATCGAAATCGCAATTCGTTGTTGTGTTGTGAAGATATTTCGTGCGATTCGGCGGTGTGTGTGCGCTTTGGCAACAGGGAAAGTGAGGGAAGAAGGAAGGAAGATAATAAATAAATAATAATAAAGATGAATGAAATAATGCTCCTAATTTATTTTCTGAATTATAATTTGGGGGAAATTGTGAAAAGGAGAGAAAAAGTGCAATATCTTATTCCAGATGGGCGTTGTTGTGGTGCCAACGTGGACGACTTAGCCAGATATTTTTGATCCTCTAAATATCTATCTTTCCCTTTTCAATATTGTTGTACACCGTCATCCATTTTTCACTATCTCGCTCGCTTCATATCAACCACACGTGCCTCCCCCTCGTGATGCCATTGCCACCATTTTTCATGTATAAATAAATATTCGTCATACTAATACTTAACCACTCATTAACAATACACTTATATTTAACTCTAATTTTAATTTAAGCTCGAAATTTAATTCAATTTTATTCTGAATATATTATTAAATCATTGCAATTATAATAATATAAATAAAATAATATTGTATTATTTTGCAATTTTTATCAATTTTTTAAAATAAAAATTATAAAATATTATTATATAACTTCTCGTTTAACATGTAATCTTAAATTTAAATTTAAGTAAATATAATCATATTAATAATCAAAGAAAGTTATTGTTTATAATAATTTATCTGTCTCAAACATAATTATTAAATCGTTCATATATTTTATCCTCAAGACTCATATAATATTAATTTTTAAATGCTTTAAGATTTAATACATATTTAGGTATTTAATTTAAAAATCACATTTTATATTTGAATAAACTTAAAAAACACAAAACTTATTTTAAATGTGCTTAAATATAATAAGAAATAAGTAGAAAAAAACGTAAATAATATTAATTATAAGTTATATATTTATAAATTATATATATATATATATATACACACACGTCAGAAATTAAAATTTTGTGTTTTTTCCTCCTCAAACCTTTTCTTCGTTGTAAATATAATTAAAGAAAGGGAAATGACGTAAGCTTACACGCATGCCACTATAGGATTATTAGAAATTCAACTAAAAATAAATTTGATAATGATATGATATCATGCTAAATAAATTAATTTCAACCGCTTAAAATGCTACTGGACACCCATTAGTGCATTTTCTGGTTTATTCTCAAACGCAACCGTGCGAAAAGTTACACCTCATTATCCTTAAGTAGCGTATTCGCGGGAATATTATTGTTCTAATATCATTTTTTTTATGTGTATTTATCAAATATTTTTTGTAGTTAATAAATTTATAAACTAAAAGAGCTTGTGAGAGATATATGAAGATAACTTGTATTTTTTTATAAGATTTTTTAATTTATATTGGTAAATTTATTAATATAATTTATCAAATAAAATGTTTAAAATAATCTTTAGATGTATCGAAAAGAGTAATTTTATTCTTTTTGTCGATAAGGTTGGACCTATCAAACAAGGCGTCCGTATATAGTGCACCTCAAATTAAAATTATTTTTTTTATTATTTGTTTGCTTCAACCATCCTTATAGAAAAAATACAAAGTTTTGAGTTTGGTAGCAAATTTGAAGATGTTAAGTCCTTTTAACTAATTAATGATTAAAATAATAAAATGAAATTATATTTAATATACTGAATATATTTTTTCTGAAGTTCAGAATGATATTTAAAGACTATAACAAAACTTATATTCCAAGTATTTTGAAGTACTTAAGGTAAGGTACATTTTAAAATTTACTTAATTTTATTTGTTAATTAATAATATTAAATATCCACGTTGTCAACCTATACTAATATTAAAACTTATATGAAAAAATGTTTATAACATTTAGTCTCTATATTTCAATAAATATTGTAGTTTTTAGTGCATAAAAGAAAAATAGAATCTAGATCTCTACCGTGTTGGTAGTAATTACTCTTTGATAATATACTTTTGCTTAAGCAAATTTAGTAAAAAAATAATCTTAGTTTAAGTCAAAAAATTTACTTAAGCTAAAATTGCAAAAAATTTTAAAATTTCATCTTTTCTTTTTTAAACTGTAGAAAAAATTAAGAAACATTTGTGTAAGATTATATAATCATACTTTATAATCATACAACAAAAATTTAAGCGTTTCAAAACATGTAATATCACAACTATCTCTCAACTAATTTCTCAAAGTTATCATTCCTATAATTCTTATTATTATTTTCAACAATTTAACTTAATTTTAAATAGTTCTACCTTGTTAATATTTAGAACAAGTAGCACACTAGATAATACATTTAAAAATATTTTGTAAAATAAAATATGTAATAGTCTTTGATAATTAAGTAGTTATTAATGAAAAATAAAATTTTTCCTAATTTTTTACAATTTAAAAATAAAAATAAAAATATAAATTTTTTTACAATTTTAGCTTAAGCAAATTTTTTTGTTTAAGTAAAAAATATTTTTTACTAAATTTACTTAAATAATTTTTTTTGACTAAAATAAAAATTACTTTTTATTAAATTTATTTAAATAAAACAAATTTTACTTAAAAAAAATATATGCTGCAAATTACAGTTCTTACTTGCAAAGAATATAAATCAAGAAAAATAATTATCGGAAGACGGTGTTTTAGTCCGCGGGAATGAGGCGGGGTTGTATGTGAACAATGTGACGTCAAAAAAGTAAAAAAGGTTTTTGGGCAAATGAGAATGCGAAAAGGCTCCAAAAGCCGAAAGGAAGAAAGTCGTTGAATAATGAATACAGCTCACAGCTGAAAGAGTGATCAAACGAACGGTGGTGATTGGTTTTGGTATTCAGAATCAGAACGCACTATTTTCTATGATAACTCATCACGCGGGGCTGAATCATAGGACGCCCATCCAATCACCGATCAGAGACTGGGACAAACTGCGCCGCTTTTTAAGTGCACACATTGTTAATATGTGCTCTTAGGAATTAAGATCAAGAAATAAAAATATTAAATATTTAAATATATAAATTTTATAATGATGATTAAATTATGTAAAACAGGGTGTTTATCCTTATTCTACTTAATTTGGAAAACTAAAATGAAATTATTATTTTAATATTATTTAATTTAATTTCATTTTAATAGACTTAATGATTCACTTGGACGTGGACCAAAAATAAAAATTAATAAATAAAAATTATTTAAATAAAAAAATAAAGAAAAGCAACAGAAAAACACAATTATTTTGAATGACAATTTTTTTCTTGTCTAGAATATGATTCAATTAAGTAAAAAAAATGATATATTTTACATTCATTACTTTAGGAACACGGTGACCCGCTGAGGAAATTTACAAAGCTTGCTATTTTCATCGCGTATATTGATTTCACATTAATTAACGCACTGTCCCAAAATATTAATTGAAACATGAAAAATTATTCAATTAATAATATGATTTATTAAATATAAAAAGAATTAATCATAATTTTAGTCATACAGAAAAACCATAAGTGCAAAATAATACATTGTAACTTCATAAAAATAATACTTTTTTTCAGGTTAAAAAAAATTACTCCTTTCAAATAAATAAACGCCTGTATGTTCAGGTTTAAGAAAACGATTTTAAGATAGTGTGAAAACAGCGATCTTTTAGAACTTTTTCAGAAGTTGTTCGTTGTAATTCTCAAAATAATTTAATTTATTCTATTCTATTCTATTTTTACAAAATTACATTTGAAATGTAATTTTTGGTAGAAAAATTATAAACAAACGCAATATAAATTAAACAGTCTCACTCTTAGTACACAAATTTATAGCAATCATCTTTCAAGACATTAATATATTCAATATTTTAATGTGCTGTAATTTTCCAGGAAAACAATGGCTCGTAGATATCATCAAGACTGGTATTATTTTAAATGCAACTTGGCTTCTGCCATCTGGTATGCCGATTATAAAACTTATCAAATCAATTAAATAAATATAAAAGGATCGTAGATAACGTTGTTTATTAGATGTTTACAACTACCACAAATAAAGAGTTGATATGCATAATTTCAAATCTTTTACTGGATGGGAATAGGATACAAAGTTAGGAACTACTAACAAATTTATAATATACTCAATACGCGAATATATCCAAGAAGAATCGAAGACTAGACATTGTTTTCCACGAAGGATGATACAGCCCATAGGAATTTCTCTTATAGCGTCTTGTGCATGTGAGAGCATGCGAGAATATTTGCAATAGCTCGTTGTGCAAGCTCCTTTTGTTCAAAATACACTGAGGATCAGTCATAAAATGTGTAATGTTAAAATTTATAATTATAAATAATTTAAATACACATGTATTATGTATAATATTTTAAAATTTCATTCAAATTCTATCTAATTTTTAAATAAACGGACCATCGATTATTTGTTCCTTAAATAAGTCAAGCACTGGTTTCAACCGAGCAATTTCATCATTAAGTAGTCTCTTGACATTGTGCTTCTGAGAATAACAATCCCATACGAGTGTTTAATAAAAACGTCAAATTCAAATTCACAGAAAGATAAATATGAGCTTGAATAGCGCCATTCATCAAAAGCATAAAATAATTTTTTCTAATCCATGACACTATGTTACAAAATCTATGACTAAATTTTAAGAACATTTTAACTATTTTAATAAATTATTATTGATTTTATCAAAATAAATTCTGAGATAAAAAAAGAGCATTAAAATGCAGTGCTTTGTAAAAACACTTCCCTTTCCATCATTTAAGACGTGATTGAACAAAAATGTAATAATAATAATAAAATAAATATCATTTTAGTCCGATAAAAAAATAATATAAATAAATAAATCATTTCTAAAATATTAAGAACAAAATTTAAATTGTTATGAAGTTAAATAAATTAATCAACATTTATAATTTTAAAGACAGTGGATGATAGTAAGTTATAATCACAGGGGCAGGAGAAAAAGGAAAAGCAAACTTTGGAAGAAAAAAATATACTGATGAAAGGGAAGAAGTGAATAAGCATACATGATTAAAAGAGAAAAAAACTGTCCTCGTCTAAACAAGAACAGCTCTCCACATGGCATCATTTTGTACAGTCGCGCGTGAAATCTTTACACCATAAAAAGGCTTGTATAGTCATTTTATCTCCTCTGCAGGGGCATCATCATCTCATTTAAATTCTTTGTATAAACTTAAAAGCTACAAAATGTACAGTTCTGCAGTACAAGCGACAACTTTATTTCCAATTGGCTACTACCACCCATCTCCACAGATAGGTAAACATAACCTCTTCATGAAGGAGGGAAAGAAGAAGAAGCGCACACTAGCCTCAGTTAGCTGTACAAGATTATTTTCCTAAGCCACCTAAGCAGGTTGAGGAGACTGAGCAGCAATTCTCCTTTCTGCAAGAAATTAAACCATGTATAATAACACTCCACATATCACAACTTAACAACAACTTGGCACCAAATGTCTTGGTCTTCGTGTGTGTGTATCCCGCGCATGCATTTATCATTTACGTGTATGCTTTCAGATGAAAGTGATTCTAAAGCATACACAGTGGATGCCCTAGTATAAAAGAGAACAAGCGAGAATGCAAATGAAAAATAAAACGGGAGGAGTAAGTACCTCCAGCAGCAACAAGTTTTTCTACACGTGCAACAATGTGCTTTCCGTAGGTGTACTTTTTCAATGCATTCAAATGAACCTTTATTCTTGAAAGAATCAGCTCGCGCTGTTGGTCATCACAAGTTTCCAGCACCTTTTGAACAACATAATTTGCAAATTGGTCCTTCATCATCGCCTGTATATAACACAAGTCTGATTTATCATTTTGCAAAACTTGAGAAAGATAGGTTGAGAGTGAACTAGCTAAAGCATTTATAACACTGCCAATCACAATCCTATTGAAAGAAATCTTGGGCAGGTACAAGTGATTGGAGTTCAAGACTGCGTGAAAGTTGATTGTTCTGTTCAAACGTGAAGGAGTTGTTCAATAAAAAAAGTCAGAACAGGTGTTATATGTCAAGCATATGCAATGAGATTGGAATCATGAGATCATTTGTTATCATTTATGATGGTATTGAACCTAAAAGAAGGCTTCCAATATCACCATTATCTGAGACTGGGTTTAAAAATGTACATTAGCGTTGCCTTCTAATCTGCCTCAAATAGAGAGCGGTAGCGGCATATATTAGAAAAAGTTCAACAAACCTGAAGAGGCTCATTTTCATCTGTGGAGCCAAGCATCTCATTCACTAATAATTGGCGTTCAGAAGGACCTCCAAAGGTCAAACATTTCTCCACAACATTGGAAGCAAACTTCTGTTGACTCATTTGAACTATCTTGCCAGCTAATTCCTTTATTATAGAAGAACGCTCATGAGGCTTCCCATGTTCCAGTACATGCTGTTATTAAGAAGAGAAGAAACCAAAAGCAAGAGATCAATTCATTTGTATAAATGACACACCACATGGATATTAAATCAAGTTGTAGCAAACAGTATCATGCTTATGAGGTAATGTAATATTAGGGGTAGTAGGGAACAGAAGCCCATATCATGTGTGAAAGAGAACAAACCTTGGATGGCATGTTAGAAGCTTAAAGTAAATAGGGCAGGAAGCTATAACATATAAGAACAGATTTTTAAAAACACATATTTATATGTAACAATTGTCACTGAAGCATTACACGCGATCCCAAGACATTCACAATAAATTAAGTTAAAAATCATAAACAAGAAATGTAAGTCTCTAGTTGAAAGCTTTCATGATACTAGTTACTGATAAGGATATAACGCAGTATGTAGAAGATCTGAAACCTGCAGATATGCTGTAAAGAAAATCAATATAAAGGAGAATAATCTCATTATACATTGTGACGATATATAGATACAATTAATATTTCTATTTATCAAAAATATCTTGATAGCAAGCTTGCAGTCGAGAATGGACATGCAGAAAACCATGCTCAAGGAAACAGAGAAAAACATGAGATATAAAACATAAGAACACACTTCCACTGATCATGGCAATTAGCAACACACTCAAATTATTTAGTAAGAAAAAAATTATAAACCTGAACAACGTAGTTTCCATACTGATCCTGAGCTAACATGCTAACTGCTCCTAAAATCTCATCCATAACTTTCTGCTGTGTCGTAGGGTCTTTGCAGTGCTCCAGTACTCTCTGTCATGTACAAGGTATGCTTGTAAGACAAATGATTTTAGGTACACAATAAGAGTAGTACAAGTGGCAAAGAAATCTTACCTGTATCACCCGGCAACCATATGGATGGGTTGAGAGTGACACAACTTGATCAAAAAATGTTGAGACAATAAAGTGGATTGCATCTTCAGGGACACATTCAATACACTTCTGAATGACATGATTACCATTCTGATCTCGTACACAACGCATGACATTACCATCAAGCTCTTGAACCATCTCTATCTTCTGATCCAGATCAACGACTTCAATGGCCTAGAGAGAGATACACAATTGAAAGAGCAAAAGTAAAATGATAAGATATTCAGAAAATTACAGATTCAGAGCCAAACATATAAATATCAACTACTGCCACCTTATAATCTCAATACCTTCTGGATGACTCGGCAACCATACATTTGAAGGCTAAGTGTCAAAACATGGCCAAGAAGTTTGTTGGCTAATTCTCTTCTCTGGGATGCAAGTCCATGCTCAAAAAACTACAACATATCATTATCAACTATAGCTTAAACAAGATTCTTGAAAGAGAATAATTCATTGAAAGAGTAATGATTACCTTTTGAACCACATAATTACCAAAGACATCAGTCATCAAAGCAAGGGCATGTGGCATGATTTCCTGATAAACCATGTTTTTTTCTTCTGTAGTAGCTGTTTCAAGCTTTTGTTGAATAAATCGGCTCCCATATTGATCGGCACTGCCAATGATATTAAATTAATTGAATTTATTTCTACATGGAGGCGGCATAAAAGGACCAAGCGGAAAAAAGTATACCTGAATTCAACAACATGAGTGGCAATTTCAGAGAGCTCAAAACACTTTGTTTTATTGCTTTTAAACTCTTCCAACAGAGTAGAACTTTCATCAATGTTTCCAGTATCTACATGCCAAGGTCCTATGACCCCAGCTAAATTCCTCATTCCAGATGCAAAACGCATATTCAGATCATTGTGCCTTATAGGACTTCCAGATCCAACTGGAGAAGTGGATACAACAGAGTTTGCCATTGGACTTCCTGGGTAAGATAACCCAACACCATATGCAGGATTTGCATAATAACCATGATGATTGGAGCTGCCTGATTTACCAGCCAATGGTACATTGTATTGAGATTTCTGAGGTGATAGGATCGATCCAAGATAAGCTTTCTGAAGCTCAAGTAAATTCATGTACGAATTCCCCAAGTAATTCCTGTCTATAGAGGGATCATTAAGAGCAGCAAGTTGCGCTGCGGCATAATCAGATGTCCTTAGGTACTGAAGATACATGGGATCAACAAAAGGAGCCTGAAGAGCATTGCCTGCAATTTGATTTCCCATCCTACCAAGATTATGCACATCAGACGGAGCACCAGCTCCAGAAGTCAAACCACCCCCAAGAATTCTTGAGTCCATTCCAGGGGCTGCCATTGCTGATGCTGCAGCAACATTTTCAAACAGGGGTGGCAAATTACCAGTGCTGAGTTGGTTAGTCATCAAGGATGCCAATGCTGGATTTCCAGCATACCCACTCAGACCATAGTTATTAAATGATGAATTTGTACTATCTAAAGGCTGGTACTGAGGTGGCAAACTACCTCCTCCACTAAAATGGGAGGTAGGTGATCCTTTGAAATATGAGTTACTAGAAGGAACAGTAGATTTTTGTAGCTCAACCTGCCTATCCAAGGATGGATTGTTGAGGTCTGACCCACCCCTGCTCTTACCGGAATTTTGCAAGTGTGCTGATTCAGACTTTTTTAAATATGCATGTTGCTTACCATGATCTTGACCACCTTGCCTACCAAAAAGATATCTCTGGTGATTATCAACATCTGCTTCAACCTGTGATGGCAAATGGTTTTCACCATCTAATACATCATCTGCTGACAAGTTCATCCCCGACAATGCAGCCACAATGTCTGCTGACTCATTGATGGCAGATGAAACACCATTAAATGCATCTGGACTGGCAATACCTCTCTTTTCAGTAGCAATGGCTCGCCCACCACCAATAGGTGTGACGCATGGACTAGGAGCCCTAGCAACAAGTTGCGGATCAGGAGTAGTGCTTCTTGACAAGGAAGATCCCAGTGCAGCAGCATATGAATATGAAGCTGGTGGGCCAATATTTTGGGCTGCAGATGATCCTTGAACATGCGATCCTGATCTCAAGGCATCAGTGGCTGTGGGCTCACGGCGCACATGAGCCAACTCAGCTTCAGCAGAATTCATAAGGTCATTTTCATCAAATGCATTACGACTGGATGGACGAGAAGGGAGGCCCGTGACAGAAGTATGACGCCCCAAATCATCCTGTGCAATTACTGGTCATAAATGACAAGTAGAAGAAAAAGGATACAAAAATAAAGAAATACAAGAAATAAAAATTTAAGCAAATAGATGCTAAATTCACTACAGAAATGTCAACAATTGATAGTAGGAAGTAAACTAAATATTGCTACAGAAAGCTTAAAAAATACAAAGGAAACAAATAATAATCTGAATATACCATATATAGAAAGATATAGCAAAAACACAGACTGTAAGACCAAAATCAACATGTTGTGTGCTATCACATGGTGAGATATAAAATGTGCCATATAAAATTCTTCAAAATGTGTTAGGTGCAAACAACAATCCAAAACCCAAGTAAATCAGTACACGTTCATCAAGCTTGGTTTGAGTGAGAAATTGAAACTGGTGCAGAAGCATGAACTGAATAAAGGAATGCAGCATTTACTGAATCGTGGGATAAAATTCTTAACAGAGACCAAGAGAAAGTAAGGGAAAGGCATGGAAGTTTAAGAGAAAATTTAGAGAGGAACAATCTATGCAAATTTTGATTTCTAAGATACAAAATGAACGACACACTGTATTGTGAGTACATCTCTGAATGTATGGTGAACTGTGTAGAGTAGAGTGTTGCAACTGAATCTGTTGGCTACACAGACTGACACACATGATACAACAACAGTATAGGTTATGGGATACACTAGATATGCACCACAGTATACAATATAGTATATGAATGTAGTAAATGTATTGTATGTATACTCTATTATTAAAAAACAAAATATGAATGTGGCTTAAAAGATTAAATGAGCCTAAAAGATTTTATGGTGAATGTGACAAATCAAGAAGATATAGCTTAACAATCAGTATCAATATTTCCAGCCAGTGTGAAAATAAAAGGCTATCTACTACAGGGAAATCACAAAGGATTATCAAGATAAACATGGGAAAAAAAGATCTGATGCATTCATACAATGTTTTGCTGCCATTTTCTGTCTCAACAAGCATTAGAAATAACCTTGTAGAAGCCAAAGCCACGGATTCACGTTGTCATTTAGCATTCCATTGAACAAAACTTAAAATCCCTCAAGAATTACAATGATAACTCAAAACATTAGAACAAGATCACACATCAGATCATAAAAATCAATTGACCCTATGCTTCATCTCAAAACCAATCAATTATGAAGTGCCACATATGAAATCAAAAACATAAAATGCCAAATCATGCAATATAGGAGAAAAAAAGAAACCAATCAATAGATGAAGAAGCAAGTCACCTGGAAAATTTCTGCAAAGCTCTTTTGTTTGCTCCTAAGCCCAAGTCCAGGCAAACCAATCAGTCCATCGCCACCCCAGTCAGCCGAACCTCTTGCTTTTTCATTATCCACCTCACTCTCTTGTTTCCTCATGTTAAAACCAGGCGGGGTCGAAAACAATGATCTACCACCATTATCATCAGTCCTGTTTACTTTCCTCCTATCTCCAATTCCACCCAGAACAGAAGCTCCACCTTTAAGTCTTTGTTGAAACCTCCAATCCTCCTTTGATAGCAAAGGAGGAGGAAGCCTGGGATTCAAATTCACATTGGAGTAATAGTACGAAAGATAAGCAGGATCAGACCTAAGCTCTTCTTCAGAAGCAATCCCATTCACATCTTTAGCTCCGGTAAACTCCGGAAAAGCGGCGGCAGCAGCACCGGTAGTACCACCACCACCACCACCACCAAACAGCCCTCCAACTGCACTCAAAGAACCCTCGACAGTTGGAGGCGCTGATCCACTCCTAAATATATTGAGCTCACGCTCACGATCATCAGCCTCCTGTCTACGTTGCTCACGAAGCAACATCCCTATCTCCTTCTCCAATTCATCACCAAAAGAACCCTCGTTACTCCCAAGCATCGGTCTTCTTCCCAATTCAGACAACATTTTCCAAAATCTCAATTTGATCACCACCCTCTAATCACCAACCTCATATAGTTACAACTGATCACTACCCACCACAACAAACCAAACCCTAATCCGAAAAACAACCCAAAAATTCAAACTTTTCACATCACAGAGCCTAAACGGCCATACCCCATATTAGCAACTTCAGAAAATTCTAACTTGCAGTTACTGGAAAAAGAAAAAAAATTAAGCTTTCCTCGTAAAAACTGCACCGAAGTCACTTCAAGAGCTGAAACAAAAACCACCCCAACAATCAAACAAAAAAAAGATTGCGAAATTCACTTTTAAGTTTCCCAGAGTTGGTTCCCATAATTATTGACAAGAAATTCCTAGGACATGCTTTCCCATACGATGATATTTATATACAAGAACAAAATTAACGTTGGAAAGTACAAGAAGGGAAGAGAAAACAGTGAGCTGAGAAATGGTTCACTGAGATCAAAAAAGGAAACAGTGAGAGAGTGATCAATCCGGCGGCGATTGGTTCTTACAAGAACCCTTAGGGTTTTGTTCCATCTCGAGGTGGATTAAATACAGACGATGATAGCAAGCAAACCCAAAACCAAAAATTTGGGTTTGGGTTTATTTTTTGTTTTTAAGTTTCCATTTATTTCTTGAATCTCGGAAATATCCAGAATATTTTATGTATTTCCTAAACATTAGGGGTAATTGACCAAGTGATAACCGACTCATGCCATTGCCAAAGAGAGAGAGATGGTGTTTATTTTCTTTTGCCCTCGTGTTCCAAAACAAGAAGCTGTCACCGACTGACACGTCCGTTTATTAGATTCGCTTGATGAGTAAAACAGGCCAAAAGGACAGTAAATTTCGCACCAGTTACCACTCTCCCTTCGGTTCAGTTCTGTTCTGTTGTGTTATGAATCTCATGATTTTTACTTTTCACATTATATGTTCTTAGTTTTTGTTACCTCCCTTTTTTACTATTACTACTCATTATTACTAATACTGGGCATGCCAGATTTGTGCCTCTCATATATTTCCCAAAATTCACATGCTTCTTTTCTTCCATTTTTATTTTTACATGTTCAATATATTTAATACTTTATTTTTAATAAAATCTTGCTATTATAAATTATTTAAACTCAATTTAAAAATTGATGAAAATTTTTAATAAAAAAATGTATTTGAAACTTTTAGTGAGTGTTCGCATAATACTTAATAAGGTTACCTTCTTTTCCTTGTTTCGACATTGATTTGTAATAGATCAATTCATATATTTAAAATTCATAAATTCAATGCTAGCGAAAGCAATCAATTTATTGACTCGCAAGGATCTAACCTCTAATTAATTGGGTAACTGCAACCGGCTGACCTTTTATTAACGTAGTTAGAGTCATAAATGGGGTCACCTGCAAAGAAGGGGAAAAAATGCCATAAATTCGTAATGTAAAGAATAAAAGTCCGCATATAGAACAAACGGTGAATCAGTGCGGTACGTTAGTAAATGAGGACTTATCTTCTTTTGTTCTGGTTTTAACAGTACGGAAGCAGTGTGGAATCACCCCTGCCAATCATGTAACAGGTTAGCTACATCAAGTCACCAACTCCTAATGAAAATTAATGAGAAAAATCATCAATTACAATGTCCCTTGATTTATTTTCATGCTGCATGGTTAAGAATAGATAGAAGCATTAGCGTTGATTGAAAATTTGTATGTGATGTGTATGCCATAAATATGTTTAAAGATCAGGATGTATAATCCTCAATAATGTATGAGGTGAATAAGCTAGGTCAGACAATAGCAACCCATTTTATTCCTTAAAATTTATACTAGTCTCAATTTAAAATTAATGGATTTTACTTATATTGAACTTTTTAATCATTTTTAATTAATAATTAAAATTGTATTATAAGAAACACATTAAAAATGGGTTTATAGTATTTTCTTAAGGTGGAGATATTTTTTTATAGAATAAAGAGATATGCATTAATAATTAAAAATTATTATAAATAATCAAAATTAAGATGTAAAAATTATATTATTTTAAATAATTACGTGATATTTTATCCAATAATAACTCTTTTTCCATCAAAACTACTTATAAGTTAATTTTCCAAATTATTATTTTTTTTATCCCCTGGTGTGTTTATACCTGTTTGAAAATGTAAAGATTCTCTCAAAGTGGCTTTTTTCCTTTGAAAAATATCTCATGATCTCATGGTCAATTGCTTACTAATGCAAAAAGAGATAGGAAAGGATGACTACTTTAGCTACTTGGGTTGGATGTGGGAATAGAGAGGAATCTATAATATATGTTTCGTGTGACTATTTTTATGCTGATTTTTCCCTGCTAGTTTGTCTTACTGGATTTACAAAAATCTATTTAACCCTTATTTGAGTAAATTTTCTAATTGGTAGCAACTCTTTAGTTTTATTACTTGGCATTTATGGAAAGCTAGGAATGCTTTTATCTTTCAAAATTGTTTTGTTCTTATCTTTACTTTGATTTGATAGATAGTTTATGATACCGATTACTGAGTATACTAAATTTTATTGCAGGAACATACACTTCTCCCTTTCCAGAATAACCATGGACCAAGCTAGGATCTGATGGGTCCTTCCTCCAAGGGGTTAGCTTAAATTAAACACAAATGAGGCTATGTGTCTTAATCTTCATGTTGCTGCCTATGGTGGTCTTCTCAGAGATTGAAAGGGAAACTTTGTGGTTAGTTTCCATATATCCCTACTTCCTTACACTTGATGTGACATATTTTAAGTTTATATTTATAATTTTATTTTGATTAGTAAACAATTTTCATATGTTTTATTTTTATATTTTTTTACTATTTTCTACTTATTTGAATACATTGGGCCTATTACAAATAAATGTTTTTATTTCATATTTTTTGTTATTCTGACCTCTAACTACTATTTTGGCCATAAATTTTTCTACACATATCATTTTTGGCTTATTTTAGTTGCATTGGATTCTACACATTCAGAGCTTCAAAATGCATATATGAATCACTTGATTTAGAGTTGTTTTCGATTTTTTTATGATTTTTTGAAGTTAAGGCAAATTTGTTGAATATTTTTGCAAGATTACATTTGGACCCTTGTTATTTAATAATTGTATTTGAGCTTTTACATATTACTAAGGCCCAAATTTTGGCCACTTAATTTACCCTAATTAAAATTTATAAATAGACTACTAAGATTTTGAATTAGGGTATGATGATGCAATTAGACATTTTAAAATTTTGAGACTTGGCCGAAATAAAAATAATTGTTTTTACTTTCTCTCAACCTCTCGTTCAATCTGCAGAATCTAAACGTCGTAATTCCAACTTGAGTTTTGCGCTAAATTGCTCTGAGTTTGTTCTCTTTTCTCTCTAATCTCTGAATTGTGTATTGCGATCGTAATTGACTTTTTTGTTGTTAGAATTCAAGTTAGAACTCAATTGATACTTTGACTTGATAATTAATGCGAATTAGGTTAAATGATTATTTGATTTAATTCGTAACTCTATTCAATCAAGTTATTCGATTGAATTAATAATTAAATTGGGAGCTTGTTCAAACGCGAATTTAAATCTTTAGATATTGTGATAGCCGGAGTTACACGCAGTTAATATTTTGTGGATTGGTTTTTTTAAATTTAATTTTACTCACTTTAATTCTATCCGTAATTTAATTTGATTAATTTGTAATTTTTAAAATTTCAAAAACTTTATTTGCAATTTTTAAAAGAAAACCTAAAATTGAATTTGACTGAGAATGTGTCTTTGTGAATCGACTTAGGTTTGGCTCTATATTATAAAATCTTTAGAAAACTTAGTTGTTTTGCTAGCGACTCGGCATCACCTATCAATACTCCCCTTGAAGTTGAGTTCTGGGGAATTTATTATGGCATCCAATTATTCCTACAACAAGCTGACCAGAACTCCTGTTGGTAGGCATGGAAACATGTCAAGCCAGACCTCACTCTAAATATGCCAAGCCCATAGCATAATTATTGGACCTAAACTTAGCTTGTTACTTGTTAAAGACTTTATTTTCAACCTATCTTGGCCTGTTTGGGTGGCCTGACTTGGCCTGAAACTTGTTAATAAAGCTAGCTGCAAAAAATATCTTAATAGGTCATCAAGCTTAGGTCAGCAAACACATAATAAGCAAGCCATAAATTGGTCTTTGAATACTAATTTTTGAATGATAATAATAATAATAATAATAATAATAATAATATTATATATATATATATATATATATGTGTGTGTGTGTGTGTGTATGTGTGTGTGTGTGTGTAAAAAAGTCAGTCTATCAAGTTTAACAAACTTTGTAAACAGCTCAGACCTAACCTATTTACTTAAACAGACCTTAAAAAAAATCTAAGCCTTGTTTATTTATTAAAGAGGTCAAGTCAAGCTAGGCCACAGACTCTTATCAGGCCAGGCTGTAGGCTCCTATCAGACCGCTTGATTTGTTTTCATCCATACTTATTAGATTGAAATTGACTGTCATGAATCCCTGCACAACATCCAACGAGTTCAAAGCACTCATCATCCTTTATTTTATGTTATATGTTAGATTAAGGACAATATTTTTAAGGAAGTCAACCATTATGCTGACAAGTTGGCAAAAGTTGGTCTTGATTTCCTTTCCCCTTTAGCTAGCTTTGTTGAAGCTTTTTGTGATTTGCTCCCTTTCTTATGCTTCGATTGGTGTGGTATCTGGACCCTTAGATCCACTCCTTAGTTTGATTTATTGTTTGGACTCTTAGTCCCTATTATTAGCAAACAACAACAACAATAATAATAATAACGTGATATCAAATATTTTTAAATTTTAAATTACTTATATATAATATATAATTTTTTATATCTAAATTTGTGATCTTAAGTTTAAGTTATAGTAAATAAAATTATTTTAAATACCTTAAAAGATAACTTTGTCACTCATAATAATTATGCTCATACTTAACTCAAACATTACTACCTTCAAATGATATATGTGGTCTAAACAAAAAAATACAATTAATTTTTGTCTCACTATCATATAAAACATGTTACTTTTACTTAAACTATTTCAACTACTAGTATTTATGATAAATTTATGATCAACACTTAAAATTTTATAAATATTATTATTTAGTGTTTTACATAATTTTAAAATTTAAATTATAATTAGTTGATCATTATTATTTCTAAATTGTATTTAAGAAAAATTTATTAGAATTAATCATGTATACAAATTTTTAGTTAATGACTATACAATGTTAAAAACAAAAAAAAAAACAAAAATAGTTATTTGATTGCAAATAACTTTTAATAAAAAATTATTAAAATTATCTTTATAAATTTTTTAATTTATTTAATATATTATTAAAATATATCTAAAATAAAAAAAATAATAAAGACATATTAATTTTTGTATTTTTTTATTAAAATCTTATTATTTTAAGAAATTATAGTTATATTTTATTTTATATATTAATATATATTAACTAAATTTTTATTATTTTATTTTAAATTTTTTATACATTATAAAAATAATTTCAATATAAAAAAACAAAGATAAATTATTGCAATTAAAAATAGTTATTTCATATTGCAATTTTATATTTTATGGTATTTTTTAAGAATAAAAAATAATAGCCACGCTGAAAAGTTTCATATAGGCCACAAGTCTATTGTAGGTAGAACATAATATAATACCAAAAACTTATTTTTTATCATAATTTATTACTTAATAAGAAATAAATATATAGATCACTATATATGAAGTCAAACTCTCAGAAAGGGTATTCTATTGTAAATGGTTCTTAACGAATGTCAACTAAAGCAGGCTTTGAAAACGCCTTCAAGATTATAGTGATGGAACACTCTCAACCTCCCCCTAGGCTACCGGATGGAGGTGATTCTTCTTCTGCTCGTATCTTCTTCTGTGATAAAGTTTTGGATAGTCATGCTCCTTTACCTAGGCTTGAAAAGAAGGATCTTATTAAGGCCAAATTGTTTCATATAGAATTAGAGGATGGTAATCGCCTTAAATCGAGGTGTTTTCTAGATGAGGATGTGGTGAAAGCTTTACGTGTTGCTTGGCAGGATGCTCTTTTGGTCAAGCTAGTGGGAAAATTTCTGGGCTTTTTTACCATGCGTGAGAAGCTACGGGCAATCTGGAAATCAATCGAAGATTTTGACTTGCTTGACATTGGTCATGGGTTCTTTATGGTGAAATTTGACTCTATTGCTAATAGAGAAAAAGTTATTTCAAATAGTCCTTAGTTAATCTTTGATCATTACCTTATATTTTGTGAATGGTCTCCTGATTTTATTGCTTCTGAGGACCACATTGATAGGACTTTGGTGTGGGTGAGATTCCCCTCATTGGGTATAGAATATTATAACGAGAGTCTTCATTTTGCTCTTGTTGCTATAGTTTGTAGGTCTGTCAAGGTGGACTTAACAACGTTATTGGCTTCACGGGATCGTTTCGCGAGAGTGTGTGTTGAAATTTCTTTGAATGAACCGGTGGTGGGAAAAGTTTGGTTCCAGAATCATTAGTTTCATGTAGAATATGAGGGTTTGCATTGGCTGTGTTCTGGTTGCGGTAGGTATAGGCATTTGTTGCGTTTTTGTCCCAATGTTCTCCCTGCTCCAGATCATGGGAATGGTTTATCAGAAGAACCGTTGTTGGTAGATGACCAGGGTGGCAAGTTAGGGATGGTTGTCTGGCAAGATGAGGTGGTAGAGGGTGAATCTGTTCAAGGTGCGCCTTTTTTGCAATCTGTAACAGTAACCAAGAATGGCGGAACGGATATTTTACATGGTGATTGGTTGATAGTCCAAAAAATGAAATGTGGTTTGAAATCACGCAACTCTAGCTACCAATTTAAAAGTGATAATAATGTTGCTAATTCAAATTTGAATCAAAATCCTTTTGATATTTTGGATAATTCAAAAAATGCAGATATTGTGGGAGAGCCTCTTGTGGCTGATGTGGCAGTGAATGTAAATCATGTTCTGAGTCAAAACGTTGATGTGGATAATAATAAGGTATTAAATCCCATTACTAAGGTTGGCATGGTTTCTACGAAGGTGAGGTCCAGCAATAAACCCTTGGATCGTTTCAAGAAGCATTCTCGACCTAGCTCTCCTAATGGCCCATGTGACGTGGGTGTGCCCCCTGACAAGGTTCACGGCCTCCTCCAAGTTCTGTGGGACCTGTATTGCTGGAAAAAGATTCTTTACTCATAGGTCCTAGGTTTTCTTATGCATGTTGCATGGAACATGCACAAGAAATTCCACGTCGAAGTCTCTCTCCAGCCATGCACACGGACCTTAATTTGAACCTGTTAGAGGTCATCAGATGGTCTTGTCCTTTGTACATTGGTGATCCAAAACCTCTTGATCAGGGTATTTTAGAAGGTTCGAATCTGCCTTACCCTATGAGGGATGTTGGGGACACTGTTATGACTTTTTTAGAGTGTAAAGATGATGATATTCTGGTGGACGAGACACCTCTCAATTTCTCTTCTGATGTAAAGTATTAATGTGGGTTCCCAACTCTCTTTTTTTATCTAGTTTATGATGAATCACCTGGATTGTTGTGTTCTTGCGTGGAATAGTAGAGGTGATGTGGGAAAGCATAACGTCTCTGATAGACGATGCTGAGTCGCTATCAAAACAACTAAATTTTCTAAAGATTTTCTAATATAGAGTCAAACCTAGGTCGATTTATGGAGACACATTCTCAGTCAAATTCAATTTTAGGTTTTTTTTAAATGTAAATAAAGTTTTTGGAGTTTTGAAAATTGCAAGTTAATTAAATTAAATTACGAATAGAATTAAAGTGAGTAAAAATGAATTAAGAAACATCAATCCACAGAATACCTTTGGCTATCACAGTATCTAAAGATTTAAATCTGCTTTTGAACAATTATCCAATTCAATTATTAATTCAATCAAATAACCTAATTGAATAATGTTACTAATTATCAAATCAAAGCATCAATCGAGTCTTAACTTAAATTCTAACAACAGAAAAGTCAATTACGATTGCAATACACAATTCTGAGATTAGAGAGAAAAAAGAACAAACTCAGAGTAATTTAGTGCAGAACTCAAGTCAAAATTACAGAGTTTGGATTCTGCAAGTTGAATGAGAGGTTTAGCCTTTCATCGAAGCACTTAACCCACGCAAAAATGAGAAAAGAATGAGAGAGTTTGAGAGAAAGTAAAAATAAGGATTTTTATTTTGGTCAAGTCTACAAATCTCAAAGTATCTAATTGCATCATACCCTAATCCATAACCTTATTAGTCTATTTATAGATTCTGATTAGGGTAAATTAAGTGGCCAAAATTTGGGTCTCAATAATATCTAAAAGTCCAAATATAATTATTAAATAACAAGGATCCAAATGCAATCTTGCAAAAATATTCAACAAATCTGTCTTAAATTCAAAAAATCATAAAAAATAAAAAATAAATCCAAATCCAGCGATCCATATATGCATTTTGATGCCCTGAATGTGTAAAATCCAATGCAAGTAGAATTAGCCAAAAACAATATCTATAAAAAAAAAAGTTATAGTTAAAATATTAGTCAGAGGTCAGAATAACCGAAAATACAAAATTAAAACATTTATTTGTAATAGGCCTAATTTATTTAAATAATTAGAAAATGGTAAAAACTATAAAAATAAAGCAGATGAAAAGTGTTTATTAATTAAAATAAAATTATAAATGTAAACCTAAAATATGTTACATCAATCTCATATCTTCAAAATTTATTAAGACGTTCTATGCTTGATTTATTGTTTTTATTTCAGGTACATACTCAATTTGCTCGAACGAGTAAGTTTTGGGAGCAGATGAACTTTGAGGTGGTTGCTATCCAAGAGGCACGGGGCCATTTAAGGGGCATTTAGACGTTAAAACAATGCCATTCGACATTTACTTATCATGTATTAAATTCTATGTATCAATTTATTACCATTACTATTTCCAAAGGTAATAGCACGTGGATATATTCAGGTGTGTATGCAAATCCTTCCCCTATTGAACAGTGTAAACTTTAGGATCACTTTCATGCTCCTCGTCCTATCATAGGTGCTTCTGAGTGACTTTAATGAAATAATTTTACCTTCTGATCAATGAGGAGACATCTTTTCTTATCAACGTGCCAGTTTGTTTGGAGATTTTATTGATGATTGTGATTTATTAACGTTAGATCAGGTTGGTGGTCATTTCACGTGGTACAAGATGGCTGCTAAGGATGGACCGCTTCATAAATAACTTGACCATGCTTTGGGTGATGTTGCTTGGAGAATGAAGTTTCCGGAAGCAATAGTGGAAGTTCTTCCCTGTGGTGGTTTCCCTAGACAAAAAAGGGTTCAACCCTTTCATTTTGAGACAGCCTGGTGTACTCATGGAGGTTATGAGGAAGTTGTTATCCAAGCTTGGGATCGAGGTGGTGACAATTTTGTGACTGCTTTGGAGTGTGTGCGCAAAGATTCTATAGTGTTCAATAAGGAAGTATTTGGTATTCAGAAACGTGGACGGCTTAGAGGGATAGAGCGATCAATGGAGAGGGTTGATTCTCTTTGTTTGCTTCATCTTTATCATCAATTTTTTCATCAGTACGAGCTCACGCTATTTCAAGAAGAAACTCTATGGTTTCAAAAATCTAAAGAGCAGTGGATCAAATTTGGTAATAAGAATACTAAATTCTTTCACACCTAGTCAGTTATCAGGAGAAAAAGTAACAAAATTCATGGCCTTTATTTAGCATTTGGGGTTTGGTTTAAAGATGATAAACAGCTTCAGGAAGGGGTTATTTTTTTAAATGTGTTTTTGGGACTTTTGATTGTGTGGCTTTTGATGTTTTATCCCTTAGTATGCCTCGTTTATTGGATGATGATATTTGGCGTCTTGGTATACTTCCTTCTAAAGAGGAGGTGTATACAACACTTTCAAGTATAAAGTCTTATAGAGCCCTTGGCCCAAATGGCTTTCAAGTTATATTCTATAAAATGTATTGGGATACAGTGGGTGATTCTTTATGGAAGGTAGTATGTGATGCATTTGAATTTGGAACTTTGGATCCACGTTTAGCTGATTTACTTATCACTCTCATTCCAAAGAATGATGATCTAAAGCGGTTTCGTGATTTTCGTCCAATTAGCCTGTGCAATGTTATTCATAAGTTGATCTCTAAAGTCCATATTAACAGGCTTCAACCCCTGTTACCATCCATTATTAGTCATTTTCAGAGTAGTTTCATCCTTGGTAGAAGCACAGTGGACAATGCTATCATTCTTCAAAAAATCATTCACTCCATGAAGAAATCAAAGAGTAAGAAAAGGGATTTGGTGTTGAAATTGGACATTGAGAAGGCTTATGACTTGGTTGAGTGGTGTTTTATGGAAAGGATTTTAATGGAGTATGGCTTTCCAAATAACGTTATTCATCTAATCATGCATAAGCCTTTCCTCCCTGAGTATTTCTATTCTTTGGAATGGTCATAAAACTTAATCGTTTTTACCTAGGAGAGGCCTTTGTCAAGGTGACCCTCTCTCTCCTTACCTTTTTGTACTTTGTCTTGAGAAGCTTGATTATATGATTAGTGAAGTCATAAGTGATGGTGCATGGTCCCCTTTTAAGCTTCCTCATGGTGGTCCGCATATATCACACTTGTTCTTTACTGATGATGTGCTCCTGTTTATCAAAGCATTACCATCTCAGGTTCACGCTATGATCTCTTTACTTGCAAAATTTAGTGAGGCTTCTGGATTATTTTTCAACCCTGATAAATCCAAGGCTCATGCTTCCTAAGGTGTGCTTGCTCGACATAAATAGAAAGTTTCAACAATTACCAATATTAGGTTCACTAATAATATTGGTAAATATCTTGGTTTTTATATGGTTCATGAAAAGACATTGCGTAGGGATTTTGAGCATCTTTTTGACAGGGTGAATTAACACTTGGCCTCTTGGAAAGGAAGACTTTTAAGCAGAGCAAGAAGGGTTTTGTTGGCCAATTCGGTTATGATAGCCATACCAGCATATACTATGCAATTGAATTGGCTTCCTCAAGCCGTGTATAATTCTCGAAATCGTTTGTCTTGTGAGTTTATTTGGAATGGCGGAGGAGCTAGGAAGTTACATCTTATAAAGCTGGACACTTTTATTTAACCCCATAAGAACAATGGCCTTGGCCTTAGAGCTGCACGTCTCCAGAATATTTTGCTCTATGGTAAACGAATATGGGATCTTTTTCATAACCAAGAGAAACTTTGGGTTCAAATGGTTTATTGAAAATATTAGCAACCTACTGTTGCTTTAATGCTTCATGTGCAGGGATCCTTGTTCTGGCAATCCTTGAGGAAGGCGTTCTTGGAATTAAAGGAAGGTTTTTGTCTAAAATTAGGCAATGATCAAGCTAGCTTTTGGTATGATGTTGGGCTTTAGGATGCGTCTCTATGCCTGCAGGTTCCATATGTACACATTCATGACGCAGACATTCATATTTGCGACCTCGTTTAAGGGGATCGTCTTCAGCTTCAACAATTATATACTCCTATTTCTGAGGAATTACATGCAACCTTGGAGCGTCTACTAGTTGTACTCCATCCTACTGTATACGATATGATGATTTGGGACAATAATCTTTCTAGGCACTATACTACTAAGGATGCTTATTTGTGGTTGTTGCATAAAAGATTTAGGACCCCAGATAACTCATGGGGCTGGTTGTGGAGATTACAAGTTTCAGAGAATCTTTATTTTTTCACTTGGCAAATTGTGCATGAAGCTCTTCCTACACGCTATTTCTTGGTTTCACATCACTGTCGAACTTCTTTGTTGTGCCTGTGTTGCTTTAATGTTGTTGAAGACCTATAGCACCTGTTCTTTGAATGTTCTATTTCACTGCAAGTGTGGCAGAGGTTTGGGGTTGATGTGCAATTATGCTCTCGGGATACCTTGGTGTGGAAATATTAGATCTGCTCTCAGGTTCATCATAGTAGTCCACTCGTGATCATTATTCTGTGGGAGTTGTGGTTGTTTCGAAACTTTGTTGTCTTCGCTAGTCTCCCGATCCCCTTATTTACGCTTGTTTTGAAGATTCAGCATCTAGTTTCTTATTTTAGGCGTGTTTATCAATGGGAGGAGGCTCCTACTTCTCATGTTGCTAAGTGGGTCTATTGTATTCATGTGCCTGATTTTCAAGTGGCTCTTCATGTGGATGGTAACGCATATGGGTGTCCTGAAGCGGTTGGGTTTAGGGGTTTAATCCGTGATAGTCGTGGGTGGTGGATTGTTGGCTTTTATGGAGATATTGGTGTGGCAAATAATCTTTATGCGGAGCTTCAAGATATTTTGCATGGTTTACATGTGGCTTGGAGCGAAGGTTTTAGAGCTTATTAAGAGTAGTAATATTTTAAATTACTATATATGTATATATATATATATATATATATATATATATATATATATATGAAAATTTTCATGTGTTTGTATGATTGATTATTGATGATGATGTGTATTGGGTGGTGATGTAAATGCGTGAGATGAATATAGATGCGTATAAGTGTGTTTGAATATGTTTTGGACTATATTGAAAAATTGGCTAAGTGTCTAGTACAGGGTGTTCTCGCTGCAACGAGAGATGTCTAGCTGTAGCGAAAGAGTCATACGAGGAAAGCGTGAAACTATCACCTTCTCGTTGTAGCGACAGTTTAGGGTGCATTATTCTGCAGAAACCAGGGTGCAATTTTTCCTGAGTTTTTCGCTGTAGCGAAAGGGCGTCGCTGCAGCGAGAGTGTGTCGTTGTAGCGAGCGTGTCACGATCTAAGGGGTGTTTGAAGAGTTTAGGGTTCGAAAAATCCATTTCTTATCCCTCCCTTTGAAATCCTCTCAGTTCTCTCCACTCCCAAGCCACTCTTACCAATTAAATTGACTCTAAAGCCGTTTGGAAGCTAAATTGAAGGTTGAAATCAAGTTTGAGACGCTTGGAGGTAAGTTTGTGAGTTAGGGTTTTTGATTTCTCGTTTCTCTTTCTTGTATTCTCAGTTTCTCATAGGGATTTCCATGTTTTAGGGACGAAAATCTGTGTGGGCAGCTATTCTATCGTTGATTTCGTGGTAGGTCGCCATTCTAAGGTAAAGGGGAGTAAATCCCAAACCCTAACCTTTCTTGGGTAGTTAAAATGGGAAACCGGTAATTATTTTGATAATCCTTCAAACAAAATTGGTAATAAAGGTTGTAAATAAAACTATTTTTTACGGAACACTACGTTTCCTGTGAGAAAACATGGTTTGAGGGTAGTTTGAATGATGCTAAACCCTGGGGTGATGGATTGTACGAATGGGCTAAGTCGTGAGAAATGTGGGTGATGGATTGTACGAATGGGCTAAGTCCAGAGGTGTCTGACCTCTGGCACTTTGTATTGATTGTGTGATGTATGATGATTTTCTGTGTTAGATGAATATCCCATGATGATTGAGGTATGTTGGCTTTGGTCGAACTAGGTTGTAATGGAAAGTGCTAGAGCATTGTGAACGAACAAGTAGGCTGATGGTTCCGTGAATTACCGAATGATGTGATGTTTGAAGCATGATATATCTATGTTGTTTGATAATTGGGTATGTTAAACAAGTGAAACTATATTATTGATATGATTGTTTGACTATTTTTTTCAAATAAAGAAATGGTTTTCTGTGTGATGTGATCACAGTGCCACAGTGACTATGGCTAGATGCGGTAAGAGCACGTGTGTAAATTGTTATGGTGTCGTGAGTGCATCGGTTATGAACTGAAATGAAGTGCTGGATAAAAGTGATTATAATATGGGGGCCAGAATAGATGAATGAATGTGATTGCAATACAAGTATTGTGGTACGACCCAAGAGGGTGTACTCATAATAAATGTATTATAATACACCAACTTATTTGGTCAAGAGTCGCGTATCATGACACATTACTCTATAAAAGAGTGTGGAAAAGAATGAGAAATGTGGCAGAGTTTAGATAGCTACAGTGATACAACTGAGGCTATAGAGTCTAGAGAAGATTTGGGAAATCTTGGGGAGATGAGGGTGGTGGATGTTAGTGTAGATAATGCACAATGACTTACTAAAAATAAAAGCATTCACAGGCGACACACTCATTTCCTGACAAGACTTCTGACTATACCTTTGCTAGAAGGGGCTGAGTCAGCACACGTGTATCTGTGTTACTGCGGCTATCTAAACTATGAAGTCCTCAAGGAATCCCAGGGGTATTGAATGTAAAAATGAAATAAATGTGAAAGTATGATGTGCATGGATTGGTATAGGAATCGTGCAGTCATAATATATGGATTGTAACATGTCGATTAGTGTTGTTATGATATATTGTTGTAATATATCGACGAGTGATATTAGGACACATGTGTTGTGACCTATTGATTTGACGTGCAAATCAGTAGAAAGATATATAATCTGGAATGGTCTGTAGGATTGATTGTTTGTTCTGTGCATGCTTCATGGTCATGACAACTTGGATGTTTTGCGTGTTATTGTTGATTTAATTCGTGTTAGGTAGTATTCTTAGTACTGTATGTGCATGTGCGTATTTATTTATGTTAAACCAGAGATTTAGTGGAGCGGAAGATACTCACTTTTACTAATATTTTTCAGGTAATAGGTGTGAAGAGATAAAGATATTTGGCCCGTTCTAAGATCATAATCCAAAGGTGTTAGAAGGAAGACTGCTTTGTAGGGATTAAATTAGTTTGAGAAATTGTATTATTTTATTGAACTACAATTTGGGTTGACCAAAGCTTGTAAATGACTTTAATGTTATATTTCACAATATAAATCCTCAAGCAGATTTTGATTGTAAAGGATATTTTGGAAATGTTCTTAGCGAAACTTCAAAATTTATATGTATTTCAAATGAATTGAATGGTTTGTTAAAAGTAAAGTTGAGTTTTATTTTATTATTTTAAAGTTTCAAAGTTTTACCCTTGGAAGCTTGACTTCTTTTGGAGTCTTATGAAATTTTCAAAAGAGGAAAATATAAAATTTTGTCTTTATTCTATTATTAATTTCAAGAATAGAAATGAATTTATTTTTACCAGTCGTGAAAATTTGTTTACTGTTAAAAGAAAATTTAAGGTGTTACAGCTTGGACCTTTGTCATAAGTATCTAGTAGTGATTGCTTCTATTTAGGAATGTCTTTGTCAATCTTAGCAAGTATATTTTTTTTGTAAGTTAGAACCTTATTGTAGTAGTGCCTTATAAATAGTGTGCTAAGTTGATTTTACTTCTTCCAACAGATGAAGTAATAACTTTGTTCATCGAGATATAATTTTATTATTTTTCTTACTTTTTGTTCTTATTCCTGTCTAACATTACCAAAAAAAATTTTCTCAAAAAGAGTTAAAATAATTCAAATAACAAAATAATAACAAACTATTAGATAAAGTATAAGGATTTATTATTGAAAAATTAGACATATGCTCTTAATAATTTATTTGAGTAAATCGTCTCTTTGTTTTAGTAGATATTGACTTACAATTTTTAGCCATATAAATTTTTTTAACTAATTATTGATATGTTTTCATCTTTTATTTATATGAACTATTTATTAAATAATTTTTTTTATTTTGACAATATTATATAGGATAAAAAATTACATATCTCAATTTTAACTAAAATTATAAAATTTAATGTATTAACAAAGTTAAAAGTTATAATTTTTATAAAATTTTATCATATATAACTTCCTATCCTTAATAAAATTACACATATTAAAAAAGTTTATATTAAATTAATGTGTCAAAGAATTTATCTAACTTAAAAATAATGTATTAATAAATTTTACACTTTTAAATAAGATATAAATTTTGTAATGATCCCATATATATGATTTATTAATTTTTGTTTAAACTCTATATTGTCTTTGTCATTTTAATATTATAGATAATATTTATTTAAAATATTTTAAAAAAAATATTTTTTCTCTAAACTATTAAAATATTTTTAAGAGATCTATAAAAAATATTAAAAGATAATTTATTAATAAATTTTGTTAACCTCAGTCCTATAAAAAAATTTATTAGAAAGAAAAATATTTATTATATTTTTATAACTTTAATATAATAATTGTATATTTTTTTATATTTTTTTTTATTTGTAAATGTTTAAACTCAACCCTAAAAATTAAAGTTAATAAAATCATATTAATAATTGGTATTTCATCTTATTTATTTATTTAGATTATTAACTAAAAAGTTAAGCATTTTGCTTAATAAAAATAATAATGATGCAATATCTATAAAAATTAAAAGTATTAATAAATGAGATATAAATAATTTTTTAAAACAATAATAAATATATTTTCAATATAAATAAATGCAAGTAAAAATATTATTTAAAAAATATCATACGTATAAAATAATAATAAAAAATATATTACTAAATTTAAATTTAATTATTACTTAATAAATAAAAATATTTAAAAATGATAATTAAAAAACATGTGAAATTTAAAAGTATAAAATTTAGTATATTTTATTTTTAATTAAATAAATTTATATTAAAAAAAATATTATTAAAAAGTTAAAGATCAATTAAATAATAAATTATTATTGTCAGTGCGTCATTATATTTTTATGTCCTCTAAATTAATTAAATAATATTAATAAAATAAATTATGTTATTATGTTAAAATTTGTAGAATTTAATATTTTATATTGATGTGTGTAAAAATTATATAAAAATATTAAAAATTGGTATAAAAAAAGTATTAATAAATATTGTATTTACCACATAAATAATAAACAATTTTATTTACAATTTTTTATTGATTTGTAAATAAATTATTTACAAAAATTATCATGTATATATATATATATATATATATATTGATAATAATATAATATATACTTTTAATTTGGTTACTTTAGTTATTATTAATAGATAAAAATAAATAAATAAATTTAAAAAATTAAATTAAATTTGAAATTAGTTTTTATAAATCTTCATAATTATGATCTTTGTTATAATTTGTAACTATTAATATTTATAAAAATCATCTGAAAAATTTAAAATAATGATAGTTTATTAAACTGAATTCATAAAAATTGTCAAAATTTATTTTAAAAACTTAAAAATAATTAGAATTGTAATAATAAAAAATTTAATTTGTATTATGTATAAATTAATAAATAAAATAATTTTCATTACAAGAGAGCAACATCCTTAATTTTTATGTTAGGCCTCATGTTTTTTAAAGTGAAGGCAAAACTTTAAGTAGCTAAATGCCTAAATGCTTTTCTTGCATTTGGTTATGACAACTGTTGCATAGTAGTAGATCCCACATCGAAGAGGTAAAGTAGAAGGAATGGCAATGGGCACTTATATATACAAGAAGAGAGCAATTGTGAAGGTTTTAAGAAAGGGTCAGTTGGCTAAATATGCCACGTTCACGCTTGTTGGGGAATGCTGTATGGCTATCAAGGCAAATGGCTGACACATTTTCTGGAAATTAATAGGGTTGGCTCGCTCAGCCGACCTTCATGTGCACGTAAAGAGCCTAGTTAGTGTTATATTATCTTTAAAAGTTATTATTTTTATTTAAAAATGATGTCTAATTAAAGAATAATAATTTTTTAAGGGTATTTATTATGATTAATTAATTTAATTCAGTATTTAGAGTTGATGTAAATATTTTTTATTTATAGTATTCTTAACGGAGTCAAGAGTCTATTATCAGTAATAAATTTTCATTAACTCTAATTATTAGATTGTGTGAATTTTTTAAAATATTATTTAAAATTTTCATTTTATATTTTAGGTATTAAAATTTTTTTATTGGTCTTTAAAATTTTGATGTCTAGTCTATTTAATAAATAAGTTTAGTTGAATCTAGATAGGGGATAGGTGCGCATTGGCGAAAATGAATTATATAGGTTTTTTTTTTAACCTTTTTTTGGTGTACGAGTTTAAAGGGAAGAAAAATTAATGAAAGAGAAGATTGTTTTTTAAATAAAATATTAATTTAAATAGATTAAATAATGACATATTAATTTAAACTGAAAAATTAGCATTCCCAACCCGTCTATATATTTCGTTCTCTTTTTTCATCAAAACTATCTGAGACAATTTATTTGAATTTGATAATACACGTATAGTCTGCGAAAAAGTGCATTAGTTTGGTTAATATTTTGATATTGGTGTGTAGAGATATTTATAAATCAATCTAAGAACAGACATTATAATCATTATAATTGAATATATAAATAAAGAGAAAAATAGGCAACAACATTACAGGCATGAGTCATGCTAGCTTTGGAAGTTTGGGATTATACAGCATCATATTTCATAAAGATATTGTTTTTTTTATCTTGCAACATTTTCGGCTTTAAGTTAGAATAAAATATGAATTAATTTTATTTTTTCCTAAGGTTCTATTAGTTTATTTTATTTTGGATTGAATTAACATTAAAGAATTTTATCTTTTCTCGTATATTTTTTCAATCATAATAGTTCTCATTAATTTCTTTATTTTTTAAAATAAAGTTTGAGGCTTTTAATTTAATTAACTTAATTATAATTTTTTTTATTTTCAGATTATTTTTATAAATATTAGTAGTTACAAATTTAATATAAAAATTATTTAATTCTATCCTATTAATTATAATCTTTTTATAAATTTAAATAACTTTGTGTATATTTCTTAACTTGAATCATAAAAAATAGTTATCATTTAAGTATATTTTCTTTTGAAAATATAAATACATATTTTTAATTCAATTTATAATTATTAAATTGAATAAATTACATTTTTAAAATATAAAATTTGTTGCTTAACTCAAATCATCATTGCTAAATTGGCTTGAGTCCACCTGGTTAGATGATTAGTTTAGGTTAGACTGAATAATTTTTTTCATCAAATTTGACCTAACTTAACCTACCTATGATCGCTTTTAATTTTATTTATATAATTTCCAACACACAGAGTTGTGCGGTCATTTGAAAAAAAATCAAATATTTATTATTATTACATGAAATTTTATATAATTTAATATTAATATGATGTTAATATAAAACTTTTTATATCATAAACCAATTAGAATTTACAGTTGACATAAATTTTAAATTAATTATTACTGATGATTTTTTTATTCAGTATTATATAACAATATAATATTTTTATACTATTATTATATTTTAATTAAATTTAAATTTATATAATAATTTTTTAAAAATTAAAAACTTTATTTTAATAAATTTTATAAAAATACAAAAATTATAAAATATTCTAAATTATTCATGCATCTCTTGCTAAACACATTTTTTGACGAATTATCTGGTCATTGTACCCAAAAATAAAAAATAAAAAAATAGCGTGATTTTTTTTCTTGCTATTTCTGCATTGCATGGGTGTTCAATTTTATTAATTGCACGAGTAAAAGTGACTCCATTTGACTTCAGATGTCCCACTCAAAATGATGCATATGCAATTTAATTTGTTTAAAAAATGTTTATTCAATCTAAATGGAAATTACGAACAATTTTTTGTTTCACAAAGTACATAACTGCAAAAATAGCTTGTTTAGCATTGTTATATGTCATAATAAAATTCACTGTTCTTAAGGTTATTTACACGTAAAAGTTAACTACTTTTTCCACATGCATGATTTTCTTTTTGTTCTGTTTAAGTTCACTTCAGCTAGAGTTTTCCCTCAATATACCGCACACGACATATTTTTGTTTTGCATGATAAAAAAAAATCACATTTTAATTATTTAGAAATAATTGATAATTCAGGTTGCATACCTCTCAGGCTCTCTCACTTGAGTACAACCAAAATTAGCAAATAAAAATAATAATATAAAACTATTTTGTTAATCAAATACTTGCAAAATTGTGAATCAATTTTATTACTTGCTTATTTACATTAAACATACATATTTTTCTTATAATAATAACTTTTTATGAATACTTTTCAAATTTTATTTGAAAAAAATTGCATAGTACAATGAATATTTGCTAATAATATTTTGCGAGTTTTTTTCAGAATAGTTTGACTTTCTCTTACCATTATTATTACTTAAGTATTTTTACAAAACCTTTATAGTGTGTACACTACATTGATATAATAATCTAAATACAACAAAGGATAACATTTTGAGAATTGAGTTGCATTCCAGTGGAGAGTTAATTAATTACTTAGAATTTTATCTTAATTGTTAAGGTTATAAGACTTCAGTTTGATGTGGGCTTTCAAGGTAATCATACGATCAAATTTTTTGAGTATGGTCAATTTGTTTTCTTTCAACTCGATTTCTTAAATAGGCCAATGAATATTATACATGTCAAAGTCATAATAATAACTTAAATTAGTTGATAGTCCTTGTCATTTTAGACTCATGAAAAATGAAACCTCTAATATTACACATGGAAGTCTCTCACTCTCTTAGGCCATAGAGGATGAAATTTATTTCTTCTTACTTATTGGAACCTTGAGAGTGATGACGCTTATACTATTGTTCAACTTAGTTATGTGAATGTTGGCATCGTGGCAATAGTGTTTAAGCAATTAATTCTATCTTTTTTATTTGAGGTAGTTGCTTATATTATAGAAAGCTTCGCTACCCACAACTTCTACTTGCTAAAACTTGAGTTACTACACATATTATCACAAGTCACAACCTCCCTTCCTTTGTCATTTTTTTTTATGTTGTCTTTTAACTTAGTACATATGTTTGTATTGTGCCCTTAGCTAGTCGGAACTTTTAATATTTAAACATGTTTGTTTGTTGTTTTTTTTTTTTTCCTTTTCCCTTCAAATAGTGGTTGCTTCAAGGTATAGGTTTTTTGTATTGGGGGACCACTAAATTTGTGTAATCATAATATTTTTCTTAGGGTGTTATTGATTGTGATCTTGAGATTTTCATATCTCCTTTAGTGCCCCTTTAAGCTTAGATTAGTCCTTTAAATACGGAGTGAATTACATTCATTTTCTCTAACTTTTAAGTACATTCTCTTTGAGCATTTGTTTAATTGCTTCTAACCTTAACTTGCCTATTCTAACTTACACAACTCTTTAGGGTCCAAATCCCTCGTATAGGATTAGGGAAAATTAGCTTGGTACATAATAAGGTTTACCTCTCCCGAGAACAACACACTTGGTGTGAATCTATCTAGGTGTTCTTAGGGGATTTGTGGTGTTATCACAGTCTTCAAGGTTTGTGAGAAATTATGAAGTTTTTACTATTGATTGTTCTCTCATTATCCCTCTTGTAGACGAATAAATAAACATAATATTAGTAAAACAAAATAAATTACTTTCTACAATATATTTTTATATTGGTTAATAACTACCTGATTTAATAAAAATTGCGATGACATTTTTAAAATTAACAATAATGTTTTTAACATTAGTTGTGAAATTAATCAATATAAAAAATACTTTATACATAAGTTATTTTCTGAATTAATGTAGAAAGTAAAAATAAAATTATAAAAATAAAAAACAAGTTAAAGTTTTGAAAAAACAAGTTTGGATAAATATATGAAATAGACATATAATATATATAAATCAGAGTTTAATATTAAAAGTTATACTTATTTAAAATTTATAACTAAAATTAAATTTTTTTTACATTATTATCTTTTGAACTAACATAAAATCAGTTGAAAATGAAAATATTTTATAGATGTGTACTAATATTTTTTACATTAATTCTAAAAATAATAGATATAAAAAGCACTTTTTACATTATTTTTAAACTTTTTATATTGTTTGTTCGTAAAACTGATGTAAAATGAATTCAAAATAAAATATTTTAAAAGTATGCGTTAGTAAAATAATATAAATTAGAGTTGATGAACACGAATTCTCACTTACATTCTTAAATTTCTATTAAAATTTTCACTTCATTTTATGTTTTTTTACACAATTAACAAACACAAATACAAACTCTTATCAGATATATTAATAATTTTATTTTACTTCATTTTGTGTTTATTTTTTATTAATAAATATTTTTTATTTATAAACTTAACAATGATTAACAAAATTGATGAAAGATTGATAATGAACACTACATATTGAATAAGATTGACAAACATTAACTATAAACACTATATATTTTTCATTTATAGATTTAACAAAGATAACATGTAAAAGACAAACGTTAATGCTATTAATATTAATAAATATCAACACCACTAAAAAATTATTTACTAAATTTAAGAGGAACACTGACACTATTAATAAATAAAAAAATGTTATTTTATATCAATTAATTAATTAATATAAAATCTACTCACTTACATATATTTACATGAATTTAGTGACACACGTTAAAAGTTATTTTTAAATGGATCTGAATTCTCTACAATTTTTGAGGAAATTGTAACTTGCAATTTAAATTCGCTTAAGCAAATTTAGCAAAAAGTAATTTTGGTACTAGTCAAAAAAATTCGCTTAACCCAAAATTATAAAAAATTTAAAAACTTCATCTTCTTTCTCTTTAAGCTACATAAGAGTTGAGTTGAGAAATATTTGTGTAAGATCATATGGTCACATTTTATGGTCATACAACAAAAACTTAAGTATTTTAAAACATGTAATAATACAACTATTTCTCAACAAATTTCTCAAAGTTATCATTCATATAATTCTTATTATCATTTTCAATAATTTAACTTGATTTCAAATGGTTCTACCTCACTAATATTTAACATAAGTAGCACACTAGACAATACATTTAAAATATTTGGTGAGATGAAATATGTAAGAGTCTTTAGTAATTAGGTAGTCATTGATAAGAAACAAAAATTTCTCGAATTTTCTGCAGTTTAGAGAGGAAGATGATGAAGTTTTAAATTAAGTAAAAATTATTTCGTTTAAGTAAATTTAAATGGCATGATGCAATTTTCTCTAAAACTAGAAAGGATCCAAATTCTTTTTTAAAATATGTAAAAGAATTTTTTTTTCCTGTCTTTAGTGTAAGTTAGTACTTTTGTATTTGACTACTTCAAGCTTACATCAAAAAGTCTGTCACATTATTGAATCGTTATTAGTGATCACATTGTTTTCATTCAGTAATCTACTATCTTTTTGTCCATCGTTCGGATAGAAAAAGCTTTACTTAGCAATAAACAACACGAATGAACTTGATTAGGTTTCATAGCATTCAATCAATTAAATCATTTTTGTTACTACTTCAATGCTTTTAATACCTTCAATTAATATATACTTTTAATATATAAAATCTCATCGAAATATATCAATTAAATTTAGATTTCATTTACCTTCAATTGAATTGTTATATGTCAATTCTCATATATGCTTTTAAAACGTTTAATCTTATCACTATATTAAAAATTATATATAAATCTTATATGTAAGTTTTTTCGTGTATAAATAACCATGTTAAAAAAATCAATTGAATAACATACGAATAAATTACTCCCTGTCGTTAGTTTAGTTTTCGTGTCAATTATCACTATTATTGATCCATAAGAGATTGGGGAGCTGAAGCCTGAAAGTCACCATTATCTATCAAAATGAAAGTGGTGAATGTGAATCCATGGTTTTATTCAACCGACCAGTCGTGACTAAGTTTGACTTTTCTTATTCGTAAAAATATTTCTTTTTACGTCAATATGCAACACCATTAAATCGTCACGCTATGGACCCAAAAATGATCTACAGTGAAATTAACCTTATGTTGACATAGTCAACAGACTTCATTCAACAGGTGTTTTGTAAATTTCGAAAGTTAAATCAACTGCGTTAAATTATTTTTGAAAATAAAATACATCTTTATAATTTAATACTTACAATTTAAAAATGTTCTTAATTGAGTTTTGTTGAAGGAGATGGATGAGTAGTTTGTTAATTTTATTCGTTTAATTTAAAAAATTGGAGGAAAGGAAAAAAATGAAAGGGTAAAATAATTTATAATTTAAAATTATATAAAATTTGTCTTGAGTTCTTATTTATTCTCCCATTCTTTTTATTAATATTAATAAAAACACAATAATATATTAATCATATTTCCCTTTTTTTTATTAAACGATAAATTCAATTGAAAACTATAAAATATGAAAGGTTATTGTGTAAATATTAAAGACGTATGAGTGTTAGTTGGAAAGAAAAATGAAATCGGTAGTCACAGAAAAAGAAAAAGAGGGCGTGAAAGTGGGGAACATGGAAAATGGAATTGTAGTGGGGCCTTTATATGGTCAATGGCACACACAGCTGTGACCTGTGTGATATGGAATCGAAAATTTTGCATTATCATATCTTTTTAATAAAATTAGTATTTTAAATTTCTTAACTAGGTTTAGTAGAATGTCTTTTAGTATTAATGTTGCATTATTATAAAATTTACTAGCAAAATTAAATTACAAATCTCTTTATAATTTAATTGCATCTTTATTCATTAAATATATTTATTTTAAATATTGACATTAATGAGTAAGATTAATAAATAAAATGAAGTTAATTAATTAAAGTATACAATTAAAAGTTAGAAGATATTATACATATATATATATATATATATATATATATTAGTAAAAAATTATTTAATAATTTTTATACTATGCAATTTTAGATAAATATTAGAACAAATAAAAAAAGGTAAAAGAAAAAAGAGCTGAAGACTTGTTTATTATTGTCTTTAAAATATTTACGAAAGAGCTGATAAATAATATTATTGATTAGTATGTTCAGAGTATATTAAAAATCATCAGGTAAATATATTGTTATTTTTTATATAATTTTTAAAAAATAATATATAATATTAGATACGTAATTTTATTTTTATTATTGAAATAACGAAATTAATATGAAAAACTATAGACACCAGAAAAATAATATTAGATAGTCGAAAATCACTAAAAATATTTATATGATTGGTTAATTATCATGTAACATATAAACAAATAATTTAATTGATAAAAAAAAGATGATTAAAATTGAAAAATGTGTGAGTGATGCAGTAATGAATGTTTAAGGAATCTTATGGGCGATGACAGGAACAGTAATCGCATTTGAAAAAATCACGTTCAAATCAAAATCGGCGTCGCAGTCAACGGTCAACACTCTATTTCTTATTTCTTCTTCCTCTCTCAATCGTCCTTCGCAAGTCACCAACCACGTCACCTTTTCTTTTTCTTAACTAAATTACACTCTCCTCTTCTCATAAATATTATATTTTATTATTTAATGTACACAATTATCAAGTATTTGTTTCTGAAAATAAAATAAAAGTTTGAAATGAAACATAATTAATTAAAATAATTATATAAAAAGGAGTGAGAAGTTGCCAAGTATGTTCTGTTCTAGTAACAGCAATAGGTTTTAACGTGTAGCTGAAACGCGTGGCCGAACACGCAAACGTTCCTCTTTTGTTTCACTGTTCAGACACGCTCCTCTCTTAAATTCACGCACCCCTCTTCTCATCGCTCTAGCATCTTCCTTCTCTCTCTCTCTCTCTCTGGTCAATAGCCAAGAGTATGAATACGGACACGCAACCCGGAACGCCGTCGTATTGGTGCTACAGCTGCACCCGTTTCGTTCATCTCACCGGCCACGACAACATCCTGTGTCCCAACTGCGAAAGTGGCTTCGTCGAAGAGATCCGCGCCGACCCGTCACCGCGCCACCGTCTCAGCCCCTTTCCCGACGACGACCCTCTATCCCTCCGGAGGCAAGGCTTTCGCCGGAGACGCCGCGACGCCGGCAACCGCTCCCCTTTTAACCCTGTCATCGTTCTTCGTGGCCCCGGAGATGCCGCCGTCGATCGCGACGGAGCCAGCACGTTTGAGCTCTACTACGACGACGGCGACGGCTCCGGCCTCCGCCCCCTGCCGCCGACCATGTCCGAGTTCCTCCTCGGCTCCGGCTTCGACCGCTTGCTGGAGCAGTTCGCGCAGATCGAGATGAACGGCTTTGGCCGGCCGGAGAATCCCCCGGCGTCGAAGGCGGCGATTGAGTCGATGCCGACGGTCGAGATCGGAGAGGCGCAGGTGGGAACCGATGCGCACTGCGCCGTTTGCAAAGAGGCGTTTGAGCTACACGCGGAGGCGCGTGAGTTGCCGTGCAAGCATATCTATCACTCCGATTGCATTCTTCCATGGCTTTCGATGCGAAACTCGTGTCCTGTGTGTCGCCACGAGCTTCCCTCGGATCTGGAAAGCAGAGTTTCGGGGCAGATCGACGAGGAAGCGATCGGGTTAACTATTTGGAGGTTGCCCGGTGGGGGATTCGCTGTGGGTAGATTTTCCGGCGGCCGAAGAGCCGGCGAGAGCCATTTTCCGGTGGTGTACACGGAAATGGATGGTGGGCTGAACGCAAACGGAGCTCCGAGAAGAATTTCTCGGTCGGTGAGAAGCAATAGGGTTAGGGAAAGTCGTGGATTTGGCAGATTTTTTCGAAGTTTCTTTTCATTCTTTGGGAGACTTGGTTCAAGGTCCTCTTCTTCTTCTTCGTCTTTGTCATCTTATTCTAGCTCTGAGCACGTTTCAATGAGCAGAAGCCATAGCCAAGTGAGTTCAGTGTTCAATAGAAACTCACGGAGACGTAACAGGACTTGGGTCTTGGAAGATTGATCGATGACAAGCATGGAAATTTTGCAAAGAATACTTTTTTTATTTTATTTTTCTCTTTGGGTTATGGGATTCATACTGTAAATAGCACTATAGAAGCAAGTGTAGTTTTCCCTCTCTGTGGGATTCATGAGGCAATAGAAGCTAGCTGCGTTATATGGTTGTTCTTGAGATGTGGTCGCTGAAGGGTGCAAATTTTGGGCTTTGAGAATTGATAAAGATTGTTGTTGTTGTGGGAGTGGAACAAGAACAAGCATGTGCATCTGTGCGCTTTCCAGTTGGCACCACTAACTGTAGCACTGGACCTGGCAGACATTGGGAAACAAGAATGATGCTTTGTTCCCCCGTGAACTTAATTATTTTTTTTTTTTTTAATATATTTGTTAGAATTCTTTCAAGATTATGTTCTTCGAGATGCCTCTCTCAACTTGCACCATAATGTTTTGACAACATGCCGATGATTAGATATTATGTAATGCACATGTCACTTTCCTTTGTAATTTCTTTTACATGGGAAATGCAATTTGAATGGACAGCAGCAAAACTATCGTTCTACTTGGGTAATCTTATCTTATCAAAAAATTTCCAAGTTTCTAATTGTTTCATAACTTTCCTTCTAATTTTGAGCTAGCTGTTCGTTTGTATGATGATTTGTAACTTGGATAATGGTGCTGGTTCCTGCTATTTTTTCACCTTTTCTCTTCTCCTAGCAACTTAATCAAAAGATAAAGGCTATTTTTCACCCTTACCATTAGTCTTTATTCTTTTTGTTCTGATGGTCTTGTTCAATTAGGGTATAACAGTTCTACTTGGCGGTGCAGCAGATTCCATAAAGGGTTCCCCTTTTTTGATTTATCTGCTTTGTTTTTTAATTGTCGCCGTAAACACGTCTCCAACTACTGTTTATATGCCTAGAAGATCCCATTTGATCCAGTATTTTGTTTATTACTTTCTCGCGTTTGGAACAAGGTATGCAAATGCGATTCTGAATTTTTCAACTTCCATTTGAAGTTTGAAAATTGATATTAGTTTGCCATGCTTTTGGGCTAACGCAGTTTGCAATTGTTGACCTTGAAAGCACTTGTCTTCTTCTCATTTATGAAGGTCTGGTTATTCTCGAATCGGTTCCTGAATTAGAGGAACCAGAGATGCAATTTGATCCAAGTGATAATTTTTTGAAATTAAGCCAAACTAATATCAATTTAAAGTTAATGAGCCTTAGAGCCCGAAGCCCCGAATGAATCTTGAACTATCGGGTCATTTCATATTAGAAATTTGAAATTCAAAAATTTAAATTTTGATATATTAAGAAATTAATATCTATTCATACTATTATATTATCAATTTATAAACTTTGTTTTTTAAAATTACATTCTTACATAACAAAAGAATATAATAATTGTCAAGAATGTATTCTATTATATTTTATTCTTCCTCTTCCTTAATAATTCTTTAATATCTTTAAACGTTATCTGAATTCAAAAATACTTATACATTGTATAAAAAATATTAATGTATAATTTAATTCATTTAAGTTTCGAATTTCCCTTCACCTATTCTTGAATCCATCAAGAGCCCAGCACTTGAGCAACCAACACAATTAACATTGATTAAAAACCAACAGCAAGTATAATTGGTAAATTAAAACTAGAATTAAGCATGATTGGAGGGCTAAACCCTCTTCCACCATAAACGCGCAATTATCAAAGAAAAACGAGAGATTCACTCTTTAGCTGGGCTAAGGCCTAAGAGTGGCTTTGCGTGAAGTGAATACCAACTTGTCCGAAGAAGTCTTGCGTGCTATATTAAGTGACCCATTGCGTACTCCCCTAAACTGCGCACCTTTCTCTCAAGGGATGATACTATGTTCTATTAGCCAGTTCCGTTACATTGTTTTGTGAGAAGGAACAAAATATTAATTATGTCAAAACAACAATTTTAATGGAAATACAGAGAGGCCACGTGGTATTATTCGTAAAAAGTTACTTCAAGTCACAATAAACTTGTTAAAAATTAATTATTAGTTTTTTTTAATTTTTTATTTTTATAATTAATTTGATTTAATAATTATAATTCAACCAGCTAGTTATAAATTATTATTATATTCTTTTACCATGAAAATTGTGAAAAAAAATTCATTATCTGACAAACATCTTGAACGAAACCTTTTTACCCTCTCATGATTTTGTTCTCGAACTTTTATCACTGACAACGATTTATGTACTGTCGAACTGGACAACTTACGATGATTAATTGTCTAAGGGCAACTGAATAATATATATATATATATATATATATATATATATGTGTGTATAAATATAAAAACAATTTTAAAAATCAAGAATAAAAACAAATAATTGACAAAAAAAAAGAAAAATAATGGAAGAGCACAGCTGATACACCAAGATCAAATAATTGTAAAACAACGAAGCTAAAAGAGTGACAATATAATAATGAAAATACATATGCATAGAGAAATAATGAATAAAAGAAGACTGATTTGCATCTACAAAAGAGATGCACGAATTTTTAAAATAATATAAAAAGTTTTAAAATGTAAAAACAATCTCTAAACAATTTAGTCATTTAAATAAAAAATTAATATTTTTTTCTAAATTTCTCCTATTTTTAAAACAATGCAAAAAAAAAAAAAAGAATTTTAACTCTCTCTTTACTTTTCTTTTTCTTTTTTCCAAAATTTTGAGCTAAATGACGTAAATTTTTAAAAAAAAAAAAACTCTCCTCCATTATATTCCCTTCCAATCAAAGCCACAGTGCGGTTTTATTAATATCAATGTTGATGTTTTCATTTAAAAAAAATCTTTAGAATCGAAATTCACTGGTATCTTCCATCATTCATTGTTGAAATGATATCTTAACTTACAACCGAAGATCAATTTTCAAACTTCAGAGAGTTAATTCCTTTTAAAATATATAAATTATCAAAACAAATTGTATCTTCTTTAATAAAAGGTTTCTTATATATGGTGAAAATAAAATCTTAATCACCACATTAGAAGATTTAATCATCCATCAATTAAGTCAAAATTTGTAGATAGTTTGGGTGTAAAAGCTAGGAATTACTTATTGGGGGCATGTCGGTGTTGGTTGTGAGCTTCCATCGGCGAAGGTTGCACCTTTCTGCATGCGAAGGAGGCGTGGCAATAGCAACGCAACGGCTCCATAATTAACAACTCGACGTGGCATCTCCTAAACTCTAGACTTCTCCTGAATTTACAACCTACCATTTCCAAATAAATAAATTGTTTCTTGTACGTCTACCCTTTTTCTTTTTCTTTTTCTAACAATAAAAAAATCAAATATTTAACGCTTGTTATGGAGAAAAGCTCACATGAATAATTAATTATTAAGAACAAAGTGTAGACTATATAAAATCGTATCGTTTTGTTTACTACAATGTTTTTGTAAATGGCATTTCTTTTATTTGATTTATATTACAGCACAGCAGTGAACCCCACCCCACGTCATCCAACACCAACAACGTAGATAGTAACGAAGCTATACCTGTCTGTCACATTTGGTATAAGTACAATTACAGCTCCTCTTCCACTCTGAACAACACTCCGTTTGGGGAAAATTTGATTTGGGTAAGTACGTTTATGGCTTTTTTACCGTACTATGTGTTTGGATGCTGGGGAGAGTAATTTACTCCTTTTTTTTTTTACAAGTTAGTTTAACCTCAGTTATTATACATCTATACATATATTTTTTGCAATTTTGCTATAACTGCTGTGGTTTGTGGGATTATGGGATGAGATTTATGATTCAATCTTCAAAGAATAACAATGATCTTTGCTGCATTTAATCATTAATCTATAGAAATGATTTTTGCTGTGATCAGTTATTCAATGTTCAGAAATTCAAGCGTGGATTTCTGTTTGTATGCTTCGTTTTGATTAGTATCCGAATTTGTGTATTGTATTTTTTAAAATATCAATAACCGAAGTTAGTGCCTGGCACAATTTTTGCAGGTATTGCCAGCTGAAAGAGTTGTTTGAAATGAGTTTTGTCTTCCGAGGGGGTAGGGGAGATATTGAAAGTGGATTTTCAGAATATGTTCCCGAAAGAACCTCCATGGTATGCTTAATGTGTGTGTGTGTGTGTGTGTGTGCGCTCGCTTTTTTCCTCACTCATTTCAAATTGTAATGAGTTAATAGCAATTCCCTCTGTTTTCTAAAGCTAGAGTTGGACTGTAATTCTAATGCTTCTTTTTCCCTCTTTTTCTATCAGAGGGTTCATCCAGCTAGGCCAGTTAATAGCAATTCTCTAGCTTTTCTTATTACAGGTGATGTAATCACTACAGTGTCTAATGCTTTACTGCTTCATGCGAGTAGTTTCTTAATCTGTATCTGACATGCTTCTTTGGCAGTTATTTTGATATTCATGATATTAAACTCCCCTCAGATGTTACATCATTTTTTGGTGAGTAATCACTTAAAATATTGCTAAATTTGATGCCATCACTATTTGGGATTTTACTTTCTCTTCTGCATTAAATTAAGGAAGTAATTGTTGCACAAATCCTTTCAGCTCTGGGTTGTACTGGCTATCTTTGTGATGGCTACAAGTCTGAGGATGTATGCAACTTGTCAACAGCTTCAAGCACAGACCAGGATTCATGCTGCTGCAGCCTCTGGGTTGCTTGGCCATACTGAATTCCGTCTTCACATGCCGTCCTCGATTGCAATTGCAACTCGAGGAAGATTGCAGGGACTTAGACTTCAGCTTGCACTTCTTGACCGTGAATTTGATGAGCTAGGTATTATTCTTCTGAGTTTCACCTCTGGACATTTATTTTGATATCTTTTCTATGTTGAAGATGCCTAAAATGGGTGCGGAAAACAATAAAGGCTTGTAAATATTTAATTTTGTTAAAATATGCATATTCATAAGCTTTTTGCTTGATTTTGTGGCAGATTATGACACTTTGAGAGCTCTAGACTCTGATACTGCTTCGAGTACTCATTCAATGACGGACGAAGAGATAAATGCCTTGCCTATTCACACATATAAAGTTCCAGCTCCTACAAAGTGAGTTCTGATTGTTTTCTTAAAAGAAATAATAATACCAATAATTCAGAATTTGGCATGCTGCATATGTGTGCATTTTTTGTCTCTATTTTTCTTTTATAGGTCAATGTTTGGAGGGTCACTTCGTCCTATTCTGCTGTTCTGTAGAACGCACCAACAGCTGAATTGTTGTTAGTGATTTTAAACTCCACAGTATTTTGTTTTAGAAACCCATTGAATGTGAAACATAAATCTTACTCCAGGCAGAAATAGGCATGCCACCGTGAAGCTGCTGAGTTGTATTTTGAAAACTTTGTGGAATATAGTGTGCAGACACCATCAGTTGCGACTCAAATTAGAAAACTAAATATTTCTTGCTAATGTTCATACAAAATTCGTGGTAAATTATATGTCATGCAGAAGAAACAATCACTGGCACTAGGTAATAAAATGATGATTTTGAAGGACTTATTGGCACTCATGCTTACTAGTTTACCGTTTGCAAGAAAGAGGCTGCACTGTTATTGGCTCAGGAAACACTATTTGATAAAGAGGAATGTGACAGACTTTCTAACATACTCTTTCTTGTTAGCTGAAATTTATTAGAAATTACAAAGTATAAGTGAGAATCATTAAATTAAGAGTGAAACTCACATGTTTTTTTTTATGATTTCCAATAAATTTAGCATATAATAGTGTGTTTGAAAGAGCGTGTTAGATAGTATGTTTTTAGCACTTTTCTTCAGTAAAAGCTTATTGAAATAAGTGCACCGGTATTAGGTTTCTTTTTATATGTTTAAGGTTCTCAAGGAAGGATAAGTGGTCAACAGGTTTAGTTTTCTCCTGTGTGGGACTATGTTTAAGTAAAGAAGAGCTAAACCATAATAATAAATTGATAAAATTTGTTATGTTAACAGAGATGGCTCAGCTGGTTTGGCATCCTCTTCAGGTGCAGCTGAGGTAAATATCTTTTATCTCTGTTTCTCCTTTTGGTTTTTTCAGTCTCACTAGTTTATTTGTGTTATGGTGTTCATGGTAATGATGATGTTAAAGTATCACTTGTTTTACTCGATTGTTAGCTTCATGCACCACCGGTTGTTCTGTATGAAGTTGCTGACTGCCACAAGTATTTTTGGAAATTCCCTGGCATATATATTGCAAATTATTTGATTTTTAGTCCTTTGTGATGTCCTCTTTATTGATATGCTTTTATAAAAAAAATTGCTTATATTTTATTCCATTCCCACTAGTAGTGTATGTTGGTTACTGCATCATTATGTAAATAAATAAAGTGACTATTTTGTATTCTTAGGAAGATCTTGGTTGAAATTGCCTCCTCTCAGTCTCAGTGGCTTCCCAACCTTCTTATTCCTTGAATGAAAATGATTTTTTTGTGACTTTCTTTAATGTTTCAATCAGATTAAACAGGAATGTGGAGGAACAGAGGCAGGTATCATCAAAGGTCCAGAAGATGAGTTGACATGTACTATATGCTTAGACCAAGTCAAAAGAGGGGAGCTTATTCGTAGTTTGCCATGCTTGCATCAGGTTCATTCATTGCCTATCTTTTTCTTTCTTCAATTTTTTTTAATTATTTACCACTAATGGAAATTAGTACTTGTCTCTTGAATTATCAGGTTTATTTTATGATAATCAATGCCATATTCAGTTAAAATTGCTGAATAAATGTAGTCAATATTAGTTGCTCGTTGTTGTTCTTGTGCTTTTGGCAGGATTGTGCTTCTATTTTTTCCAAAACACTCTCCTCAACGTGCCTAACTAACACATAATAATCAATTCTACTTAGCATATATCTCTGCTTTCTACTAAACTTGATTCATTTTCAAATCTGTAATCGTTTTGCATAATTAAAACATAACTACCGCCACTTAACTTCGTTCCAACTCATTCATCCTTCACTGAACTGACTAATACTTCAATATTACTTAATGCTGTAAATCGTGATTATGTCATTAATGACTACTTTCCTTCTTGATCTTCTTTCAGTTTCATGCCAATTGCATTGATCCATGGCTCCGGCAACAAGGAACATGTCCTGTGTGCAAATTTAGAATAGGGTCGATAAGTGGTGGAAGCAGGGAGAGCGAGACCAACGGTTCAGATATTGTGTAGCGTTATTCATATATGGCTATAAACTGCACTTTTTCTTATGTACAAGTATGTATATATTATTTGGTATTGGCGTATACACTAAGCTTGGCATGAGTATAAGAAGAATGCAGACCATGTTTAGCCACTTCACCTAACAAAAAGGGTGTAGCCTCTGTATCCACAAAATTTCTTAGATTTTCCGTAACATGCTTATTACTTGATGTATATATAATATAGCAATGACATTGATGTAATTAAGTGAGAAGTGAGGATGGTGTGATGCATCTTATCTTATAAAGATTAACATTTTTCTTTTTGAGGAGCACTCAAGTCCATCTCGATCCTCAGGCATGGTCTCTGAATGAACACCATTACAACTTCTGACTTAACAAAGTTTAAATAAGATTTGGATTAATTATACTTAGGCCCACTTAGGCAAGGGTGATTAGTTGTGACTATATAAATGCGTAAAATACTTGTTCTCTTGTAAAGTTTCCAAAATGTTTTTCTCTGTCGCCTTTGTTTTGCGTTCAAACCAAGAAAAATGATTTTGTCCTAAGCACTAATTTCTAAAATTTTGTGGTACGATAACGCTAATTTTTCCTTCATGTGATCGTCTCAACCAATGCCTATTATTAATGCATGCCTCCAACTCAAATCCGGCCAAGTGAATCCATGTGAACAGTTCTATAGATCTAATGAATCTACGAAAATAGTAGAGCTAGATTAGGTTAACTGTTATAGAAAAATTTGTGGGGTCATTTGTTTTTTTCAATTAAAGGTAGCCTATTATTAAATCTAGACCTTTTGATATTACTTTAAATTTGAGTTTATGCTTAATTCAACCTAAAAGTTAGAGCGTAAAGCGAAGGTTATTTTAAGGTTTATTATAATTTTTGTTTCAGCCATACAGTGAATGTGGGACTTCAACAAATGATGGTGGTTGGGTCTTTCGTGATGGATATGTAGCACAGTTTATTCATTCGTGAAAATATAAATCGTCAGCAAAAGTTATGAATGCAGAGAACAGGTTCGATTGTACACATTGGAGAGAGAATAAACCGTAACTGAATTTTGATGTCAGTCAAGTCTTAAAATCGGATAATTGTTATGTTGGCGCTTGATTGTTGTACCAAAATAAAAATGTTTCATTACTTGTTATTTTGTAGATATTAAATTGGTATAGATTAAATTCTAGTTCTAGGATGTATAACTAGGTTTATCCGCCACCGCCAGTTGAAACATGAAGTTTAATACTAACATGCTAAAACATTATAGTATTTGACTACTGCATGATTTCAAAATACAGTACTATCCATACAGTGTTTTTTAAGTATTTGTTTCATTTTGGCCTCATTTGATCAGTCACTCATTGTGCTGCATGTGATGAAGTATTGTATTTATCCTTTAAATTTTAAAATAAAAAAGCATCACGTTTTTTCTTGATCAGACGCAAAGAAGTATTAAATCAAATCTCTATCATACTATTTGGGATAAATGAATTGGCAATTGCACTTGGCTCAAGACAAGGAACATTGAAAAATAGTAAACAATGAAGATTTTAAGTTTGTTTAGTATCAAATATGAACTCAATCCATCATTGTGAATTTGACAGAAAACTGATGGATTGATTTTAGATGAATAAAGCCATCTATAATAAATTCTGTCTAACATTTGCATTTTAGTTTATGAAAGGAATGTTTGGTAGCTAAAAGGGTGTAGAAAAATAAGATAATACTATCTTCTATGGGTATGTCTTAAATAATTTAAGTAGGGCGTGAAAGGAAGTTTTGGGCAACAGTCAAATGGAGAGGGTTACACAAAAGGCTTCTTATAGTTGGCCTTCCATTTCTCTAATACCTGGTTTTAATGCTGTAATCTTGTAAGATGTGCAACTTCCCATATTTGGAATCATCTTAAAGAAAGAATAAATGCAGTGCCTAATTTCATTGACTCGTCAGACACTGAAAGAGAACTTACATAACATGCTTCAACTTCTTTGCATGCCTTTATAGTTGGAACCTATAAATATTGTATATTAATATTAGTGTTTATGTGAGATATAGAATGCTATGACCCTTTGCAGAATAGAGAGAGTTGCGAACTCAAAATCTTCCTCGTTGCTCAAGCTAAATGAATTATGACTTCTTCCTTTTAACCATCATGGTAACAAAATAGGCATTACTACAAAGTAAGTTCATGGTTAATATAAATTCGGTTATTTTTCACTAATAGAAGTTGAGTTCTGTGGGTCCCCAGAACAGAGATGTATTTCAAAAGCCCAATTTATATCAAAGTTCGTAGATTGTTGTCAATGTTGCTTTGATTATTTTGGCTTTATAATTAATCTTTCTATCTTAGTGATTAAGCCTACGATAGGGACGTTGATCCTAGACTAATTAACCGGAGAACCTACTCTGTGCCTGATTATGTGTCCTTTATTTTCCTTGCTAGAAGAAAAGGTTGATCAAATGTCCTTCTCCTTCTTTTGGCTCTGACTCACTTACTTACGGTACTGTTTAGTTGAGAAGTGTGCCATCACCAACCAGGCACACCCAATTAAGTCTTTAGTGAAAATGAGATGATTAATGTGACTTGAGCTAAGTGAATTTTTTGAGAAGGATTTGGAATTATTAGTATGGCTTAGTTAGCAAGCCTTAACGGTTGATTTGAAAAATGCCATTTTCCTCCTAAACGAATTTAACTATACGTGGATATGGTTGAGCCTGCAAACAATCGCTTTATCAAATTATAAATCGGTTTTACAGTTAACAATGTAAAATAAGAAATTTTATTTTTAATGCATTATGTTTTATAATTTTAATAAAAAATATTATATATAATTTTTTATTATGTGTCGTGAATACACATTAAAAAAATCAATTATAAGTTTATAAAAAATATTTCCACACCAAAATTTCATTTTTTTTACTGATATGCAATTCTCACAAATTCTGCCAACTAACAATGGAAAACTTGAAATACATTATGATTTTACTATTTTCAAACTCAGTTGTGTTCTAGTGTGTTTGAATTGCAATTTGGAATCTCAAATCATGGGTAAGACTTTTTTTAGAGGAAATCTAAACACACCTTTAGTATGTTAATTTAAGTTTACAAAGTAATACACTCTCACCATGACTTTATTGACCAAAAATTAAGTATTGTTTCTTATAAAACCTAAATTTGCACATATTTTTGGATATTATAACGTAATAACCGCAAGTTTACTCTTTAATTTACACAAACTCGAACTCATTAGTAATATCGTACAAGCCATGTAATTTAATTTACACCTGTCAGCAACTTGTTTCTATTTGCACTTTCAATTAATTAATAAATGCATTGGTTTTGTTTTGTTTTTTCCAAATTTTCTAGGAGACCACTTTTGTAAAATAAATCGTTGGCAAAAGTACATGAACAGCAGATGTTGGGTGCACATGGAAAAGAAACCTGTAATTAGGGAGTAAGAAATGGGCAAGTAAGTGAGACAAAAAAATGTAAATTAACGTTAGTGGCACTCCAAAGTATAAGAAAAAAAATGGGACCATACAGAGTAGGTAAAAGCCAATCTTATTCGGGTATGCTTTGTTTTGAAACATGGACACACTAAGATAAACCTATTCGACCAAACATTAATTTGTAATTTGTGTCTCAAACTACTCTATATATACAAACGAGTTCAACATGCAGTCAGTGTGACAAATTCTCTTTTATCCAAACTCACTTACTCACTCACTCTTTGCGACCCGAGACAACGTTTGTGCAGAACAAAATGATTGCAACTATTCCTTCATCATCAGCATTTTTTGTGGCATTCCTCTTTGCTACCAGCTTCCTCTCGACCTTTCCTGAAGTTGTTCTGGCTACTTCAAAGCAAGGAAGTGTCACAAGGCACTATAAGTTTGATGTAAGCATTGTATACTTATATGACAAGTACTAGCAATATGCGATTTTGAATACACTATTCAGTATACTCTTTATTAGTTTACTTCTAAAAAAGTGATACTTAATTTGTCTTTTTTAATTTTTAATTTAATTAATTATAAAGATTGTATTGAAAAGTGTATTGCTAGCAATCATACTTATACTGCAAAATGTTAGTAATACACTTTTGAATATATTAGTCAAAATTTATTAAAAAAAAAAAACTTGTAAGTCTTATTTTTAATTTAATGATTCATTTGCATATTTTTAATAGTTTTTAATAAATTTTAATTAATAATAAAAAATGTGTTAATCTTTTAACTCTTCTTTATTACATATATACACATGTACAAAGTGAGATGAGTTGATCTAAACTATTTATTTACAGTTGTACGTGTCAAATTTAATTAATTAGTTAAAAACATATTCACAATATATATATACACCTGATTTTATAGCCAATTAACGCGGCTAAACTAAATTAGCCTAAATGCCCACCAATTTCTACGACTTTGTGCGGAAAAAGTGTTACTAATCGATTTCTTATTACTTTTGCAGATAAGGCTGAAAAACTTTACAAGACTATGTCACACTAAAAGCGTAGTCACTGTTAATGGAAAATTCCCTGGGCCTAGAGTTGTTGCAAGAGAAGGTGATAGAATAGTAGTTAAGGTGGTTAATCATGTTCCAAATAATGTCAGCATACACTGGTATGAACTTGATTTCTTTAACTCATGATTTTTCATTAATTATTCTTGGCCTCTAAGACAAGCCAGTACAAAATAATGATCATATATTTTTTAGCATTTCTATGGTATGTTGTGCATCTTCTAGCTAGGATATGCCCATGCATGCGTTGGATTATATATATTGTGTGGCTGGTAACTAACGTATCCTCTTGACAATAATGGTTTGGATGAGAACAAAAATAGGCATGGAGTGAGACAACTTCGAAGTGGTTGGTCAGATGGTCCATCTTACATAACTCAATGCCCCATTCAAACTGGCCAGAGTTATGTGTACAACTTCACCATTGTTGGGCAAAGAGGGACTCTCTTTTGGCATGCCCACATTTCATGGTTAAGAGCCACTTTATATGGACCTCTTATCCTCCTCCCTAGGCGCAACGAATCTTACCCATTTCAGAAACCCTACAAGGAAGTCCCCATCCTCTTTGGTACATACTTCAGCCATTTATATTTTACACAAATTTTTCTAATTTCAACACAATGATTTGCATTTTCATTTCTCTATATTTTTTAAAGAAAATGATAACGAAAAAGAAATAATCTTTTTGATCTTTATCCTTTTAATGATCAATGTAGGTGAGTGGTGGAATGTGGATCCAGAAGCTGTCATTGCACAAGCCCTTCAGACAGGTGCTGGCCCAAATGTCTCTGATGCCTACACAATCAACGGACTTCCTGGACCCCTCTACAATTGCTCCAATAACGGTAACAGTTTCTTGAAGCTACTTAAACTAATATTAACCCATAGAAAAAAGCTACTTAATGAAAAATAAGTCAATTTTCCCTAAACCATATTTATAACCTAACTAACAAATTCACTAGGGTTATATTAATAGGTACAACTAGTGATCTTCTAAAAATATACTATCCTTTGGGTTCTATTTATAAAAAAAGATTTAATATAAATATATTAGTTGTTAATATTTTTTTATATTTTCATTCATTTAATGTAACGTAAAAGAGATCAATCGAACTTATTAATTAGAATCATATTAATTAAATATTTTTTTAATAAATACGACTAAGAAGTAATATTTATTGAGTTGTTAATTACTAAGTACTGATAATGAATTAATTGGTTTTGATGTGCATGGCGGATCATGGTCAACAGAGACAGACACATTCAGGTTAAGGGTGAAACCAGGGAAGACATATCTTCTTCGTTTGATCAACGCTGCACTCAACGATGAACTTTTTTTCAGCATTGCAAACCACACCCTGGTAACCGTTGAAGCTGATGCATCTTACGTTAAACCATTTGAATCTGAGATCATACTCATTGGGCCAGGACAAACCTCAAATGTTCTATTAAAGACAAAACCACAATACCCAAATGCCACTTTCTTCATGCTAGCAAGACCATATTTCACTGGGATGGGAACCTTTGACAATTCCACAGTTGCTGGCATTCTAGAGTACAAGAAACCACTTGCTTTAAAAAACGTTACCCCTTTGAAACCCTCACTTCCAGCCATCAATGACACTTCCTTTGTTGCCAACTTCAGTAGCAAATTTCGAAGTTTGAATAGTGCCAAGTACCGTGCCAACGTGCCTCAAACTATTGACAAGAGTTTTTTCTTCACGGTTGGACTTGGAACAAGTCCATGCCCAAAAAATCAAACCTGCCAAGGACCAAACAATAGTTCAAAGTTTGCTGCTTCCATAAACAACATATCTTTTGCTCTACCTTCTGTGGCACTTCTTCAACAACATTTCTTAGGGCAAGCTAATAATGGTATTTACACCACTGATTTCCCAGTTGTTCCATTGATGCCATTTAACTATACAGGGACCCCACCAAACAACACAAGGGTCACCAATGGAACCAAAACAGTGGTGATTCCGTTTAACACTAGAGTGCAAGTGGTGCTCCAAGACACAAGCATTTTGGGAGCTGAGAGCCACCCCTTGCACCTTCATGGATTTAATTTCTATGTTGTGGGTCAAGGTTTTGGAAACTTCAATCCTAACACTGACCCTCCAAAATTCAATCTTGTTGACCCCGTTGAAAGGAACACTGTTGGTGTGCCCTCTGGTGGTTGGGTTGCAATTCGATTCCTTGCTGACAACCCAGGTGCTCACACTCAAGCAATTATTATATATCATTCATATATCCTAATTTGAATTCTCTCATGATTATAAGTAATATGATATAATCACGTCAGAGAAAGAAAGACAATTTTTTTTTTATCAAATATGATCCATCCTAATTGAATATTATAAGTTTCACTGGTTAAAGTTGATTAAAAATTGTGTATTTTATTCACGTTAATATAATCATATCGTCTTATTTAACATTAGGAGAGAATAAATCTTTTATATTTTCACAAAAGAATATTTTTCTTTATTTACTTTGATCAACTTTTTGGATAATTTTTTCTTAAACTAAAAATTAACTATATTTATGTTCTTTTCTTTCTTTTTTTAGGGTTAACACATTGCACACAATTCAATTTTAGTTATTTTATTGGTGATCCACATACTAATCAATTTGATGAGTTATATGTGCAAAACAGGTGTTTGGTTGATGCACTGCCACTTTGATGTGCACCTTAGCTGGGGGTTGAGGATGGCTTGGATTGTTGAGGATGGGAAGCTCCCTAATCAAAAGTTGCCTCCTCCACCAGCTGATCTCCCTAAATGTTGATGATTTCTGGATCACTACCCTCATGCCAATTTTTTCTTCCTAAAGAAGCTTTCTTCTGCACCTTTTGATTTCCCAATTCTAAGTTAATTTCCGGATTTTTGGTTTGCCTACCATCAAAGAGTGAAGAGTCGTCAGTACTGGCATTTCAGTTTATCTTTATTTGTATTGATTTGAGATTCGGGATGACTTAACTATCTACCTGATTCCAGAAAAATAGAGGTAGGTGGTGTTATATCATCTGGAATATCAATGTACTTCCATTTCAAAGTTTAATAATAACATGCCTCAATTTAAATAATGTGTTTCTCATTTTCTCTCATTCTCTAGCTTAGTAATTTGTTGTCTTTGTCTTTTTGTTTTTCACTTTCATAATAGAATTGATGTAGTATCAACAAAATCACTCACACTGCTGGTATGTATATGAGCCACCATGTATTAGCAATGTCCCGAAGGAGTTGCTAGATGCATTTTTAACCTAATTATTTCCTCATTCATTGATTAAAATAATGAAACTATATAAATTTTATTTTCTCTTAAAATGAATAATTATCGCCTAATATAATTAAAAAATAATTTTACAGGTTTGTAGAAATTCATCGCTTCTTATTCAATAAATAGAAAAAAATTGAATATAGTTATTTGAGATCCAAATCTAGAGGGTATGTATTGTTGTTTTTACGTTCTTATTATCATTTTAATTTATTTATTTTTATGTAAAATTTAGTAGGATTATAAGAGAGAGAAGATGATATTTTAGATAAAAGTCACTTAAAAAATAATAATAAATATTTAGAAGTGATAGTAAATATATCTCTAAATTTATCACAAATAATGTGTCAAATATAATTTTAATTATTATCATTAAAAAATGTAAAGTTATAATTATACAAGATCAGCGAATATGATTTTAAGTTATTATTTTATAATTTATCATTTATTATTATTTTATTTGTATTTATAAGAAAACAATTTATTAAGCATCCATAATGGAATATTTTTAGGCATCGATCTTTTTATGTTTTTGAGATATATTATTAAGATGTAAGTATACCAAAAAAATTGAGATAAAAATAATTTAATATAATATCATACACGACAATATTTTTAGTGGTTCAAATTTCATTAATTTTAAGAAGATTTTATCATTTAAATTTTATCCTTTATTTTAAAAGTAAGTGATTAATATATTGTTGCAAATGGCATAACATAAATTACAAAGATAATTTTTACTGTTTTGTAAATTAAAAGAATATTTTATAAAATAATTATTATTGTTAATTTTATATAAATAAATAATAAAATTAATAATTTATTTAAAAAATATAAATAATTTAAATTTCTAAATATTAAAAGAATCACTCATAGCAATTAATTTCCCCCACTTTTTTGCGAGAAAAATCCACGTAATCGTACCTGTTTGCCATTTCAAGTTTCAGAAAACAAAGCCATCGTGCAGCTCCGTTGACTTAACACTCAAAGAGTGGAGGGTGCTTGCTCGTTCGTTGCAACAAACTCTGCTTGATATTACCGAATTCGTTGATCATACTTTATCCTTTGGTTCTATGCTGTCATAGCAACAATATTTGTTTCCTGGGCTTTGGCCAACATGTTTATAGAAAAAAAAAAACATCTTTTGATCTTATCAGCGGTGACAGAGAATTAGATAACATTGTTTCCTCCAAGCATGAATTTTTCAAGGATTGGGTGCTCCTTCTCGCGCTCGTCTCGTGCCAGAGTAAGCTTTCGCTTCTCTTTCACTCAATTCAATGCACAAATTTACGAGCAAACCAACAATACTTTAACTTCGACGACGCTCTTAAATGGGTCATAGATTTTTTCGCATGGTGATCGGAGACTGGGAACCCTTCTCGGAGCGCCTTGTGCGAATGTCTATTCCGACGAAGCCGAAGGGCTATTAGGGTTTTTTTAGGGGCTACTTGTCTTCTGCCAGAGGTCGCAGTAATGCCCTCGTTTCCAATTTCCCTGATTTTAAATGTGCTGCCGCAAAACCTAGGCTTCATCGATTGCTGTCCAGCGAAGCCCCAAAGAAGAAGAGTAAGTTTTATTGGCCGTTAGAGTGCGATTGAAGCTGCTTCGATTGCCTTCAGCAACTTTGCTTCTGGATTACAGTGCTGTGCTTCAGTTAGTGTTCTGATTAATATTTCTCCTTTTTGGCAGATTATGAGAACTTCTATCCCAAGGAACAGAAGGAAATTCCAAATGGAAATGACAACAAATATGAGTCCCAAGGTAAAAGAGAAACCTGGTGTGTCACCCTTTCTTATTCTGAATTAGGAAGCTGTCATGGCGAATTGTTTGAAAGTGATGGTCACAACTGATGTAATGAGCAAAATGGAAGGATGCCTTTCTCATGACTTAGATATTGATTATTCATGCGTTGTTCACTGGTGTGTTCGTGTGTTTTGATTTATATATACTCATGCGGGGGTTTTGTTATCCTTTATTTGCTATAATTTTTATATGTAGTTTTCTGCCATGTTGGAACTTGAGATGGTTTGCTCGTCTTTTGTTAGTCTAGACTTTTTAGAGTTGAGCTATTCTTTTATTGCATTTAACGCATGAACTTCATTTGTGATGGGAAGATGGAGAATCAAGTAGGATCCAATTCTTCTTGCCCATGGCCAAGGTTCAATTTTCGGTTGAGTCCAATTTTAAATCAAAACTTCACAGAATGGACATTTTGGGTTTTGAAATTTATGTTTCAATCCAAAAATATGCTCTCCCTCTCTCTCTCTCTTTTGTTGGTCTGCAATGATTTATCATATATCTGCATTCCAGTTTATCTTGCAATAAAGTGGCACCACTAACAACTTTTAACCCTTGACTTATCCTTTTGATGTCAGACGACTCAAACACAGATGCAGATAATCATGAAACTTTTGAAGGAGATTTTATAGAGAAATTTCTGAAAATAAGCACCCCATTTTTGGTGATGGGGCTATTTTTTACTTTCCGTTATCTGAGTTCTCTTAAACAAGACCAGGTAAGCATTACTTCAAATGTATTACCAGGGCCAGTAGTGGATTTAATTTGTTTATGTGGGTGGATTTGGGTTGAGTTGAGTTGAGAAACGAAATGTATGAATTTATACATTCTATATGACGAGTGCTGAGTGCAATGTTTCAAATGCTTGAGAAATGAACTTTTTTCTGTTAGACTCTATATGCCATAATGCCACGCTTATCTTGAAACTCTTGATGAATGGGAGAAAATGGAAATATACGGGAGATTATGAGAGATAAGATTTGAGTTTTTTCTGTTAGACTCTATATGCTGCTGGAATTGCCTGCTTAGATTGAAGCTTCATTATGCATCTGGTTGCAAGTCTTAAAATAGCTTGGCTTTTGAACTATGCTTGATATTTTTCTAGTTCTCTTTTGTTCTGAGGGTGCCTTTGCATGATAATTAGGGTGTGAATACAATCATTTGCCATTTGGCAATGAGATGAGTGTTTGCATCTGGTTTTTGTAGCTTTCTTATCTTTCATTTCGTTGTTATCATTTTTCTGACATGGACTAGAATTTGAATTTTGCAAGATTAGCTTTCAGGAGTTTAAAACCAAGCTTTTGGAACCAGGATTAGTAGGGAAACTTGTTGTCTTTGACAAATCATTTGTCAGTGTATATGTTCGCAGCGCTCCCTGTAACTAACCAGACAGTGAAGTAGTCCAAGGGACCCTCCCTCCTGCAAAGAGATCTGGAGACCAATATAGATATTATTTCCTTATTGAAAGTGTTGAGTCTTTTGAGAAGAGGCTAGAGGAAGTGCAAAAAGCACTAGGCATTGACCCTCATGATTATGTCCATGTTATTTATTATGATTCACTTTGGGTTGTGCAACTGATGAGAATTGTACTAACACTTTTGGTTTTGGGACTCCTCTTGTATATCGGAAAGAGGACGCTAGATGGTCTTACTGTTGGTGGCAGTGGAAAGAATGCTCGTGGAATATTCAACATAGGAAAAGTTCATGCAACTAAATTAGACAAAAATGCCAAAAACAAGGTTGGTAGATTTCCTTTTCTTCTATATATGAGACAGCCCTCTGTTTTTTTAATTTGTTTTTAACAGCATGTCTCTCGTTTGGCATGTTTGCCTTTTTAGTTATAGTTATTTCTTTTAAGAAGTGGTGGTGAATAACTTAGCTGTAAAGTCAATTAAGAGACTATATTTTTCTCATTTCTGTTCATTTTGTTCAGGTCTATTTCAAGGATGTTGCTGGTTGCGATGAGGCAAAGCAAGAAATTATGGAGTTTGTGCACTTCCTCAAGAACCCAAAAAAATATGAAGAACTTGGTGCAAAAATTCCAAAAGGTGCTCTCTTGGTGGGTCCTCCTGGCACTGGAAAAACCCCTTTAGCAAAAGCAACTGCAGGGGAGTCTGGTGTGCCATTTCTTTCCATATCTGGTTCTGATTTCATGGAAATGTTTGTTGGTGTTGGACCATCCAGGGTGAGAAACTTGTTTCAGGAAGCAAGGCAGTGTGCTCCTAGTATAATATTTATTGATGAAATTGATGCAATTGGTCGAGCAAGAGGACGTGGTGGTTTCTCAGGAGGAAATGACGAGCGTGAAAGTACTTTAAATCAATTGTTGGTGGAGATGGATGGTTTTGGAACTACTTCTGGAGTTGTTGTTCTGGCCGGAACAAACAGGCCTGATATTTTAGACAAAGCTCTACTTAGGCCTGGGCGATTTGACCGCCAGATATCCATTGACAAACCTGATATTAAAGGCCGTGACCAGATCTTTCAAATCTACTTGAAAAAGATCAAGCTTGACCATGAGCCTTCATATTATTCTCAAAGGCTCGCAGCCCTTACTCCTGGATTTGCTGGAGCTGACACTGCTAATGTTTGCAATGAGGCTGCTCTGATTGCTGCAAGGGGTGAGGAAACCCAAGTCAAAATGAAACATTTTGAGGCAGCTATTGATAGGATCATTGGTGGTTTGGAGAAGAAGAACATGGTATGTCTTTTTAAGATTTTATATTACTGTGAGATAGGCTTGGGGGACGTGAAGGGTGGAGCTGGGTGTTTTAGTTTATAAAAATTTGCATATCATAGGCAGAGTTATTGTTGTCTTCATTTTTCTCGTATATCTTTTGTCATTGTGGGAGCAAAATGAAGTTTCACCATAAAATAATATAGTTTAGTTTTAATAAACTGATGTCAAGTTTGATTACTTACTCAGGTTCTTTTCCCACTGTTATTTATAGGATGTAGAAAAACTTTTCTTATCTCCTGAAATAAGACACTTCCCTGAAAACTTATCCACCTAAAGTTGGTCTTAATCTATCTGAATCTTTTAATCTCTCTGTATCTAATCTACAGAAATAGTTGGTCACTTGATCTTTGGCTGTTGTGAGTTAAACTTCATGATGTGGAAACTTGTTCACTACATTGAATTGAAAATGTTGAACTATTTGAAATTTGGAATTCTCATTCTACTTTTTCCATTACCTTGTTAGAGTCTCTAATACTCATGTTTCTTATTCAGGTAATAAGCAAGCTGGAAAGGCGCACTGTTGCTTACCACGAATCGGGCCATGCTGTTGCAGGTTGGTTCTTGGAACACGCTGAGCCCTTGCTGAAAGTAACTATTGTTCCTCGTGGCACAGCAGCTCTTGGGTTTGCCCAATATGTTCCAAATGAGAATCTTCTGATGACAAAGGAGCAGCTTTTTGATATGACTTGCATGACACTAGGTGGTCGGGCTGCGGAGCAGGTATTTTTGACTTTTCCTGATGTCTTTCTCTTATAGATTTTTAATACGACTTGTATGACACTTAGTGCAGAACTTTTTCCTGAAAAAGTTTAACATGTTCATGTGCATTACGCATATTTTTCAACTGTAAATCTCATTACTGATTTCTATGTCGTGTTCAATGGCTTTTTCTTATCTGGTTCTTGATTCTTGCCAACCTTCAAAGGCATGAGCGTGAGAGTGATGGTTCCCATCCATTGTTACTGCAGGTTCTTATAGGGAAAATCTCAACAGGAGCACAGAATGACTTGGAAAAAGTGACCAAGATGACATATGCCCAAGTAGCAGTTTATGGTTTCAGCGAAAAGGTGGGTCTCCTCTCTTTCCCTCCGAAAGAGGGCTCGTACGAGCTGTCGAAACCATACAGCAACAAAACTGCTGCAATCATTGATAGCGAAGTGCGGGAATGGGTGACCAAAGCGTACGAACGCACAGTACAGCTTGTCGAGGAACACAAGGAAAAAGTAGCTCAAATTGCAGAGCTGCTGCTTGAAAAAGAAGTACTTCATCAGGATGACTTGTTTCAAGTTTTGGGTGAGCGGCCATTCAAGGCTGCTGGGTTTTCACGAGGAGGAGGAAAAAATGGCAGAGAGCACCGGGCATGCGCCTGAGGAAGGTGGTGGCGCATCACCTTTAGATTGTTCCCACGTAGTTATAAGTTTCTGTTTCTGTTTGTACATGAATTTCTTGTTTCGTCAAAATGCTAACTTGGACAAAACTTGGACGTTAGCTGCTTAATAGAATAATTCGTTTCTGATTTTTCTTAGATGGATAGATTGGATGTGCCATAGAGTGCCCAATTCAAATCCTATTTTCAGTTGTTCGAGCCTATCTACTTATTCTCTTGCGATCAAATTTTCGTGCTATCATCGGACGACAATGCGTGTACATATTCATCTTATTATGTCATCAACTCTTGTCTAAATTGTTATAATGTCTTTTATGATAAAGAATACATAGTAGTGTTACTAGTACTATCTTTTTAATACACTTTCTATTATTAGTTAAATTGTACTGAAACTTATAAAAATCATACAAGTTTTATTTTTTTTTACTCTTAAGTTAATTTTTTTTCTTTTACTTTTTTTTAATTTTTAATATATTCTGGTCAATAATAGATAGTTTGTTTAATGAGAGTGTTTTAAAGAATGTATTGCTAGTATTTATTAAGATGTCTTACATTAGTTAAAATTAGAGTCAAAATAAAGGTTAAGACTAAAGGTTAAGATAATCCTCTTTTGAGTTAGTCTTTTAGAATGAATTAGATCTAAATTTTTTAAGATGGTATTTTTTCTGTTTCTGCTGTTGATCAATTATTTTTTTACATTAATCTAATGAAAAGGGTTAAAGAAGATAACAGAAAATTAAAGACGTCATTTTGTATTTGTAGAAAATTAAAATAGCAAAATAATTAGATAAATATTAACAATTTTTTTATGAATTTAGTTTAAATAAAAAAATTAAATTGCTATCTAATCATGTACTATCATATCTATTATATATTCTCGTTCACTTACACTATAGAAATCTTTATACTAACAATACTTCAAAATTGAACACATTTTTTATTTTATAACGACTAATACATAATTTTAAAATATGAATAATTAAAAATTTATTAAATTATACATTTAGTTTTTATAATTCACACTTATTTATGAATTAATGATATTTTAAAAAATTTATTTTATTTTTTACACAAACTTTTTATTATATTTAAGTCGTGTTGTTATAAGAAAACTACCTATATAAAAATTAAAACATAAATTTTTTAAGTATAAGAACTAATTTATAAATAAATGTTAACTACAGAAATTAAATATATATATTTTTTAAAAAATTGATAAACTTATTTATAAAAAATAAAAAAAAAGTGTCAAATAAAAGAATTATAAATTTTAAATAACTAAAAACTCATATTTAAGTTAAAATTATTATTTATGATCCAGAATCATGCCTATTGCTGGTTGAGATGTCAACATAACTATTAAAAAAATAATAACTATATTTAATAAAATGCTAATAATAATTTATATATGACAAAAAAAATGTATTATAGTTGACAAAATGACTTAGATATACTTATATATATTTTTTATAAATAAAATATCTAATTAATAGAGAAATTACCATAAAAATTAATTAATGGTACAATAAAGTTGATCTTGTAAGGTTTTAAATAACGATGTAATTTTATATTTCAAATATAGTAAAAAGTTTTTTCTTGTAAAAAGGTCTTTTTAAAATATTTTAAAGAAATTAATATGTCAATAAAAAATTAAGATAGTTATATATTAAAATATTATAATGAGAATGTTAATGTTGATATTTTATTAATTTCTATAAAAATAAGATAAAAATATAAAATTAAGTTAAATTTTTTTTGTTAGAAATGAATGAAGTGTGTTATAAATATAAGATTGAATTATAATACAAGTATTTTTTAATTAAATTTAATATTTTGTATTATTTTAAAAATTATAGTTGATTAAAATATATAAATAACTTTTATAGGTATTATGCCAATAGATTAGTTTTTATATATAAAAAAATGCTTACATTTTATTTTTATATAAATATTTTATTATATTTTAATCTCTTTCTTATCATTAATTAGGTGATAATGTCAAAAATTAAAATATAATAAATGCTTAAACAAATATTAAAATATAATCTTTAAATATATAAATTAATTTACAAACGAGTATTAACTATACAGACTAAATACATAGTTTTAAAAAAGTTTACTTTTTAATTTTAGAATAATTTTATATATTGCATTGAAGTTGTGTTCCATGTCATATCTAGCTCCCGAGATTATAAGTTGGAAATGACTCATTATTATTTTGTGATTTCATAAAATTACAATAAGAGTTATAATCTATTTATTTTTTAATTCCAAACTCTAATCCATGTTCAATTCCCACATTCACTCTCAAAGTTGATGATATCTGTTCTGTTCGTATCGTTCTGAAATTTTAGCGATGATGTTAATTATCGGTTAGCAAGTACCATCAAATGGACATTTGAAAATTAAGCCTTTGGTGTCGTAAAGTTGGTTTGTGATCTAGTGCCTGCTTTAGCTTGTGCATCATGAAACAGACTTCATCTAAAGTCGTTTCGTGATTGGGAATTTAGGAAAATCTATCTTTATTGGGGGCAAACGTTTGTGTTTGCATAATCCCATGTTAAAGCCGCACAAGAATGTTCTTTGATGTTGATGGTCTTTCCAACTGATAGAACTCCTCCATTAATATTTGTCTTGTTTTGTAGCTATTTCAAGACACCATATTCATATTTAATGGCAAATGAGTACATCTTATTAGCTTTTGTCTCCGTATAAATTCATGGCAGTAAATATTATTAAGATTTCATATAAATGAATCGACACCAACTTTAAAATTTTACACGAAACATTGAGACTCAATATGTGAATGCCTTCATATTTGAAGTGAACTAGTGATTTCTCCTTATACTCACATTTTGGTGAAAACCGTGAAATCTTATAAAGTAAAGCCTAATTAATGGTTGGTGTACAACATGGACGAGTTGGGGTGGGTTAAAGAAAAAGAAAGATTCCATCGTTACAATTATACTGTCACAAAAGAGGAGTGCCTTGTAAGAAATTTTTTAACGCATTTTTTAATATATTTTTAATTATTTGTTAAAATTTATTAATAATTATAAAAATATGCATAAGAATCAATAATGAAAAGTCAAATCCACATATTTTTTAATAAATTTTAATTAATAACTCAAGTGTATTACTAATATTTATGATTGTGAAATTATGAATTGCACCTAAGTTAGATAGCAATTTTCCCCTTTCGAATGTGTTAAAACCAAAAAGATACTTTAAAACTCAGCTCTGGTAAGTTTTAACATTTTGAGCCAAACAGTCAGGGATCACTTTTGTTTTTTTATGGGAAAAACGAAGAAGGAATGTGGCTTGCATTTTCAATGCAGATCCAAATACTAATATACTAATACATAATGGTAAGTTGAACCAGATGAGTTAAATATCTCTACAATTTCATTCTTTGTACGTGAAAATTTTAATACTAGGTATAATATTGCATTTAAATTATTTTTTTCTCTCACATTTTTATTTATTCATATATACACTATACACTTCAAAAAATATACTCTTAAGATCATAGGACAACTTTTTTTTGTCTACTTTTGCGTTCAAAAAACAATTTCATATTCCTTTGCTTTACCATAAAGTGATCTTTCCTTCTTAACACAAATAATATAGTGAAAGAGAAATAAAGAGAGATGACAGAATCATGGAGTCAGGATGAGATTAAGCACATTAAAGCTTCCAGAGGATCCTGAACCAATTTGTAAATCTTAATTATAACTCACCTTTATGTAATTGGTAATTACAAAACGAATATATTTGAAGTAGAAAAAACCAGATCACTTGAAGATCACACAGACCAACAGACCAACATGTCCATTTTGCAACTATACCCATAGAATCTGACATGGGATCTGAGCAATTTTCAAGAATCCCCATGCTTGTGCCAGCAAACTAACATGGCAACACAGCGCCTCATGATGTAAAATCTGGCTCTGTGTTCCTTAGCTATACTGGTGCATTTCCGACCTATAGATGGATTCTTCTGCGAAAAGCTCCTTGGAAGATTGCTTGTGGATGTGGAAGAACTCTTTTGGGATAAGCTCCTCAAGAGAGGTGAGTTTGAGGAAGAGCCTCTTGTCGAACAACTCCTTGAGAATAATGACTTGGTGGATGTGCTTGCATGTTTGCTTGAACCTGCTTCCTTCTTTGATAGCTTCCACTTTTCATCCATGAGAAACAAAGGAACTGTAATATCTAGAACTAGCTATGTATTACACTGTGTGTGTGTACACAAGGATTGAGAGGGAAAGGAGAATAATGATCGGAAAGAAGAAAGAAAGTTGGTTGAAGTGTGACTGATAGTGTATAAAAAGGGTTCATAGAGGGATCATAAAAAATTCTCGATCAGATTTGATGTTATAATGAGCTAATTAAATATTGAGAATATTAACTTCGTTACCCTTGATCAACTCTGAAGACAAACAACTAAAAAGTTATAAATTTTTATTGAAACAAAAAATTTAGTATCTTAAAAATATAAAAATGTAATAAATATCATATATTTTTAATAAAAACTTGCTATTCATGTGCGCTTAGACTCAGTTGGGACTGAGATTAACAAAATCATTAAATATTAAATATACACAAAGTACATATGCTTACTCATCATACATTTATGAAAATTAGTTTAAATAGTTAAAATATAAACAAAGATATGTTGAAATTTGAGTAGTGCACTACCAACATTTTAAGCATTTTATTTCTTCATGTCTTGTGTTTTTCTCCACTTTAATTATTCATCCCTACTTTTCACTGTTTTATCCGGGCTGGAATTTGGAAGTGGAAAATTTGTGCTTTTAGTCGATATGAGTGGCTTTGGGAGTGATACAGGAAACCTTGTCCGTTGAAATAGGGTCTTGTGCTTTTCGGAGACACACCTCTTGTACGGTTCTTAAATGAGAAATCACTTATTATAATTGTCCACTGCAGTCAATGTTGGCTGGTTCTCATGTGGAGGGTTGTGACACCTTGTGCCCGTTACAAGCATCTTATCACTGCAGCTTCCAAATCTTTATGACTTCACAAAACTAGTGCCCCAATTCGCTTAAGAATTTGCACATGGATGAATGAATCAACCTTGACACTAATCAGCAATATATCCATTATAGTCAAAAGGTGTGTTTGAATCACGAGTCATAATGAGTAGCTTACTTAGGAGCAGTGTTCATGATCCATATCTTTTTGGTATGAACGTGACTCTTGTTTGTCAATTATATATTGCCATTGACGAAAATGGTTTTGAAACTCTGTTTTAATATATATATAAACATAAATAATATTTTCACTCTCACCCTTATAATATATATAAATATAAACCTGTATACACGTTGTCTTTGATGAAGATCGATGGTTTTGAAAATGGTCAATCAACTTGTCATCACGGCAATAGCATAGAACTTTAATCTGCTTCCTGAAATATATTCGGTTAACGCATCTTTTATTCCTTTTTACCTTGGATATAGGTTTCAAAATTTTCTACTCTGAAGAAAAATAAGCATCACTTGGAGAACCTACAAATCGATCCTGCCAATAATTTCGTGACAATCACAACCACTGCAAAGTATATTCTAGGATACAATAATACCCGTATTATTGTATTCGATAATTTATTTATTGTAGGCATGGATTCACAGGCACATGATGACTTACGTAGCTAGAACAGTAGTGCTATCAGATTTCAAATTTTTCAATCTGAAAGTATTGACTGAATTGAATATTTTCAACGAGACAGTCCTGCTCAACTTAACATGTGAAGGAATTGATATGTGTTTTTTTGGAATACTGAAATAGAGAAATGAAATACAGCTAGCAATTTATTTGGTTGAGACAATGACCTCAAAAAAATCGATTAGGAAATATTAGAATATTTCTTTTTTTTTTTTTTTTTTTTTTTTACTCTTTTCATTTCCTGAGTCTCTTAAACTCATAATATGGAGAAGTTCTCGTATATCCTAATTACAGATTTTAATTAAAAAAAACTCACTTTAAAGGTGATTTTCCCTTTGAAGAAAATTATATAAAGAATTTCTTTTTATTTTTGGGTATATAGCTACCACTATACAATAAATGTGAATTTTCGTTCTTAAATTATTTTGAATGAAAGTATTTGTATTTTTTTCATTATGTCATATAATTTTTCCTACAGAGCTTTCAATTTTTTTAATGCAATAATTTCTATATATTATATTTTAGTTTTAAAATTTTATCTCTTTGATTTAGTCATATTTAATATAATAAAATAGTTTTTCTTTTTCTAGTTATAATATTTGTACAGGGTACAAAACTTCACCGGTGTAAAATAATTGCTTGACTAGCTGCACACCAGTAAAAATTGACAGTAAAATTTGAGTCTTTGCATAGCATATATTCAGCATATACAGTCAAATTTTGAGGTACCCAAAAATGCAGCTAGTGAAAAATATGATTTTGTTAACCTCATTTTCTTAAGTTAAGATTAATTTTAACTGTATAAAAATAGTATTTTTTAATTAAAAAGTAATATTATTATATTTTCAACATAATAAATATTTTTAAAGTAAAAATTTGCTGTTTTTGTTGTTTAAAATTAACCTTACAAAATTAACAATTTCCTTTTAAAAGATATTTTTTTAGTTCCTCAAAATATGAATTTTCATTTAATTTATTAAAAGTTGTAATTAATCTTTGTAATTTTTTTAAAAAAATTATATAGTATCGTTATTAACCTTTGGTTAGTTTTGTCTATTAAATATTATTTTTTATTTACTTTCTGATTTCTTACATCAACAACGTTTACGATATTTTGGTTAGTTCCTTTACATAATTTTTCATTTGATCTTTCACTTTTTAAAGTTACGTGTGTACTTACAAACAAAAACCGAGTAGAAAAATTACATGGGAACGAAAAATTTGAGGACTAAATAACATTTTTTTAATAAGAGATCAGATAAAAATATCATGACATGATAAGGAATAAAAATATAATTAAGCTAAAAGATAACAAGAGAGAAAGAAAGAGTGTTTATTTCAAAACAGAGACTATTTATTTATTAAAGAAGAGAGAAAGGGATAGAAATAATGGATCCGTAAGTGTTTTTTGGGTTTTCACAGTGGTTTTGCTGGCCATGTCGGCTTGGGAGAATATGAACAATGAGGAGTCCCACATGCAGACATGTGAGCTGCACAAGGAATGGTCAATTGATTTTCTGAGGAAATAGGAAGATTTTGCTGTAAAATAAGAAAAATGTTACTTTAACATAAGTGTTAAAATATTTGTTTATGATTATTTTATATTATTCTTTATTATATTAGTATTATTTAAATTCCTTTTTACATAAAATATTTTTTTAAAAATATTTTAACCCTAAAAAAATACTATGTAGACACTTATTTTGGGTGTTAAAATAGGACCCTTTATTCCCTGAACAACACAACTCTTCTACGTCCTCAACGGCTGCACCTCAAAACAAGACTTGGCGTGGCATCAGAGACCAAAGCATTGCTCCTATTATTATTATCTACAAAAAAACTCAAACATTACTACGATATTATGTTTTAAAAAAATTTGGTAAATGGTAATATACTTTCAAACAATTTTTTCTAACATGTTTTAAATTATTAGATAAATTTTATTGAAATTTATAAAAAAATTATGTGATATTTTTTCACTTTCAATTTATTTTTTCAATATATTTTAAAGTGCCTTAAAAAATATATTTATAACACCTTATTTTATATTTTTCTGTGGGAGAGACACAGCAATATACATAAACATGGCAAGTACACCAAACCTGAAAATTTTGTGCATTTACAGCGTACAATACAACTTGCGACACTCTAGAAACTTATTGTAACGTATGTCGTAGTGTGTCTATCATAAATATGTTATTGTATCTATGTATGCGTGCGCATGCTTTAGTTAATTTTTTCTTTTTGTGAAATATCACTTATTTATATTAATTTTTTGAGATTTTTTTTAATAAAAGATAATTTTTCTAAATTTGAATTGAAACAAACATAATAATATATCATGTGAAGTAATATTAAAAACATACTTTTAACGATTTCTTTTTTTATTTACAGAGGTATATTATTAATTAATAATAAATTATACTGATTAATTAAAAAAATGACATACAAAAAATTTACCTAGCATTATTTGTATAGTAAAAAATTGTTAAATAAGCAACCACATTCAATGTGCAATAAATTTAATTTTAAGTTTGGGCTTTTTTGTGCGTGTGTGTGAACAGAGCCCAGGCTCTTGCATGCTTTTTTCCTCCACTATAAAGTGTTGCATTCTCCCCTTTGCATTAACTTTTTAGATTACAAAGTTAGAGAGTTTACAATTTGTTGACCTAAAACCAAGGGTTTACAATTCACTGTTGTTAGAATATTACGAGATAAAATTCTAGCATAAAAAAATTATTATTATCGAGTATAATTCACGGCCGAAAGGAAAAAATATTTAAGGGAAACAATTTAAATTATATTGAAATGAGTTAAATTATATTAGATAATTTTATTTTAAAATTATTTGTTAAATTATATAATTATATTATATAAAATATATTTATAAAACTTTAAATTAATCTAAAATTATTTATTCGTTTATGTACATTAAAATTAATGTTATAAACTTTTATTAGCTTTCAAGCTTTCTCCTCTCTTTTTTTAAATAATAATGATGCACTTTAATATAATTTTATTTTTTTTCGTTTTCTATAATTTATAAAAAAAACCACTTTTTCAATTTAGTCATATACTAACCAGAGATAAATTCACCCATCTTATTCAGTTGCACAATCTTGATTGGATTTAGATTAAGCTAACCAAAATTACGTCTATTATTTCACTATAAAATTGTTCATATGTATTTCACATTAAGTGCATTTATTTTAATTTTAACATAATTTTTTTACACACAATTTATTTATTTCATAAAAGTAAAATGTTGTCATCAAACCTTAATACAAATATTTAAAATATTTACATAATAAATTTAATTTATAATACTTTTTAATCATATATGAAAACAATTATATACACGATATGATAGGTTACTTTTTTTTTATTTGGCAAAATTGACTCTCCATTCTTTACACAACTATATGTATAATTTATTTTGTCATTTATGAACTTCTATGTTATATTAATATTTTTTATCTTTACTTAGCTATTCAATTAAATAATTTTTTATTGAATTTTATTTTATAAACTTTTATTTTTTTTTAAATTTGTGTTAAAGAATGTTGCAAACATATTCATTAACTTATTTTTTATTATTAGTTAAAATTTATTAAAAATTAAATAAGACAAATATTAATTTATGAGTAATAAAAAGTGAGACTCATATAATTTTTATAATTTTTAATAAATTTTAATCAATATTAGAGATATCACGTGAGTCATGAAATATATTATTATTACTCTTAACTAATAGTTGTTAGATGATAATTAATCAACTAATATTTTATGTAATATATGTTAGTTTCATATACCACACCACATAATTTTAACAAATAATTAATTCTAAAAATTTATTCACATTTAAAATTAATTATTTTTTCAGTTATTCAATATTTTAAATAAGTTAACATTTTATCATTACATTCAACATCAAAATATTTTATTATTTGAAATCTATCAGGATACAATGTTTCAAAACTTTCTAATTTTCTTACTTTTATTGTTACAATAGAATGAAATTATATTCTTATTGTTTGGATGAAACTATAAGTAAGAGGAAAAAAAATGCAATGATCAAAAGAATAATTTAGTTTACAAGAGAAATTACTTTTACACTATTTTTAAATTAAGATTAGATATAAAATTACAAATGATGTTCATAATTTACTAAAAAAAAGATGTTTAAGAAAATAATGTTAGAGTTGAAGAACTGTTGTTTTAAAAAATTCTAAGAAGTCTTAGATAATGGTAGAAAATTTGCCTACTTGGAGAAAGAATTTTTGGAGATATAAAAGAGAAATTCTTCATTTATTATTGATGAAAATTTTTTCATGAATTTAAGGAAATACAACGTAAGAAGTCTTCTTATCTCATATAATACAATTATTTTTTTTACTTTGAAATTATTTTAAAAAAATATATATTTTTGTTTAAAATAATACTATCTCAATGAATATTCCTAAGACAAATCCGAGGTTTAAAATGCCATCTAAATCAATAACATTAATTTAATATATAATTGTAAAATTTATTTAAAAATAAATGAATTTTACAAGACTAAAAATATATATTAATTTTAAAAATATTTTTTAAAAATTAATTACTTATTTAAATTTGGTTACATCTGAAACTAACATTTCATATAACAAATTATTACATTGTTCAATGTTTAAAAAATAGCATTTCATATAACTAACATTGTTTACTTAGTTATCATTTAACAACTTTCAGTTAATGGTATTCATTATTTAAAAAAAATTTACAAAATTAAAATCAACTAAAATTTTCACACGACTAATTCAAAAAATATATTTTTTTATGACTATTTACTTATTTAAATTATCAATAAATTTTATTATTACAAATTATAATGAAAATATAGAAAAAATTAATAGCATTACATATAATAATTTTAATAAAAGATTTCACTTTTAATATTTTAATAATTATTATTATAAAATAAACGTAAAACTATAAATGCAAGATCAAAAATTACAATTTTGATAATTATATAACTGTCATTATTTTATCATAATCTTAATTATTATTTTAGTTAAAACTAGCTGAGAAATGGCTTTTGAACATTTTAAATAAAATATCTTTAATTATTTTTTCGAATTATGAGATATAATTTTAGGACATAAACATAAAAAAAATAGAAATATATAGTATTATAGATGGTATTATTTTTTAATAATTCAAATTACATAATTGTAATTTTAATAAGACTTTACTTTTTAAACTTTATCTTTATCATAAACGTAATTAAATATTATTATTATAATTAAGGTGATGAGTAACATAAGTTATTGTATTATATAATCCATAAATAAGTTAGTAAGATGAATTTTTTATATATTTATTTTTTTAATTTTTAAAATAATTTATAAGTTATTAATATTAAATATTTAAAATTAATCATTCAAAGTTTTTTTAAGACATTTTTTTAGAAAAGATATCACTGTTACAATTTTGGAAATAAATTTTTTTCACATGAAATTCATTCATATTCTCTTAAATATATTGTCTTTCATCTTTGTCTTTTTAAGTTAATTTGAGCTTTTTATTTTATGTTTGTAACAACTAATTCGATATATTTAGTAATTATGGTTGATATAAGTAGAAAGAGATATTAAGTTAAGAGATTGAATGAAATTAAATAATTTTCAGTGAAATTAAATAATTTTCACTTAAATTAGCAGCATAAAAGCTCGATTTATTTTATGTGAATATTATTTCTCCCTCCTAATATGCAAAAATGTTTTTCAAATCCAATAACTCAAATAATTGTATTCTTTTTGTATTGTCATATTTTAAATTGTGAATTTTGTAAGTGTAACTAGTTAAATTTAAAAACATGATATACTCATATCAATTTTCTTAACAATAGACAAATTGACTAAATTGGAACAAAGGTAATAACTAAAGAGATGCAGTTAAATCTAAAGAAATGTAGGAAAATATTCTCTACAAAATTTACTTAAGTCATCCAATATTCGTTTAAGTTAAATTTATATAGTGATGATCATACACTTAAGTACAATTTTTTTCATTTAAACTAAAATGAAAGGATTATTTGTTAGCACAATTTGCTTAAGTCATATCAATTTTGTTTAAGCTAATAGTGATTCACTTAAGTGAAAAGTCATATTCTTAAATTACTTTCAATACAGGTTAAGTGATATTTTTCTAATAAATAATTTATTTTTCTGTAACTTTTGTTTAAACAAGATTAAAATGATTTAAGCAGATTTTGTAGATTATGTTACTTAGTTAAAAAGGTACAACTAAGATCTGAAATGACATTGAACATTTTATTAATATAAAAGTTATTTTTTTTTTAATGAAATAGAAGTGCGAGAATGCATGTAGAAACTTCCATTATAAAAATTATGAATTATATACATAATATTTTTAGGTTGATGCCTAAAATTTTAAGATGACATTCAATGTCTATTAATTTAAAAGCTACTTTTGATTATTCCGTTGTGAAAGTTTTAATTATTAAAATAACTACTTACATATAAGATACATACGAAATTTGTGTAAAAAAAATAAAAAATGACTATCAAAATAATTTTATAAAAATCTAAAACAATAACTTTTAATACCTAAAAAATAATTTTACAAATTCTTTCACAAGAATAAATCATAAATTTACCAAAATTAGTATTATTACTAAAGATAAAAAAATTCAAATATTAATTATTTAAAATATATATCTAACGATTTATATATACTAACTTACTCATGCAACCACTTGATTACTACTTCATTTTAACTTCAGTATTTCAAGATAGAATATATATTAGCATGTTCAATTTATTTATTTTTTTGTTTGAGTAATTTAGTTTAAATTTTAAAAAAATTGAACACACATTTTTAAAAATAAATTAATACGTATTATTATTTTGTAGAGAGCGATTAGTTTTTTTCCCCCTTATTGATCACTTCTCTGGAGAAAAAATCTATGGGCTCGTACCGTGTTTGCCAAGACAATTTTTAGAACGAAGGCAACGTGCGTCTTTGTTGACCTCAAGCTAAAACTATTTGCGTTATAAAGAGAAGGCTTCGTCGTAAGTTCTAAGCCAAACACAGCTTTAAACCACCGAGTTTGCAAATGATGTTTTATCCTTTGGTTCTATACAACACCAACAGCAACAATAATTTTATCGTTTCAGTGGCGACATAGGATTAGATTAAGTTGTTTCTCATTTTGATTGCTTCAGATCTAATTTCTATTTTCCCTTTTAAATAAGATTTTCAGTTCCACTTAGATAACATTGTTTCCTCTAAGCATGAATTTTTCAAGGATTGGGCGCTCCTTGTCGCGCTCGTCTCGCGCCAGAGTAAGCTTTCGTTTCTCTTTCACTCAATTCAATGCAAAATTTTACGTAGCAAACCTAAAAGAATTTAACTTTGACGACGCTTTTAAATGGGTCATAGATTTTTTCGCATGGTGATCGGAGACTGAGAACCCTTCTCGGAGCGCCATGTGCGAATGCCTATTCCGACGAAGCCGAAGGGCTATTAGGGTTTTTTAGGGGCTACGTGTCTTCTGCCAGAGCTCGCAGTAATGCCCTCGTTTCCAATTTCCCTGACTTTAAATCTGTTGCCGCAAACCCTAGGCTTCACCGATTGTTTTCCAGCGAAGCCCCAAAGAAGAAGAGTAAGTTTTATTGGTCGTTAGCATGTGATTGAAGTTCTATTGCTTTCAGCAATTTTGCTTCTGGATTATAGTGCCGTGCTTCAGTTAGTGTTCTGATTAATATTTCTCCTTTTTGGCAGATTATGAGAACTTCTATCCCAAGGAAAAGAAGGAAATTCCAAATGGAAATGACAAAAAATATGAGTCCAAAGGTAAAAAAGAAACCTGGTGTGTCACCCTTTCTTATTCTGAATTAGGAAGCATTCATGGCCAATTGTTTGAAAGTGATTGACACAACTGATGTAATGAGCAAAATGGAAGGATGCCTTTCTCATGACTTAGACATTGGTTATTCATACGTTGTTCACTGGTGTGTTTTGATTTATATATACTCATGCGGGGGTTTTGTTATCCTTTATTTGCTATAATTTTTATATGTAGTTTTCTGCCATGTTGGAACTTGAGTTGGTTTGCTCATCTTTTTGTTATTAGATTTTTTAGTGTCGAGCTACTCTTTTATTGCATTTAACGCATGAACTTCTTTTATGATGAGAAGATGGAGAATCAAGTAGGATTCAATTCTTGCCCATGGCCAAGGTTCTATTTTCGGAAGGGACATTTTGTGTTTTGAAATTTATGTTTCAATCCAAAAATTTTCTCTCTCTCTCTGTCTTTCTCTTTTTCTTGTTGGACTGCAATGATTTATCGTATATCTGCTTTCCAGTTTATCTTGCAATAAAAGTGGCGCCACTAACAACTTTTAACACTTGAATTATCCTTTTGATGTCAGAGGACTCAAACACAAACACAGATAATCATGGAGGTTTTGAGGAAGCTTTTATGAAGAATCTCCAGAAAATAATCACCCCATTTTTGGTGATAGGGCTATTTTTTGCTTCCCTTTCTTATGATCCTAATGAACAGAAGCAGGTAAGCATTACTTCAAATGTATCACCCAGGCCAGTAGTGGTTTTAATTTGTTTATGTGGGTGAAATTGGGTTGAGTGGAGAACTTGAAATGTATGAATATATATGCATTCTATATGGCGAGTGCAATATTTCCAATGCGTGAGAAATGAACATTTTTTGGTTAGAGTCTATATGCCACGTTTATCTTGAATCTTTTGATGAATGGGAGAAAATGGAAATATATGGGAGATTAGGAGAGATTTGATTTGAGTTTTGTGTCTTGTATTATACTACTATACTTGAGGAGACCTTCCTCTGGTACTTTCTTTGGTATCTCTCTATGGTATCTAAAATGAAAATCATGTTATTATGATTGCTGTCTTTTTTTCCCACCCTTTTTCAAGAAATTTTATATTAATGGACCAAATTCAATTCATATTACTCAGTAAAATCAATCATGAGATGAGCATTATGCTGCTACAATTGACTGCATAGTTTAAGCGTCATTAAATAAGAGTGCTACAAGGATAGGCTTTCTAGTATCTGGTTGCAAGTCTTAAACTAGCTTGGTTTTTGTTATCTTCTTTCTGACATGGAGAAGAATTTGATTGTTCGCAGATTAGCTTTCAGGAGTTTAAAAACAAGCTTTTGGAACCAGGATTAGTAGAGCGTATTGTTGTCTCTAATAAATCAGTTGCCAAAGTATATGTACGAAGCACTCCCCGTAACCAAATAGACAGTGAAGTAGTCCAAGGGACCCTTCCTGCAAAGGATTCTGGAGGCCAATATAAATATTATTTCAATATTGGAAGTGTTGAGTCTTTTGAGGAGAAGCTAGAGGAAGCACAAGAAGCATTAGGCATTGACCCTCATGATTATGTGCCTGTTACATATTCTTCTGATGTGGTTTGGTACATGGAATTGATGAGACTTGCTCCAACACTGTTGCTTTTGGGATCTCTCTTGTATATGGGAAGGAGGATGCAAAGTGGACTAGGTGTTGGTGGTGGTGGTGCTGGAAAGGGTGCTCGTGGAATATTCAACATAGGAAAAGCTCATGTTACTAAAGTTGACAAAAATACCAAAAACAAGGTTGGTAGATTTCCTTTTCTTCTATATATGAGACAGCCCTCTGTTTTTTTAATTTGTTTTTAACAGCATGTCCCTCGTTTGGCATGCTTGCCTTTTTAGTTATAGTTATTTCTTTTAAGAAGTGGTGGTGAATAACTTAGCTGTAAAGTCAATTAAGGGACTATATTTTTCTCATTTCTGTTCATTTTGTTCAGGTCTATTTCAAAGATGTTGCTGGTTGCGATGAGGCAAAGCAAGAAATTATGGAGTTTGTGCACTTCCTCAAGAACCCGAAAAAATATGAAGAACTTGGTGCAAAAATTCCAAAAGGTGCTCTCTTGGTGGGTCCTCCAGGCACTGGAAAAACCCTTTTAGCGAAAGCAACTGCAGGGGAGTCTGGTGTGCCATTTCTTTCCATATCTGGATCTGATTTCATGGAAATGTTTGTTGGTGTTGGACCATCCAGGGTGAGAAACTTGTTTCAGGAAGCAAGGCAGTGTGCTCCTAGTATAATATTTATTGATGAAATTGATGCAATTGGTCGAGCAAGAGGACGTGGCGGTTTCTCAGGGGCAAACGACGAGCGTGAAAGTACTTTAAATCAATTGTTGGTGGAGATGGATGGTTTTGGAACTACTTCCGGAGTTGTTGTTCTGGCCGGAACAAACAGGCCTGATATTTTAGACAAAGCTCTACTTAGGCCTGGGCGATTTGACCGCCAGATATCCATTGACAAACCTGATATTAAAGGCCGTGACCAGATATTTCAAATCTACTTGAAAAAGATCAAGCTTGACCATGAGCCTTCATATTATTCTCAAAGGCTCGCAGCCCTTACTCCTGGATTTGCTGGAGCTGACATTGCTAATGTTTGCAATGAGGCTGCTCTGATTGCTGCAAGGGGTGAGGAAACCCAAGTCAAAATGAAACATTTTGAGGCAGCTATTGATAGGATCATTGGTGGTTTGGAGAAGAAGAACATGGTATGTCTTTTTAAGATTTTATATTACTGAGATAGGCTTGGGGGACGTGAAGGGTGGAGCTGGGTGTTTTAGTTTATAAAAATTTGCATATCATAGGCAGAGTTATTGTTGTCTTCATTTTTCTCGTATATCTTTTGTCATTGTGGGAGCAAAATGAAGTTTCACCATAAAATAATATAGTTTAGTTTTAATAAACTGATGTCAAGTTTGATAACTTACTCAGGTTCTTTTCCCACTGTTATTTATAGGATGTAGAAAAACTTTTCTTATCTCCTGAAATAAGACACTTCACTGAAAACTTATCCACCTAAAGTTGGTCTTAATCTATCTGAATCTTTTAATCTCTCTGTATCTAATCTACAGAAATAGTTGGTCACTTGATCTTTGGCTGTTGTGAGTTAAACTTCATGATGTGGAAACTTGTTCACTACATTGAATTGAAAATGTTGAACTATTTGAAATTTGGAATTCTCATTCTACTTTTTCCATTACCTTGTTAGAGTCTCTCATACTCATGTTTCTTATCCAGGTAATAAGCAAGCTGGAAAGGCGCACTGTTGCTTACCACGAATCAGGCCATGCTGTTGCAGGTTGGTTCTTGGAACACGCTGAGCCCTTGCTGAAAGTAACTATTGTTCCTCGTGGCACAGCAGCTCTTGGGTTTGCCCAATATGTTCCAAATGAGAATCTTCTGATGACAAAGGAGCAGCTTTTTGATATGACTTGCATGACACTAGGTGGTCGGGCTGCGGAGCAGGTATTTTTGACTTTTCCTGATGTCTTTCTCTTATAGATTTTTAATACGACTTGTATGACACTTAGTGCAGAACTTATTCCTGAAAAAGTTTAACATGTTCATGTGCATTACGCGTATTTTTCAACTGTAAATCTCATTACTGATTTCTATGTCGTGTTCAATGGCTTTTTCTTATCTGGTGCTTGATTCTTGCCAACCTTCAAAGGCATGAGCATGAGGGTGATGGTTCCCATCCATTGTTACTGCAGGTTCTTATAGGGAAAATCTCAACAGGAGCACAGAATGACTTGGAAAAAGTGACCAAGATGACATATGCCCAAGTAGCAGTTTATGGTTTCAGCGAAAAGGTGGGTCTCCTCTCTTTCCCTCCGAAAGAGGGCTCGTACGAGCTGTCGAAACCATACAGCAACAAAACTGCTGCAATCATTGATAGCGAAGTGCGGGAATGGGTGACCAAAGCGTACGAACGCACAGTACAGCTTGTCGAGGAACACAAGGAAAAAGTAGCTCAAATTGCAGAGCTGCTGCTTGAAAAAGAAGTACTTCATCAGGATGACTTGGTTCAAGTTTTAGGTGAGCGGCCATTCAAGGCTGCTGAACTCTCCAATTATGATAGATTTAAACAAGGTTTTCAGGAGGAGGAAGAAAAAATTGCCTCAGAGAGCGCTGCTGAATCGCCTGAGGAAGGTGGTGGCTCTCCACCTTTAGAGCCTCAGGTTGTTCCCACATAGTTAAGAGTTTCTGTTTGCTATTGTACATGAATTTCTTATTTCATCAAAATGCTGACTTGATCGAAACTTGTATGTCAACTGCTCAATGAAATAATTCGTTTCTGATTTTTGTTACATGGATGTGCCATAGACTGACCAATCCAATTCCCATTCTCAGTTGTTCAAGCCTTACTAATTCTCTTAACGTTCTAATATTATCATTCTACCATTGGAAGATGTGTACATGTTCATCTTGTTATGCCATCAACTTTCTTCTAAATATTATTTCTTTCATTTGAAGGAATATATGGTTTGGAATCGGATTCCTGTTAATTATCTTTGTGTGCACTTCAATTATAACAAAAACGATTAAAAAAAAAAAAGAAATATGAAAGGGTTACTTTTGACAAATTCTATTTTACACTAAACCTGTCTTTTCATTTTTTTCTTTATTGTAAAAATTGTTGTACAATTTTCTTACAAATACAATTACTTAATTCTATTGAAAAACTAAGAAGAGATCCAATCAATTACCATAGCTCTTTCTAAAGCTCTTGTTACAGTATCATTCTCAACAACTGCATAAAACAAATTTAAATAGAACACACATATTTTGAACAACTCTAAACTAATTGTGGAATATGATCAATCCACACCAGGGTATCAATTAATTTTGCAAACTTTATCTATCTTTCTAGAATAATATATTCAATGTTAAAATTGAAAAAAATATTCTGATAAAAACTTAATAAATGTTATTTTATAAAATTTGACACTGATATAACTAATCTTATTCATCTTTACTAATATAGTGAATATTTAAAGAGTAAAATTTATGTCATACTTTTCGAAACTAGAAGAATAATTTAATTTCTCTTTTAAAAAGAGTTTTTAATTTTTTTTCTAAATATAATATAAATTTATACTATATTTAAAAAAAATAAAAACTCTTTTAAAAATAGAAGATAAACATACCCTAAATAAGTATTTTTTTAACAAAAATCAAAATACTCTATCTTCATAACAATTTAGCACGTCACCAGTGACCGCAAAAACGAGTACGTTTGGTGATCATACTAGACCTTATGTTTTAAACTTCCATTCGAACAAAATTAAATAAGTATTGACCAAAAGAAAAAAATAACAAAATTAAATAAGTGGAAACGTGAATTTTAATTTAACATTAATTATTGTTTTGGTCTTGTTCTTTTAATTTCAATTAAGTAATATCAATGATATGATTCAAGTGATAATCCATATGATTGATTGCTTTTAATAAAAATATAATTTATGTTTAGGAGTTCACAGTTTTTTTGGCACATAGTTCACGCAGGTTATTAAAATTTTAAAAAAAATATATACATATATTTCTTCTTTCCTAAGTTCACACGTACCGTTCACATATCGTGATTATTGGAACATTTCTTTTTTAAGACGCGTGATTATTAGAACTTAAAAATGAAAATAAAATATACATTTTTTTTTATACTTGTAGTTTATTTATTTATTATTAAAGCCTGGAAGTAAAATGTGATGAAATAAAACTGAAGTCAAGATATGTTAATATAAATGGTCAAATATTCGGGGAAAAAAAATCTAGCCTTTATTAAGAAGGCAGCTTATAACACTTTCGAAACTAATTAAAGTTTTGTATGATACATGTACAGTTGTACTTTTGATTTCTATTCCTTTCTTAACCTATGTGAGATTTTAATCTCTTAAGTTATAATTATTTATATTTAATTTTTTTAATTTTCAAATGTTTAAATCAAGTTCTTCATGTCAAAATTATTCTTTTATAATATTTATACATTTTATTTATATAAATTAATAAAAATATATTTTATTAATTATTGAATAAAAATTTAAAATATAAGATTTAATTTAAATATTTAAAAAATTAGAAGAACTAAATGTGAGTAATTATTAAATTTACACATACATTGAAATACAGATTATGAAAATTATAATTAAACCTAATTTTAATTTTATAAAACTTCTTATGATTTAAGCATGTGTAAAAATTCAATAATATCCTAATTAGTAAGAATGAAGGTCTCATTTCCTTATTATTACTTCTTTTCCAAAACATTAAAAATTGAACCAAATTCATATTTTACAGAAAAAATTAATTTTAATTTATTATTAGTATTTTAAAGACATAGGTATTTTAAAAAATTTTGAAGAAAAAAAAAAGCAGACGCAGATGGTAGGGTACTATGGTAGTTGTAACTGTTAATGAAGTATTATTATTATTATTATATAAAGAAGAAGTGAAGAACGTGGGAATTGTTAATAGAGCCGAATCACATGATTGAAGTCAGAAAGGGATGGCTTGAAACGGAAAGTATTGGATGTTTTTATTATTAATTGGATTCTAGATCTTCAACTCAAATTAAATAAAACGTCGTCGTTGACAAGTTACGACTCAACGATCAAACGCGATTATTTTTTCCGTTCAACGTTTGTTTTCTGTTTAAAATCTCGTCTCCTCAGTATTCCCTCTGTTCTCCATTCTCTCTGTTCTGTTGCTTTCGCTCTCTTCTTGCAGTAAGTTGTTATTCTCTCTTGCTTTTCAATGCCTCGTCCTTCAATTTGCCCATTTCTGAATCTATTTCGCTTTTACTGTAACATTATCGAACTGTTTTCCACCCCCCCACTTTTTTTCCTCCGTATAAAACAAAACTTTTTCGCTTTCAATCATTGCCCAGTTTCTGAAATCGTTTGTTGGCGACGTCCTAGTTGTTTCTCGTTTATTTGCTCATATTGGAACTTTTCTTTACCATGTTCATTTTGATTTGGACATAATAATAATAAATTATAAAAAAATTATTATTATTTAATCTGCAATCTCTGTGTGAGCATTTTTAGTTGTTTTCATCAATGTTAAATTTGATTTTTTTTGGGTATTAAAATGCATATTTGGAACTAATATGCGGTTTCATTTCATGTGTCTGTCTCGGGGATTATTATTTCTTCACACTGAGTGTGCTTTTTACCTTTGCATTTGTAATTAGGTCCACTAAAGTCAGGTCAAAATGGAAGGCGGGCATAAGTTCCAGGAAGCATCAAAGGCAAAATATGATTGTCTTTTATTTGGTAAACGGCTACTTCCTTTTCTACTATTTATTCTCTTCATAATCTTTTAATTATTGTATTAATCGTTAAATTAAAAAATGCTAATATATTTTTTTACAAGCATAAAATATATTTAATGGAAAGATTTTTTTAAAAAAAATAAATGTGAAGGAAATTTTGAATTGTTCATTTGGTAACCCTCACGACCAATGCTAAATTTCTACCTTGCATTCTTCATTATTCTGCCTAGGTTATGTATAACTTGTTTTGATAATTTCAGATCTTGACGACACCCTTTATCCTTTGTGTTCTGGAATGTCAGCCCAAACAGCAAAAAACATTCAAGGTGATGAATTTACCACATGTGAGCCTTCTATATGTGAGGGCTCGGTCGTGTGAAAAATTGCCTGGTATTGAAGCTGAACATTTTTTTAATAAAATATTGTGCTCATTGCAGAGTTTATGCTTCAAAAGCTTGGGATGGAGGCTGCTGAAGTTCCCGAATTATGCCATTCATTATATAAGACTTATGGGACAACAATGGCTGGTCTAAAGGTAAGCTTTAATTAACCTCTTAGTGAATTGTATTAGAAACATTTTTTTTTAATGCAGAAATGATGTTTAATGATGTATCTTGTCCTCTCGCCAGGCAATTGGCTATGACTTTGACTATGATGACTTTCACAGGTAATTTGTTGACATACGTATTTTTTGTCCAATTTTCTATTTGACCATTCCTTTCAATAAAGCTCAAACCGTGTGCAATAGACATTTTTATTGTATTGAACAGTTTTGTTCATGGGAGATTGCCATATAATATGTTGCTGAAACCAGACCCTGTTCTCAGGAGCATTCTGCAAAGCTTGCCGATTAGGAAAATTGTAAGTTCGTGTTTTATTTTGTAATGATTAAAATAGTACCTAATTAAGAGGAAGTTTTTCTTCACTATGACGTATTTATGACATCTACTCTTGGTTTCCCTTTTCAGATTTTTACAAATGCAGACTCAAAGCATGCATTTAGAGCACTTCAAAGCCTTGGATTGGAGGACTGCTTTGAAAAAATTATAAGTTTTGATACTCTGAATTCTTCCAACAACATTGATCCTTCTTGTGATGAAGATGGCAGTGAAACCACACCAATCACCTCGGGAATTTTTGACTTTTATGAGCACATACGCCAACCTGATTCAGATGTGGTGCTCCCAAGGACCCCAGTTGTCTGCAAACCCTTTGATGATGCTTTTGAAAACGTTTTCAAGTTGGCAAACATTGATCCTCAAAGAACAGTATGAATGTGGACACTTCCCTCTTTAATATTCTGTTTTCTTTTGTCTCAAATTTTTAGTGTACACTTTTAACAACTGCTAACTAAGGACAAATATTTTTATATTTACACGATCCTAAATAGTCATTAAATAATACCAAAGGGCACTATTATCATCATGCTAAATTGGTCATTTTTGTTTCTATTTTTCAGACATCTTTTTGTGATAAAAGACTTTATGTATTTACTTGTTTTTGCTTTTATTGTTTTTGTTCTTTGCAGCTGTTCTTTGATGACAGCTTCCGCAATTTAGTAACAGCCAAACGCTTGGGCCTCCACACAGTCGCTGTAAGTAATGAAATATCAGTTACAGGAACCATATTTTATGCGACATCTGATGTAGTTAGTGGAATGGAACATTAAATTAAATTGAATTAAAGTAAAGTAACATAATCAGAATTAAATTAAGTAATATAGTTTGGTACAATACGAATAAAATTAAATGTCAAATCCAAATGCCACGTGGATGCAGGTGGGTACATCTGTTCGTGCAACAGGAGTGGATCATGCATTGGAGTGTATCCATAATGTCAGGGAGGCGTTTCCAGAGCTTTGGGATTCCGACGAGAAACATGAAATTGTCCAGTACAAAGTTGCTATTGAAACATCAGTAAAAGCATAGCATAGAATTTGTATTTGTATTTGTATTGGCACCTCTTAGATAATTGTAATTTTAATTGTTATTTAAATTTGATATATATTGAAATATGAATCTTTATTCAATTTTTTGTCTTTCTTTCGATGCAACGATGTAATATTGCTTGAAGAACTGCGACACCGTGTGTATCTCTCTTCTATATTATCTACGGGTCAAAATTAGTAGAAGTTTAAATATGTCCTCTTTGTATAAAATCTCAAAATACGTCCTTTCTTTAATACATAAATCGCGTAAGGATGTGTCCACTTGTAATTGGTACCTTAGGTTATAAGTTGCGACTAAGTAACTTATGTTTATGTTCTGTTTTCACAATCCAAATCTTTTTTATGCAATGAAAAACATTTTGGCGTAGAAGGGTTATTTCAACATTCGATCTTATGAATCAAGGCACGATTTTAAAATTTTAATTGCAAGGTTACTAATAAAAATGAGGTTACTAATTGAAATTTCAACTTGATTAAGTAAATGTTGGACCAAAAAAATTATATCGAAAGGATGGGGGGAAGAAAACAGAAAAGTAGCCTAACAAGAATCAACTTCTTAATGAATATTTCTTTCCGGTGAAAGCTTGAAATTTTGGCTCTTCTGCCTTCTGAGGTGACTCTTCACTCGTGTTCAGAGAAGCCTAATAACAGAATAATTGGGTAAATCCTTCATTGAACCATAGGTTAAGATCAAGTCACTTTCTCCACAAAGATCACCACAGATAATAAAACTCACCTTTGTTGGTGTCTGAATCTGGGGTGCATTTGCATTTGACCCGAACACAAGCTTTCCAGAAGGTCTACATGAAGCAGTATTCGATGGTTTAGAATTGGAACTCTTGGTTTCATTTTCAGTCTGTTGGTGCTTTAGCTTTGATGAGGAAGCTTGTTCAACTGATTCTGTTGAGGCTTTTCCATCCAAACGTCTTCCAGAACCAGTAAATGGAATGATCTTGGTAGTCTTTGTTGCTGGTTCTTCATGAACTGTAAAAAGAATGTAAACAATCAGAATCTCCTAATGAACTTTACACTACAGAAAGCATATTCCAACTGAAAATAAAAGAATCACAACCTGATGGCAACTGTTTCTCAGGTTCTTTATAGTCAAGAGGTTGGGCAAATTCAACTTCACAGTCAGTATCAATTATACAGATTGCAGGCGAGGGTTTTGTTTCAACTACATCAATGTAATATTTCTTCTTGTTATAAGAAATCATTAGTGTCACCGGTTGTTAAACACGAGTATCTCCTCAGTGAAGTCTCTAAGCTGCAAAATAACCAAGGGAAAGAGTGAGAATATTAATTGACACACAATTATGAGATTTGTCAAATATGGACAAAACTTATTTTATAAATGTTAACGTTATTTACCAATTAAAGTTAATTTTTTTTATTTTAATAAAAAGTTTACATTTAATGTTATTGCTGACAACACCTAGTAATAACACTTAAATTTGGTTCTATGTTGTATTTGTACATGGCTTTTGGATTGGAGATATCCATAAAGTCAGTGGTGCGAGGCTGCAGCTTCACAAATTTTCCTTTTGGAAGGCTGGCGCTTCTCAGACTCACACTTTCTCCCTCTTCTAGGCGCATATTTTCCATCATCTGACAATAACAACAGCAGAACATGGAAGTTGTGAACAAAAATGACCAATCCATTGGTTGAAAGAAATAAATATGAACAAAGAAGGAAAGAAAATCACATACCCACTTTGGCACAAATATGCACCCTTCATTAGCAATGAATTCTAGGACCCCACAGTGAGTAACTCTTTCACGAGAAGAACATCCCAGTTCAAATAACATGGGGTACTCTATTTCCGAAAATGCTGAAAGGGTTTCACATGCATAAACCAACTAATTTAGCAGGAGAGAAGAATGAACCAAATCGTTAAAACCAGACAAATATATATAGACTTACCAAGGCTTCTAAGGACTGAAGGGGGCATGATAACTGGAAGCAAAAAGAGTTAGCATATGCAAATTTATAGGCATGAATAGTTATCAAAACATCATGGACATTTCATATCAAAGAATAAAATGTAAGCTATTGGTATACATACTTTTATCACCGTCCTCCAAATTAGACTGCAAAAACAAGCATAAGCATTAAAAAATTAAGTTACACCATATTTCAAATGATGATGAGAAAAACTTTAGTTTGAAATAGAGGTTGGATACTTAGTTATGCATCAGGTGACATCAGTGATCATACCTTTCCAATAAAAGAGGCAGGGAAACAACGATAAGCATTTGCAAAGAGCACATCCTCTTCATCCCAGTTACCTTCGTCAGAATCCTTAAAAAGAGGTTAATGCAACCCCATCATTCTCATAAAATGGACAAATGCCAAAACTATCAAGCAAGTTGACAAAAGAATGAGGCCACTTGGACAAATTTCTAAAAAAAATCCTTATAAAAAAATCAGTATAAAAAATAAATAAAACTCTATTAGAAATAAATTTATCTCCTCAAAATTTAGACGGTTTAAATAATGTTTTGGTCCTTATACTTATTTAGATTTATAAATTAGTTTTTATATGTAAAAAATTAGTAAATTAGTCTTTATACATGCATTTATTTTCAATTTAATTCTTGTCATTAAATTTAAAGTAAACGACGTTAAATAAGTAAGAGACTTAATTAAGAATAAACGTAGTATAAAAACTGATTTATAATTTTTTTACATATAAGAACTAACTTACAAAATTTTACATATAAAGATTAACTTACAAATTCGAGTTAAAAGTATTTTTATAAATTTGTGATACACCTTTAGTTTGTATTATGATTTTATGATATACAACTTTGATTTATATCTGATTTTGATAGTGTTGAAGGAGTGGATAGAGTCTAAATAAATGTGTTGATAATTCTGGTGCTAGTAACATTGATGAGGGTGCATTCGAGAAAAATGTTTTAACGATGGATTGAGGTTTAGAGTTGGTAAGTGTGGGTGAGAGTAAGGATGAAAATGGTGAAGTGGTTGAAAAAAGAAGAAAATATTTAAAGATTGTTAAGAGTCGATTGAGTTTCAGGGATGAAAAACTAAAAGAAAAAGAAACTATAGCTTCTATTAAAGTTTATAAAGAAGAAGAATAATAATAATAAAGATGGTGAAATTAGAGGTGGAAGAGAATGAAAGAGTGTGGATGAATCGTAAAATCATAATACAAACCAAAAATGTATCACAAATTTATAAAAATATTTTTAACTCGAATTTGTAAGTTAGTTTCTGGTTGTAAAATTTTGTGAGTTACTCCATATATGTAAAAAAAAATGTAAATCAATCATTATATTATATTTATTTTTAATTTAATTATTTATTTATTTAATGTCGTTTACTCTAAACTTAACGGTAGAGACTAAATAAAAAATAAATATATGTATAATGATTGATTTGTAAATTTTTTTTATGTATAAGAACTATCTTATAAATTCAAGTCAGTATAAAAATTAAAATATTATTTAAACCAAATTTAGAGTATTTGAATGAGAGCCTAAAAAAAATCAAAGCATAATTTATTTGTAACCTTTGAGAAAAAATTTACCTAAATTAGCCAATGTCATTTATCCACTCTAAGTTTTAAAATTTCTGTATACAAAAGTACAAGTGGAAAATACTTTGAATCTGAAAAACATTAAAAAGAAATTCAACGTACCATGTTTGATAAGCTAATGTAAAGTTTTCTCGTGGACTCAAATGATAACCGATGATCTGCGTTAAAAAAAGAAGAGGCAAAGATCCTGATCGTTTTAAAATACAAATGCGAGTAATAACAATGATTATAATCCAACTTTCATGGATAGTATGTGAATCCCCACTAAGAATCTTAAGAAAATTTATCATTCAAAACCTTTCTCCTTTTTTAAGAAATAAATAAAAAAAAATATCACCAGTAGTAAGGAGGATAAACCGCACTAATATAACGAAGGTGTAAAATAATTTTCTGCGATGTTGTATTTCTCAATAATATGCTGTATAAATACATGAAGTTGTTGCTGGAAAATTTAACAATTCTAACCGATATAATAAATCTAAAATAACAACTCCTATAACAGCTTGAATTTAAATAACAAACTGTTTGCTAAGCATTGTTAACAGCAATTTGTTATAGCAACAATTTGTTACAATATTACCCCCCTCAAGTAGGAGCATGAAGATTCAGAATGCCCAACTTGCTCATCAAGAGCTCAAACTGAGGTTTGCCCAACGCCTTGGTGAAGATGTCTGCGAGAAGTACTATTGTAGAGACATAAGTGGGAAGGATATTCTGTTGTAGAACCTCATTGCGGACAAAATGACAGTCAACTTCAATATGTTTGGTGCGTTCATGAAACACCAGATTTTTGGCAATGTGCAATGCCGCTTGACTATCACAATGAAGGACCATAGGTTTGGGGTGAGCAATGCCAAGATCAAAAAGAATCCCTTTTAACCATTTGAGCTCACAAGTAGCTGTGGCCATGGAGCGATATTCAGCTTCAGCTGAAGAGCGTGAGACAGTATGTTGTTTCTTGGTTTTTCACGAAATGGGAGATTGGCCCAGTTGGACAAGCCAACCAGTCACGGAGCAACGGGTAAGAGGACAACTAGCCCAGTCAGAATCACACCACCCGTGAAGCTGGAGATCACAGCTACTTGAAAGTAATATACCTTGTCCTGGATTGCCTTTGAGAAAGCGAACCACCCGGAGAGCAGCGTCCCAGTGCACAGTATGAGGTTGCTGCATAAACTGAGATAAAGTGTGCACACTAAAACATAGCTCAGGACGGGTGAAGCAAAGATAGATCAGGCGCCCAACCAAGCGACGATAACGCTCCGGGTTATCAAGAAGTGGCCCAGCGTCTGAGGACAAATGGTGATTTTGCTCTAATGGAGTGCTAGTTGGTTTGGCACCAAGAAGACCAGCCTCAGAGATAATATCAAGCGCATATTTGCGTTGACAAAGGAAAATTCCCGTAGGACTACGAGCAACCTCAACGCCCAGAAAATACTTCAATGTGCCAAGATCTTTCATGTGGAAGCAGTCACTAAAATATGTTTTAAATCTTTGGATGGCGGAAGAGTCATTTCCCGCAATAATGAGATCATCAACATAAACTAAAATAGCAAGCTGAATGCCATCGCGATGCAAAGTGAAGAGAGAATAATCAAGACATGATTGCTGAAAGCCATAGGAAACAAGAGCATGAGACAGCTTAGTGAACCAACAACGCGGAGCCTGCTTCAAGCCATATAAAGATTTGCGTAATTTGCACACCTTGTGAGGTGAAGAAACTATAAAACCAGGAGGCATGCAGATGAACACCTTATCATGGAGATCCCCGTGGAGAAACGCATTATGTACATCCATTTGATGGAGTTCCCAAGACTTGGCTGCTGCTATGGCAAGAAGAGTGCGTACAGTTACCATTTTGGCAACTGGGGCAAAGGTCTCTGTATAATTTATGCCTTCCTTCTGATGATTTCCAAGAACTACTAAGCGAGCTTTAAAGCTCTCAATGGTACCATCAGAATTGTATTTGATACGATACACCCATTTGCATCCAAGAGCTTTCTTACCAGGAGGCAATTGTTGTATGGTCCAGGTATCGTTTCGTTCGAGAGCATCAATCTCATCCTGCATAGCCTGCCGCCACCAAGGATCTTGTACTGCCTCATGAAAGTACAAAGGTTCTCTCTCTGTTATAAGTGCTGCAAGGAATTGCCTATGGGGCACAGAAAATCGGTCACAATTAACATAGTGAGCAATAGGATATGGAGTACTTGAAGACGATGATGGAGCTGATGAAAACGGGAATGGACTCAATATTTGTGCAGTATTAGTGACGAACCCCTGTAATCTGGTGGATTTTTGTTTGACACGATGTCCGCGTCCAAGAAGTGAAGAGGGAGGTGTATCATGAGAGGAATTCAGAGTTTCTGGCGCCTCTAGGTCCTGGGCAGAATCATCAGTGCTTGCAACAACAGGAGAGGACTCAGCGACAGTAGTGGAGAAAGTTGCAGGTTCAGTTATAGTAGCAGCAGAAGAAGAGACAGCAGCGTCCCTGATGTGTGCTGCAGGAGATGTTGATGTAGCAGCAGGAACGTCCATTATAGAACGACTTGTGCCCCCCCTAACTCGCAAGTCCTCTTCATCATCGAAGACCATGGGCTCAGTAGGTATGAGAAGAGAAGAACAAAGGTCGTTTTCTGAATTTGTGAAGGGGAATTGATTTTCAAAAAACTGAACATCTCTTGATACAAAGAACTCATGAGTTTCTAAATCATAAAGTCTCCAACTCTTCTGCCCATAGGGATATCCCATAAATACACATCACCTACTTCGACTTGTAAATTTGTCACCACGAGTATTATGATTGTGAGTATAACAGAGAGAGCCAAGAACACATAGATATGTATAGGAAGGCTCTTGTCCATTTAACACTTCATATGGGGTCTTGCCTTTTAGTGTTGTGGTTGGAGTTCGATTGATCAAATAACCGGCTGTTAAAACACACTCGCCCCAAAATTTAATTGGCAAATTTCCTTGGAATCGTAAAGCACGTGCAACATTTAGAATGTGACGATGTTTGCGTTTGACTCGCCCATTTTGTTGAGGTGTGCCTATACATGAAGTTTGAAAAACGATTCCATGGTCCAAAAAATAATTTTTCATACAGATAAATTCTGTTCCGTTGTCACTGCGCACAGTTTTAACCCTTTTTTCAAATTGTCTTTCTACCATAGAAAAAAATTTTGTCAACGTTTTCGTGACTTGTTTCTTATCAGTTAACAAAAATATCCACACTGCACGCAAACAATCATCAACAATAGTCAGAAAATAAGAAGCGCCACAAGATGAGCGAGTTCTATATGGACCCCATAAATCGCAATGAATCAAATCAAATATATTAGAAGCTTGATTAATACTCAAGGGAAATGTGTCTATAGTTTGCTTTGCCCTTTGACATGTATCACAAACTTTATTAAAATTGCTAACACTGCTGTCCTTTGAAATAAACTGAGTAGTTTTCCATGAAGGATGTCCCAACCTCATGTGCCACACTTCTAGTTCATGCATTCCTTCAACCTTGCATACTGTCTTCTTAGGGGTTGGTTGAAAGAAATAGAGTCCATCCCGTCATTCACCCACTCCAATCAGCATCTTCGAAGTTTGGTCCTGTATGGCACATATGTTTCCAGTGAAGAATACATTACAATTTAACTCATCGGATAATTGAGAAATAGAAATCAAATTGCAGTTTAATTGAGGGACATAAAGGACATGCTGAAGGTGTAAATTTTCAGTAAACTTTATTGTTCCTTCCTTAGTAGAGCGAGCACATTGCCCATTAGGGAGCCCAACAGGACACCCAAAGACGTCTCTCACATTGTGAAAATGATGTAAGTTACCTGTCATGTGATTTGAGGCCCCACTATCAAGAATCCATGCATCATTGTTAGACTTACCAGTCATGCTTTCATTTGGAGAGACTTTGGATGAATTGAGCATTTCTACCAAAGTTTTTCACTGTTCGTTGCTCAAACTTCCAAGTTTCACATTATTATTACCAACATTAGACCCTATATTCTGAGCTAAGTTGGCACGGACAGGGCCTTTAGGAGCGCGAGAGCCAGTTCCATCGTTGCCATTTTGTGGGCGTTGGCGCGCAGCAGTGCGGTCTCCATTGCGGGGACGATCCCCCCACCATTCTGAGTATCCAATGAGCAGAAAGCAGCCTGCTGCCTCATGACCACTTCGGTTACAGTGAGTGCAAGTCACCTTGCTGTTGTCACGACCCCTCGCCTTCACATTTGCTTGAACGGCGAGAGCCATAGCGTCGGGTCGTACATCTCTTTCTTGGGTAATGTTGCGCACACGTTCTTCTTGAATAAGAATGGCATACATTTTATTCAATGAAGGCAATGGATCAGACGCAAGCAAATTGGAACGAATCGGTCCATATGTTGCGTCGTCAAGACCCATTAAAAAAGTGTGACATCTTTCTTCTTCCTTGCGTTTCTCAAGTTTCGTAGCAACTCCACAGGTACACCCGCTGCAAGTGCAGATGATAACCGGTTCATGAGTTGCGAGATCATCCCACAGTGCTTTCAGTTTTCCATAATAGGCTATTATGGTCATCCCTTCTTGCTTACATTGTGCTAGTTCTGATTTCAACAGGTTAATACAGGGTCCATTCACAATGGAAAATCTTTCTTTAATGTCATCCCACACCTCCTTGGCTGTTTCCAAGTATGATATGGAAGTTCTCAGTTTTGGTTCTACTGTATTCAAGATCCATGAAACCAACATGGCTTGGACAGTGCACCAATCTTCAAAATGTGGGGATCCTTCTTTGGGTTCTGCTATGGTTCCGTCAATGAAACTCCACTTTCTTCTGGCTCTCAATGACCTCTTTATAGCTCTAGCCCATTCATCATAGTTATCACCTTTCAATTGCACCTGAGCAATTATGTTTCCAGGATTGTCACTGGAGTTGAGATCATAAGGAGAAGTTTTCTTTCTTTGAGCATCTTCAATTGCTGAAGATGTCGCAGCACTCTCACCACCATTTGTTGGGGTTTCCATGTGCAGGTCTCAAGGTTTTCGGCCACGCTCTGATACCATGTAAAATAGTTTTCTGCGATGTTGTATTTCCCAATAATATGCTGTATAAATACATGAAGTTGTTGCTGAAAAATTTAACAATTCTAACAGATATAATAAATCTAAAATAACAACTCCTATAACAGCTTGAATTTAAATAACAAACTGTTTGTTAAGCCTTGTTAACAGCAATTTGTTATAGCAACAATTTGTTACGATATTAGAAGGTGAACACAAGAAAAGGTTTCAGTAGGTGATCATAAACTCTCTGAAACATGACGTCTACCTTTGAATGGATGATCAACGATGAAAAAAAGAACATCAACGTTTGCGAAGTGACACAGTCAACTCTGAATGAACAAGGTTCCAAGTTTTTATAGGAACTTGAGGGTAGGGTTACTTATGTCCTAGAGCTTTTGACCTTTGATCTTTTTTAAAAGGAAAGAACTTAGTCTAATAAAGTGTTTTATTCGATATCAGTTTAAAATTTATATTAAAGTGAATTAAAGTTATAAAAATATAATAAATATTTTTCATCAGTACCTAAAACCTAATCGAAAATATTTGTGGTGATTTATTTTGCTGTTGGTTATAAACCACTAGAAAATTTGTTTTTTCAGTGATTTCAACCGCCACAATTTTCTTTAACAGTAACCTTACCTAATTTTCGTGTATTATATAGATAATATTAAATTAAAATATTTTTTTATAAATATCTAAAGTATATTATATCATTATTCTAAAATTTTATAAATTTAAGAAATAGTGAATGATATAATAATGATAATCATTAAATATTGTATTACATTAAATAAAAAAATAAATGTTAATTTCAAATTATGAAGATTTTAGAATATCTACGAAATTTAGTTTTTTTTTTTTCAAAATTTATAAATTTAGTAATTTTGTTACAGTATATTGAACGAGTAGTGAATTTACAGTATATTGTAGGGATATTGTAAATTAAAATAAATTTTAAATTAAAAATTTAAGGTATATTGTATTGTTTTTTAATTTAATAAATTAAAATATTTTTCAGAAATAATAATAAATAATTTATTATATTAAATAAAATAAAATAGAGATAATATTTTTAAAATATAATTTTTTAAGATTTCAAAATTTAAATTAAGATTGAGTCCAAAAAAGAATTTAATGTCAAAATTCAAAATTTTAAAATTAAATTTAAATTAATTAAGATTAAGATAACTTTTAACGTATTTGATTTTATTTTTAACTATATAAAGACTCATGTTTACTTCAACATTATTGGCTTTGGCTGTAAAAGACTCAAGTAGGATCACTTTGGTGGCAAAAGTCTTCTTCCAAGTGTATAATTTGATAAATTATGTCAAGATTTAAAATTAAAATTTAAAAAATATTATTTAAACTTATTAGAAAATTATAAATAAATAAAATTATAATTTAATATACAAAAGTACATAACAAATATACTTCTTTAAAAATATTTTTTCATTTTTTGATTTATACTACATGTATACATTGGAGATAATTCTATTTCAGTTGAACATGACTATTGTGAGTGGCAACGATTTCGTTGAGTAAAAGATATATTATCATTTGAAAGAGAAAAATTATATTATAAAATTTGAAGGTATATTGTTATTATTATTATTTGAACAAGCCATCCAATTAATTTTTTCGTCTTACCAATTACGGGCTTAAATCATTGGGCTGAACTCATGGTCCAATATTCGTCGTCTCCTTTTTGCCTTATGGATATTTTATTCATTTCTCAAAAATATATTATCAAAATTTGAAAAAAAATTCCTTTTTAACTAACCCGTGTTTATCTGTGTGTGTAAATTTTGTTCCTGCCCCACGTAAAGGAGATAAAGGTGAAGTTTCCAACTTGGAAATTACTGTGGCAAGGAGAAAGCTTTCAACTACGTTCAAGAACACAAAAAATCTTTTGGATCGTGTAATGGGTGGATAAGACTTGATCGTGTAATAGCTTAATTAACTGACTGCTGAAGATAACATCTCAGATTATTTCTTAAATTTGATTCTATCTGCATTGTTTCAGAGAAAATAGCTCTTCAATTGAAGGCCAGAATGCTCTAAATTGGACAAAAGAAGTTATAATGCTAATGGCAACGTTAAAAGGAAACGAGTGGAAGCAATCTCTGAATCACCCAAGAATGACCAAGCTAATAGAGCATCATCATCAAAAAATAGTTTGGTCTCTTTCAGAAAACCGACATGAGATAAGCTAGATTGGACTGTTCTTGGGCCCTGGTATTTATGGGTCTCTATTATATCCTTTACCTTTTTGTTTCTATTAACCTGCTTTTTACTTTGTTGTGTCAACCATTTTCATCAATTTTTTTTTCTTGTTGAGCTCTATTTAGGTAGTTGATAAAATATTTTTGATTGATAGTCCATATCTGTGTTTTATTGTCGTACCAATCACTCCCTCCATTATGTTCAAATGATACATTGCTAACATTTTATTATGTAATGAAGTTATTAAATAGCCTCCATATTAAAAAAAAAAAGATTTATTTTGACTATCATCTTTACCCGAATATTTAAAATATAATTCAATGTACTGGTGCAGATTTCAACACATAAGAATCAGGTGAAAAAACCACACTTCCTTTTTTCCTCGTTAAAGGAGCAACATTTTGAAATAAAAAATAGTTTCTAATTAATTTTGGGAATGAGACAACCTTTTCTTTCCAAACTTCAACTTTTTTTTTTCAAACAAATATGAAACGTTATTGATGAAACTTTAACATGATTAGGAAAGTATTTTTAGATTCGGAAAAACCTATTAAGAGTTAAAAAAAATCGTTCAAATAAATTAATTCCTTCTAAATGGTACATGATTATCTATAAATAAACGGTAGCATATATATATATATATATATAGATAGATAAAAATTAAATGCCTTCCAAATAATTTCCTGTGGGAAATGATATTATGATGTGTGTAAGGTAGATGCGTTCTCTTGGAGGTGACGGGTGGTGCATTATTGCACTCAAACGTGGAAAAGTAACCAAATGGCTACGGAGGGTGGCTTTGGAGACATTATTCGAAAGAGATTAATGATTGAAAGAGTAGTGAGGACCATAAAGTTTAGAAATGATATTGAAGATAACCATCATCACCTCTACATCAAAGAAGGAACAAATGTAAGACCAAAGAGAAAAAGGTTTTGTCTATTATAGAATTTTCTATCCATTTGCCAGCACCATTTAATTTAATGACGTATTTTGTTGGAATTGTTGGAAGGTGATAGGCACGCCTTTGTCAGTTTATGGCTGCAGATTTCACGTCTAAAATTCTCTTATCTCCATACACAAGCTCAACTGTTGTGTCTCGTAAGACTAATAGGTCAGAGACTGATCCAACTAAGACCATCTTTATCCACTAATTAAAAAATAATTGTTTTTTTGTCATTCATGATCACATATATGCGTGCGAGTTCCATCTTCTCACATATGAGAATTATTTGCATAATTATTTTTTCTTTTTAATGTAATATTCTCTTTTTCTCATAAATAACTTTAATTATCAAAATATAACCTTTTTTGCGAGATGCAGATATCACTAAAGTATATTTTGTATGTCTTCGGTCTTCCAACAAAGTATATTTCATACATAAATCTTTTGCTAATGCTATTATTGTAATAAACGTATAGATATATAAAACATATTTTAAACGGGTGTGAAATACAATTTAAGTTTTTATAAGTTTAAACATGTTAAATTTAGGATGCCAAAATATGTTACTTTATCCTATTTAGAAAACAAGTTGCATTTATAGTAAAAAAATTTGTATGATCCGAAAACATGATAAGCTTAACATTTATTTTAAATTTGAGTATGGGGAACATGGAACACACAATAATTTCTCCATTTGTGGGGGTAGTCAAACTGAGATGAAAGTCACGCGTCAGCTCCGAACAATGGAAGGGGTAGATTTGGTCGGTCGTCAAATTTAACTCTTGTCATTGTGGAAATTATTGTCCTCTGTCTCGATGTTTCTCTATCGAGAGTTAAATTACAAATTTATCCTTGGGTGATATATTAACTTTTTTAGAATTAATATTGATTTTTATATAATTATTTTTATTTTAATATCTATATTTTTTTAAAATATTTATTTTAATCTCTCATTCATATGACTTAAAGTGATAAGTGACACAAAATTGACATGTGATATCGAAATTAGTTACATCATGTTTTACCACTCGCACCAATAATTTTTAAAAATACAAAAATTAAAACTGAAAAAATTATGAAGACAAAAATTAAAATTTATACCTTTTGAAAAGCTAAAAATATATATAATCACTGATGTCAAATATATTAGCCGCTAACAGTTCCTAAAATGAATTGATATTACTAATACTAATATTTGTGATTGCTAAACTAGCGTGAGATTTTTACAAGCTGGCAATCAAATTAAACATTAATATCTTGAACATAAACTCAATTGGATAAACGCACAAACAAAAAGAAAACGATAGAAAGAAGATATCATATTGCAAATGTATTCACTGAACAAGGCACAAACCCCTCTATTATAATATAAGCTTGTTCATAAAGTGTACAAATAAGAGTGTATTTAATCTTAATTCAACTTGAAATACATTACAATAACGGTTCACTTAAATTCAAGAATAAATATACCCCTAGTCATGCACTTTACACAAAAACTAACCTAAGATCTAAGACAATTTTCCTTGGCAATGAGTGGATTAAGAGTTGATCATTGCTTAAGCAGGAACCCAAGAAGAAACAGCAAGAAGAATACGCCCTTTCCATCCCTGCAAAACCCATTTGCCATCCACGTCAACTACAAAATCTTTATGATATTCTTTTTTCACCATGTCCTTAACTTTATTCAAGAGTTCTGTGGCCAATGGAATTTGCTTGAACCCTGCTCTCTGGTTCCTAACAAACCACTGCTTGTAGGTCTCTGGCCTTTCAACCCTCTCTGCCCCCTCACATGCTATCACATTGATTGCATTCCTTCCAAACAAACCTTTCTCAAACATAAGCCTCGATGGATCTTCGCGAGGTAGGGTAGCTTCAAACATGTCAAACAATGATGAGAAGTGGAAGAGTGCTTCCCTGAACCGTGTCAAGAAAAACGGTGCATTGTAAGTGCCATTCACAACCCCATGTATGAAGATGTTTGGGTTGATCCTCCTGATCAACCTTAACAAAGCATCTCTTGGACAATCTGCAGTCACTGTTTCATCAGTTAAGTTCTCCAACCTAAACAAACAGTTAACCACAGTTACTTCATTCCTATCAATCTTAAGGTCCTCAAGTCTTATAGTATCCCATTTTTGTGCAAGGCAATTGTACTCAAATGGGACTCCAAACCTGTTGCAATACTTCTCCAATCGCCGCCCCGTCTCCTCAACCCTTTCTGCAGGCCTAAATCCTGGCTGAGGAAGATCAATTCCTGTGATATGAAGCTTTGGAGGCCCTCCTGCTCTCTCTGAAAGACGTTGGATGAGGCAAGGCCATTGAAAACCATAGCTAATTCCAAAGTCAATAATGTGAAGACTGCTCTCATTTTGTACAAGCTTCAAAATAGTTCGGTTAGCCAAGAAATTTGTCATCCTCTGAAATGGCGATGCTGTGATATATACTCTATATGCTTTTAACATATCTGCAGCAGATGCTGACTGAAAGAGAATGAACTTGGGTGTATCAGCAGCTAATCTTGTCTCAAGGCCAATGGCAAAGTAATGCGCCAAACGCTGAAGTCCATCACCACAAGGCGTAGAATGTTGCCTAATCTGCTTGAGTATTTCACTTGCAGTTCTTTGATCATAGCTAGCAACAGCTTGTGCACATTGAGTTAACAAAGTCCATAAATCCACTGTTGCACTTGCACTTGTCCCCTTGTTGGAACCTTTCTTCGAACGTGTTGTCTTTCCATTAGATCCTCCTGAATCAGCTATCTGTGATGATGATGAGGATGGTTCACAGAAAATGGATGGACTTCTACCATCCTTACAAAGCAGCACCTCATCAAACATGCTTGATAGCTCAGAGTCATCAACGTATACAGCTGAAAGCTTGTTGCCTCTCTCCTCTACTTGATCTGAGATATCATCATTCGTGAGATGGCTTCTCTTCTCCCTTGATCCTCTTGCTGTCATAGAACCCCGCATCACACCCTCATGAATCATGTGTGGCTTTTCCTGTGAGTGAATCATATTCCACACCCCATTTGAAAAATAAATACCACCTTGTGTCTCTCTAAACGGATCAGGAGTTACATAGGCGTTTTCTGGGGAATGAACTAAAGATTTTTGAAGGAAAGAAGACTCAAACCAATCAGACTCATTTGAATTATCAGTGGTGTAACTGCTATAACTCTCAGAACTAGTAGTCACACCAAAATTATCATCTGGGTCAGGGTTATCATCACGGAAACAACCGTGAGATTGATGAGGCGATGAAGGGTAGCTACGCCCCAACACATCATAGAATGATTTTTCAGCAGCCTGGAGTCTCAAAGAATCTTGCAACATGCAGGGTTTGCGCTCCAAGTCATCTTCTTCATCCATGAGGATGTCGCTTATGTATCTGAGAATAGGATTAGAATGTTTACTACTCTCTGAATGTTCTCCATTTGAGCTTGTGGCAGTAGAAGGAGAAGAATCAGTGCCAGATTCTGAATGGTTAGAAGGGGATGTTGAATCATCCAACTTGAACCCATTTTCTGGGTTCTGATTCGAAAATACCGAGATGGGACCGTTCTCAAATATGAATCCATTCACAGAACCAGGAAGATTTTCCAAAAGGGAATCCGCAGAAAGCATGTTGGATACAAAGATCAGAATCTGAACTAGAGAGATGAGAGATCTAGTTTCAGAGGTGCTAAAAATCTTATCTTTGACTAGGACAGAACAGGAACAGAACCAATGATGTGATGAATAAAAAAATAGTAAAGTAAGAAGGAGTAAATTTCAGAAATTTAAGCAACAATGAACCCCCACTAGTCCTTTTGGATAATAAGCATTCAAATAAGAAGAATGAATAGAAATTAGGCAGAGAAAAGGTAAAGATAGACAAAGACAGTAATAGTATGAGATTATGTTGGTTGTGGCAGTGCACCTTAGACTTTTGGAGAATTTGAGAATCGAACTAAAGAGTGAGGAGTAACCGGCAGTGGCAGAGGCTTGGTGAATACTGAACGGTGACTATGGTATCATTTGTTATATAATTTACAAAAAAAAAAAAACTTTCTTGTCATGCTGAAGTTTCTAGGAAGGAAGGTAGGCAGGCATTCAAGAGAGACAAAGTAGGCCACAGCCGCCATCTTTTATTACTTTGTTGTAATTATCGTGGGAATAATTAGGCAAATGTTATGGTTAATCATTTTATTAAAATATTATTAATTAATCCTTTTGATATGTGTATAAAGTATTTATAATTTTTATTAAAAATCACATGATATCATTAATCTTATAGATTAATTATTATCATACTTATACTGTTGTGAATTTTTAACTTTGTAAAAAGTTTTGAATCAATAAGTAAGTGCATGTATTTGTTAACTATAGTATTTGAAAGCTTTGCATTATTATTTGTTAACACTTAGCACTATTATTTCTTAAATATTAGATAAATTTAAAATTTAAAAATATTTAAATTAAAGTAAAGTTTGAATTTAAAAAATAAAAAAAATTACAAAATTAATTTGATATAGATAAAAATTTAAAACTTTAATTTCTTCTTATGAGTATCATTACGTCCCTAAATTAATTATATTTAATTATGTTAAAATAATTATTAATTATCTAATTTATTATTATTATTAAATTATTATAGCATAATGAAAATCTTCTTATCTATATGTTATCTTAATGATTAAAAAATAATAAAATAAATAAAAATATTAAGAATTATGAAATTTGTTAAACTTAATTAATTTATTGAAAGTTTAAATAATAGATTGATCATCTTAATTTAAACATTGATTATTTTTTATTCTGTTAACATATTAATGGTATAATCATCTGGTTAATTGATTAATTAGGATTGAAAGTTAATGTATTTAGTTACATAATTATAATATAAATATTATGAAATTAAATTAAAGTTTCATAAATAGTTAAATTATAAGAACTCACTTCAATCACATGATAAAAAGTATTTAGTTACACATAATCATAATATAAACAATATAAAATTAAACTCGAGAGTTCAAAAATAGTTATCTCATTATTATTCATCTTAACCACTTAGCAAAAAGTTTTTACTTACACATAGTCATAAAATAAAAATAAAGGTAACTAAACACAAAAAATTTATAATCACATATAATAAAGAAAGAAAAATACTCATAGTTGATATGCTATAATAGAAGCATAATTTTGTTAAAAAAATAAGATAAAAAAAAAGTTTGAGACAAAAAATTTAAAGTTTTAGTATGCAGAGAAAAAGATAAGTTAATTGCATATTTACTTAAAATAGTAGAGTCTTTTTTTTAAGAAAGTATAATTCAAAAGATATAGTTTAGTCTCTTGAAAACTTTAATTTTTTAATGGCTAACGCCACAAGTTCAAGTATAAGGCATGTTCTATTAGGCACGCCCTTAACATAAAATAACATTATCTATTTAACCATACTTTGATTAAAGACTTTGGTATTTTAATATGAGACGTATTCTTCCTAATCCCACCCTTAACAGTGTTGTTGTAATTTTAGCATGGAGCATGTTAGTATAGAGTACAGGGTGTATTTGTTTAAGATTCAGCATTGGGTGTGTCAATACAGAGGATACCTTCTTCAGAAAGTCTATCAATTGAACACATAAAGTGCTAATATCAACAAAGCTTGTTAGATGTATTTTTATTTTACAAAATTCACACATTCTTTACTATTATTTGCAACTATTTTTTCGTAAGTTATCATGTTTTATTTAAGTTGCATTGTCACCATTTTTATAATAAAATTAATAGAATTTTTAACTAATTTAAATAATAAAATATTAATTCAAACGATAAAATAAATTAAAATTATCTAAATAAAATAGTATAATAACATTCTATACTACACTATAATTTTTAAAAATATAAAATATCTTTATTATAAATATAATTGTAACAGAAAAATATTTTAAACAAAATCACTTAAAAAATATAATAAACATATAAATGTGATAATAGATATATCCTAAATTTAATGCATTGATGATATCATATTATAATTTTTCATAAAAATTGATTTATTTTATCTTACATTAGTGTCATGTAATACTAATATATGTAATTTAAAAGTCAATTTAATGTTTGACTAAACAGCAGAAATATTTAACACAAAAACTATCTCACGAAAGCCATATGAAGTATACGTGGTAGTTCATAAAATAAATTAAAAATGAAAACCATGGTCAATTTGCACACAAATTATAATTTACTTTTCCAAACCCTTTAGCATTTCTCTTTCCTCAATCATTTAAAGTGTATTATATAGTAACTTGTGTTTAAATTTTGTCCATACCAGAATTTATAAATAAATTCATAAATACAAATTTTGAATAAAAAAATGTCTATGATCAATTTATTTATAAATATTTTGAATAAATTTAATTATTTTCTTTCACTTATTTTAACCTATCTAAATATAAAATATTTGTTATTTTATTTCTACTTTATTTCTCATCTTTTTATTCTTGTTCTTATTCTTATTTTTTTTCTTTATTTTACCTCACATCCAAACACATCATTACTGTTTGTCTCAAATGATTTAGATATATATAAAAAAATTATAAAAATTTAAATAAAATTTGCATGATAAATTACGCTATCATTAAAAATTAGAGAGGGAAAATAATTAAAAATTTATTTAAAAATATATTTAAAAAAATGACATCATTTTACTTCATGTACTGTTAGGTCTACTCAATGAGAAAACACTTATTGTTATTATTTATAGCATATTGAATTTGCTAAGTTATCTCGTTTTCGCTTAATAATATTAAAGGCAAAAAGTTGTCTATATTAAATTTTTATTCTTTTGAAATTCAGCATCTTTAATTTTTGGTAACTCTTAAATGAAGACATCATTAATTAAAAAACCGTGACATGTCATTTTGTTTTTGAAGTAGCATCAATGAAAAAACAAATGGAATAAAAGACTTAAAAGAATAAAGATAAAAAGTTGTAAAAATATAAGAAATAAAAGCTTATAAAAAGGGTGAGGAGTCAAAAGCACACAGATGGGGAAAAGAGATCCTTGACCATCAAGTTATTGACCAAAGCCATTATTCAATGTGAACGCATTTCATCGTCATAAAGGGATAACATATTCTGTCCCATCATTCCATGCCATGTCCGAGCAATTGACTTGCCATGGTCACACACATCAAAAACCTCAACCTATTATTTTATATATCATACCATACAAGGAAAGGAAAATTCAAAGCTTACTTTTTACTCTTTTCTACGCACAATATTATGGATTGGTTAGAAGTTTTAAATTGCGTTTGGTATTGAAGCGATCCAGATACATTCCCCTAATACAAGTTAATTTATGCAGCGACTTTCTCTTTTGTTTTGTTTATTCCCCAAGTTATGGTACTCTCTTTAGTGAAACCCAGAAACAAAATCCAAATAAACAATCAATGAATCAAATCGTAGATCTGCTGTTGTTGAGTTGATACTTGGTCGCCACTCAAAGAACCAATTAAAAAACAAAGGGAAATAGGGTACTGAAAAATGAAATAATATTGATAAGGTTTGGGGTTTTGGTCTTCATGGAAGTCTGGCTCCCCACCTAACATAACATCAACTGTAGTCATATTGTTTATTTTATTTTATCTTAAAAAAAAAGCAGAAAAAAACCTGCATACTTCCTCCAGAATGCTAGCAATTACAAGATATAAGATATTACGCTTGTAGTTTTTTTAATATTTTAAAATTTTAAAAATATTTTTGGTTGAAATTTGACGAATTCTTTGAGTGTTTTATAGGAAATAAAGCTTAATTTTAAATGGGTGTTGGTTATACAATTACAAGCATAAATAATTTTCATTTGAGCCGTCAGCACAGGAGATGGTCTTGCAGGGACCCGCTAGGGTTGGACTATAATGCACAGATTGTGGCATTTGATAGATAATTTTGTATTTTGTCTTGTTCTTTGTCCTTGATACTTTCATCAATATGTTACTGAAAAATTGAACCGAATTTGAAATTCGAAAAGTAAAAGACATGTGGTTCTCGTAAATCCGCGTCTTTAATTATTTGGTTTACACCATTACTCCACTTACTCTATGATTGTTTCTCTCGTCCATACATTAACTAATGTTTAATATTTTAATCTGATTCTAAGGTTTATTTAATAATTTCCCTGATAGTTAGAGAAGGAAGAAAACCATATATTTATTAGATAGATACATGCCCCTAAGTTGTGTATCTGTCAACACCATTATGACGTAGCTTCAAAATTCATCGTGATTCATGGGTTGGAGGAAAGAGACTTTTTCCATTGAAGAGACTAGGAGAGGGAGTCAATCCACAGAAACTATGCATGGAATGCATTTTCTCTGTCATTTAACTTTTCCCATGGTGGTTTCCCACTAGATTCGAATATCCGGGAAAATTATTCAATGAATTATATTGTCAATATTTATATAAATCGGTACACTTTTTCCTTTTTGAGAAAATTAATTTTGTTTTCTTTATTTCTATGAACATGCCATCTTTATCATATTTATCTCCTTATAGTTTAAGTTTTACAATATACTTCTTTTTAAAAGAATTTAGTACTTTGATAGTTATCCGTGCCATAAATTAATTAGATGTTAACAAAAGGCTGATTCAGATGGTTTATATTTGAATTTTGTTGAATAATATTTTGATTTAAGATTTGTATAAAAGAATGTCTTCTGAAAGTTACTCATCATCCTGTGGAGACAAGATTACTTTTTATAAAAAAGAAAAATACGTGTAATTTAAACTAAAAATTCAATTAACTTTTTAAATGAACAACACACACATTTAATGCTACTACTCAAGTAAACATACCAAAATTTAATTTTATTTCCATTAAAATTTGAGTTATGTTGGTCTTTGCTTCTTCCTTCGACAAAAGTAAACGGAGCTCTTCATAAATGTGAAAAGAGTTAGTTTACGATGGACTCATCATTGTCATTGAAATGTGCATGGATTTTCAATCCCTAAAATCTAATCACGCGCGATGACTACAAACTTAAGTAACCCTTGATCTATCAAGTTCTCGAAAGAGTTCACAATTTCATGAAATTTTCAAATTTTTTTTAGTCTTGAGTATCTACAGAAATTGCCAGCTTCATTTAAGCAATTCAAGTCATGCATATTTCACAATATGAGAAACAGCCAACAGACAATTGACAAGCAAGAAAACAAATCACAGGGCAAAGCTTCCAGCTCCAGGAAAAGTGGTTTTATGAATAGGCCACGTCACTTTTGCAATGGTATTTAAATAAGAAAGCATCTTAGCTAACAGCATCAAAACCCAATATTCAATCCATTAATAGCTCTTAATTGAAAAATATAAAAAATTGTGCAATCAAACAGTATGCAAATTACAAGATCCATAGAAGTTATTGGAGTATATTGTTAAGCTCTGTTAGAAGTTCAAAACTTTGCTTTTGGTGGCGCAGTTAAGGCGGGGAGAAAAGGTTAGGGGAAGCTGGCATTTGTCAGGATTCGTATCGGACTAATATTCTAGTTTATGTAGCAGCAATAGATAATAAATATGAGTTATTGGTTAGTGGAACAAATACCAGCCATATTTACAGATGCCATGAGTGGAAATCATGAGTTAAATAGAAGTTGCTGCGATAAAACAAAATTACAAAATTATGAAGGAGACTAGCAATAACTATCACTGGAAAAGAGCTAACTTAACATAGTCATATGTTTCAAATTAATCATATCTTGTCAATTAAGTAGCTAATTTGGCTCAAGAAACAATGTATCCTGGAAAAATATTCTACAAATTTATTTAGAAGGATGTGAAATCTAATACATGTTGGTTAGAGAGAAAAAAACTAATAACATTTTGATTGCAAATACTCAGGCAAACATGCTAAAGGACCTTCCTACTCTAAAATGCGCTCCTTATCATCATAGAACTTGCATTACATTCTAGTCTCAACTCTACCACAAAAGTCGTGTCATAATATTACCGAGTAACTTAGTGGAAAGCTTCGTATAATTCATCACAGCACGTGAAGGTTAAGCAAGTAGGTAAGACCTAGGATACCATAACCTGAAACCATTTAACGTGCAAAATAAGCTTCACCATTGGAACATAAATGCTGAAATATCTCAAGTTTAAGAAGAACTATAGCTCAACTTCAACAGGGAAAATAAGAATTATAAAAGTGGATAGAGAAAAAGCTAATGACTGATTGTTAGAATCATACCTTTAGTCTAGTATGAGTACTTAACAGAGTCCAATAGCATCTCATTATGCTGGCACCCAACATGTGGAAGCATACAAAATGCGACCCTTCCAACCTTGAAGCATCCAGTTCTGATCTTGATCAAAGACAAAATCTTTGTGGTACCATTCCTTTAACTTTGTCCTAAATTTGGCCATTAATTCCTCATTCAGTGGGAGCTGCTTGAAACCAGCCCTCGTATTTCTAACTTGCCACTGCTTGTATGTCTCAGGCCTCTCAACCCTCTGAGAACCTTCGCATGCTATAACATTCATAGCCTCCCGGCCCAAAATCTCCCTCTCAATCATCATCCTCATTTCATTTCCACGAGGTATGACAGTGTCACACATGTCATAAATAGTAGAGAAATGGAACAGCGCCTCCCTAAACCGTGTGGCAAAGAAAGGGGCATTATAAGATCCATTGACAATGGAGTGAGTAAAAATAGCCGGATTTATCTTCCTGATCAAATGCAGGACTGCATTTCTAGGACTGTTCACTTCAATAGTCTCATCCAGTAAATTTTCAAACCTCATCAGACAGTTCACAGCAACTACCTCATTGCTCTCGATTTTAAGGTCTTCAACCTGAATGGTTTCCCAGTTCCTTGATGCCAAGGGATGGTACTGAAAGGGAACATTGTAACGCTGGCAATAGTTAGCAAGACGGCGACCAGTCTCCTCAATCATCTCCGAGGGACGAAAGCCAGGTTGAGGGAACTCTATCCCTGTGATCCTCAGCTTAGGAGGTCCACCCTCTCTATCTGACAAAAACTTAATAAGTATTGGCCACTGGAAACCATAGAGGATACCAAAATCAATTATATGAAGGGTTTCTTCCTTTGCGGCTGTTTTCATAATCATCTTATTAGCAAAGAAATATGTAAACTTCTTGAAAGAGCAAGCAGACAGAAAAGTTTGGTGTGCTTTCAAAAGCTCAGCAACAGTGATCCTCTTGGAACTAAGAGAGGAAAACATTCCTTGTGCACCCGTACCATCACCAACCAAACGCGCCTCAAGGCCTTTAGCAAAGTAATAAGCTAACCTCTGTGATGCATCCCCATTGGGGAGAGCATGCCGCCTAATCTGGTTCAACAATTCATTAGCAGTCCTGTTATCATTGGCATACACAGCTTGTGCACACATAAGCAGAAGATTCCTCAAATCCACTGTCTCCTTCTTCCCTCCTTGTTTCTTAGGACGACCCTTCCCTCCTTCACCCTTTTCACCTCGCTGCTCAGCATTCACTGTTTCACGCTGCAAATAATAGTTTTCAGTACACACATTTCCCACATTAACGAACAATCTATCAAAAGCATCAGACAAATCGCTCTCATCCTCAACGCTAAGCGCAGAGTGCTTACTACTTCTCCCTTCTTGTCTGAAATCACTCTCTTCGCGCTCATGATTCTTCCTACTTCTCAACCCGATCGAATCCTCTACTACATCAGATGATCCTCCCTTAGGCTCTAGACCCGTCACAAGCTTCGGCCCCGGCGGAAGAAACTTGCTAGCTTCCTCCAACCCTCTCTTAAACTGGGAAACAGAATCAACATCACTGAAAATATTTTGTGCCAAGAGTTTGGTAATAGAAGAATCCAAATGTAAAAGTCCATCATTAACACTAAGGGAAGGTGGTGGCGATTGAGAAACAACATGAGAATTAAACTGAAATACAGGGATAGAAACAGGGGAGTCTGGAGAAGGAGGCTTCAACAAATGAGAATTTTCATACGAAAAGTTGTTACCGCTATTGTTACTGTTACTGTTACTGTTACTGCTACTGCTACTGGTTCCACCTTCGGGGCTGAGAACAAGAGGGTGTTGATTAGGGGAAAGAGAAGCGTTATCAGTGAGAGCATCGTAGAAGGATTTCTCTGTAACTTGCAAGCTGAGAGAGTCATAGAAGGGTCTCTGTTCAACGTTCTCTTCCATCAGTATTTGGCCTATGAACTTAGCAGTTTCTGAAAAATCGTTGTCTTCCAACGAAGGATCCGTCCCTGCCACGGACGAAGGGTCGGTGGTTGCAAAAGCAAGTGATTCGGAGACATACCAGTCCGTTGGGTATTGACTTGGATCCGAAGCTAGAATGCTCCCGTCTTCACCAAAATGGTAGATATCGCTAGCTTCGGGAAAGTTTGCGTCCATCGTAACAGTCACCAACGCTCAAAATGATGGCTTGGAGATAGGGTTGGATTTGGGGGCTGAGAGAGAGAAAGAAGGACGAATGAAGAGAAAGAAACGCTGAAACGATGATTGGTGAGGGCGTGTTACTCTGTACTAACATTCAGCAGTAGCAGCAGCCTTACCCTTAACTAGCAATATGTCTTTCCTTGCGACATAAATAATTATATTAATATAATTATTGTTTTGACTAATTTGTTTTTGTCGATATTATCGTTTTGACTATGAACATAAACGGGTTGGTTAGTTGGACTTGGATAGAGGAGAACACCGCGAAACTTCCGAGAATGGCGTTATTGTCGAAAAAGAAAAGGGAGAGGCATCCTCATAACGTATGAATACTATATTTGTGCGTATAAATACTCACATAATGTCGTACAACTCTGGCATATTTCAATTATTCCATTAATTTAATTTTTTTATACTAGATTAACATTAATCTCTCGACCAATAAATGAAAAATTAAATGATATTTTTTTTAAATTTAATTCATTATTTATTTTTGAACAAAAATTTTGCTATGACTACTAGAAATGTTATAAAAATGATAGAGCATTATTTATTTTGTTGTTTGAGTTTTTTTAAAAAAATATTTGAAAATTTATTTTGGTGAATAAAATCCATATATGATTTACTCAATAAAAGAATAAAATTTAAATTATATATATATACATATTTAGAAACGTATCATTAATATTTATGATAATTTATACATTTAAAACTAATTTAAATTATTGAACGATATATTTGTGCTTATATGATTTTAACTATATTAAAGTTAGACTCAAACTCATTCTAAGCAGAGTGAGATAAATCTATAACTAATGTTAGACTGATTTAAAAAATTTAAATTCATATTAAGCTATTTTTTTATAAATTATATTTGTATAACTAATTTAGTATTTTAAATTTACTTTTTAAATCTGAATTTTTTATATTTATCTAAATATATATGTATAAGAGATACTATTTCATGTATTTACTTATTAAATCTCAGTACTATATAACAAATATTTAAAATATTATTTTTAAAATATAATTATTATATTAAAGATATTAAAATATAATAAATATTTTTAAATTAAATATTACTATTATTTTTATATTTATGTTTATTTTTTAATTTTTAAAATATTATAACATAATAATTTTATTATTATTTATATTAATAATTTTTATTTTTATAAGTTTTAATTTAAACTATTATTAACTTTGTTCACTAAAAATAAGTTAAAAATAATAATAAATATTTTATAAAATTCTATAAAATATAATATAATTAATAAATATTAATAAAATTTTGCTTAAAATGCATTAATTTAATACAATGATACATGCAATAAATTAATTTTACCTTACAAATTAAATTTATAAATGTATTAAAAAATCAATTTTATCTTAAAAATTAAATTTAAAACTAAATTTTAACAAAACTAAATTTAAAAATAATTTTAAACTAAATTTAAATTTTAAAACTATTTTTAAACTAATTAAAAATATAGTTTAAAATTTAATGCATATAATTAGTTTGTATGATATATAAATGATAAAAAGTAAAATATATAAAAATACTTATTAGTTAAATATAATATAAAAACAAAAAAAATTATATTATTAGTAGATTAAAATATATGTAAATATAATTTTATATTAATTATTATAAAATTTAAATAATTTTTAAATTAATAATTTAATAATAATATAAAAATATTTATAATATATTTTTACTAGATTTAAAATTAGTTTAAAACCAAGTTTAAATTGATTTTGAAAAAATTTAAATAGATTGATTTAAAATTCAATCTATATAATTAGATTTTAAATAAATATAAATTTTTTTTGAAAATTCAATCTATATACAACTCTAGTTCGAAATACTAACTTAATTATTTTATCTTTTAAAAATGGTATTTATACCTTTTGTATTTACTATATTTATAAAAATATATAGAAGTCATTAAAAAAACTAACAACATTCATAAGTCAATTCCAATCTAATATTAAATAGAAGTACTAAATTAAAAAGTTTGAAAACATGTCAAACTAAAACTGTACTTTTAGTATCAAGTCAAAATTTGAATTTAATTTTTAAAAAATAATCCAAATCAAGCGTATACACATATACATAATTTTAATTTGATATCTATGACAAATATTGTATTAATTAACTTTTTTCATCGCCTCATTGTTTAAATTAGGTATTATTATCTAATATTTTATAATATTATTAATTATGAATTTTTTCCTTTTCTCTTATATTTTTCTTTAATTTATATTTGAATTTTTAAATTTATTTTATTCCTTTTAAAATAAACAAAGTTATAATATTAATTTGGCTTTTATTTAAATAATATATTTTAAAAAACAAATTCTCTATTTATTAATTTTTAAAACTATTTCTCTGTTATAAATATTACCATATGTTAAAAGTTTTTCAAACGCTGCCACATCTTAACCATCTATCAATTTTGCCACAGGTATGGTAAAAATAAAACAAAAAAAAGTTTTGCCATTAGCATTAAGAAACAAAGAAACTTGGAAAGTTACGACACGTGGCATAACCTAACTATTTTTCACCACAAAAGGGATAAAACACGTGAGAAAATAACACGACACAAATTAGGAAAAAAAAATTAATGGCAAAATTTAACGGGCAGCACTCGTTTTATCTCATGAATATTTTAATGTAGATACATCTTTGTTCTAAATTAATTTTCTCTATATATGAGATAATTTTGAAAGCTTTACAAGGTATGTTCTGTTTAATTTTTGTTATGAATATACTACTGCTATTTAATTTATAAGCATGAACTTAGTTATAGTTGATTTAATTTAAATTAAATAAGTAAATGATATATTTATTTAAGAGAGGAATGAGTGTAATTTTTTCAGATTTTAACTAAAAAAATAATGTATTATTTAATTTTTATTTTAAAAATAAATGAATAAAATTATTATTATTATATATTAGAATGGTAGAATATACGAAAAAAATGATAAGTTAATTTTGAAAAAATAACAAAATGATTTAGACAAAAGGAGTAGGTTTTAAAGTTTTAAAAAAATTCATTTTAAATTTAATTTTAATCCTATTCGAGTTATTTTTAGATTAATTTTATATTTTTTTATAAAAATGTTAGTCAATATACAACTTTAAAGATATATAATTACAAAGATATTCATTATGTAATAAGTACATATCAACAATAAACTATTATTGAGTTATATGTGATTGTTGTTATTGATAAAAATTCATCATGAATAACTTATGAATTATGATTACTACAAAGATAAAATTGATATTTAAAAATTATTTTAATAGTAATTTATTTGTTAAAATTAAATTTTATGAATTTGTTGTAATAAAAGAATTAAAAATAATAGTAGTAACTATGCATAACTCTTAATACAAAAACATGAGATAATTACATTTTAAAGAGTAATCATATACTCTTTAAGAAAAAAGTAAAAGATGTACCTCTAGAGTTTTCACATCTCAACTAATGTAATGATCATCAAAATTGACCAACTTCATACGTAAAATTTTTATATTAAACACCTTTCAATTCACTCAGAATAAAATTAACACTTCATAACTTTCAACATTAGGTGATTATTTTTATCTCAAATATATTCAAAGATATGAATACTTTGAAATTGAATAAAGACGATATCATCTATACACAAACTAATATTTACAATTTTTAAAGTCTGTATAATATAATTTAAGTAATCTTTTTATATTTTCAATTTAACATTAACTCCTACCTTTTTAATATGAAAATAAAATTTAGAAAAACTAATTTTTATATTAAATGTAACTATAAATATTTATATATACAAATTATTATTACTTCTTAGCTAAGAAAATTCAAATTTATAACATAATTATTAATACATATATCAACTTAGAACGAGATCATTTATATATTTACTAATGTTACTTACAAATAAATTATTTTATTGCAATTAATTATATTGTTATTATTATCTACACACAAATAAAATCTAGAGTGGTCTAAGGACAGCCAACAGGATGTGGTTGCTTGGTTGCGAAGCCAAGACTTTGTTCTTTGGTCAATCGTCACGACGTGAAGAGTAAGTCAGTTTCCATTTTTCACGTACATCTCTTTTTTTTCTCTGTTGAATGATTACAGGGCACCAACAATTTAAAAAATGATAATTGATAATCTGATATAAAATAATTAAATATATATCATGTTATGACTAAGTAATAACAAGTTATTTTTTCAAGTTTTAAAACTTATGGAGATTCAAACCAATGAAGATATCTTTAAAGGACTAATTAAATTAAACCATATTTGCAAAGATTAAAAACATTATAATATATTACTGTTCATACAAAATAAACCAATCAATATGAATAAAGAGCTATTTGTTTGACTCGTAGAATCAGTTTCCCTGATAGTGCACACATTAAAATGTAAAGCTTGTGCCTGAAATAAACTAAACACGTATCTCAATTATGTTTAATAACTTGACTTTAAAATGAACACGAAGTTTGACTACCATACCAAATAGGTAAAGTGTTATCTATGAAAGCTTTGCATTTGAATCTTCACAAAACTACGATTAGTTATTGTTGGTTTATTGTTAGATTCAAAATCTAATAAACGGTTATACTTTTCAAAGCTGAACCCCTTAAATATAATAATCAAGATTTAATTCATGACTGAGTATGAAAAAAAAATTGTCAAAAAAAGAAAATTTGTTTTGATACTTGTGACTTGAAAAAATTAACTTCGAAACCATTGGCTTGAAAATACCTTATCGTACAATAAGAAAAATATCAATTAACTAATAATGTGAATAAGAAAAGCAAGATATATTAGTCATGAAACTATAATTTGTAATTTTCATTAAAGGCTTGTGTGAATTGAATTTTTAAAATACTAATCTAGATCCATTTAAAATTTAATTATATGAATTGAATTTTAAACCAATTTATTTTATTTTTATTTAAAATTAGTTTAAATTTAATTTTAAATTAATTTTAAATTTAGTAAAAATATATTATAAATAATTTTTATATTGTTATTGAATTATTATATTAAAAAATATTTAAATTTTATAATAACTAATATAAAATTATATTTACATATATTTTAATATATTAATAATATAAATTTTTTTATTTTAATATTGTATTAAACTAATAAGTATTTGTATATATTTTACTTTTTTATCATCTATCCACCACACAAACTAATTATATGGATTAAATTTTAAATTATTTTATTTTTTTTAAAATTGATTTAAAAGTATTTTTAAAATTTAAATTTAGTTTAAAATCAGTTTTAAATTTAATTTTTGTTAAAACTAGTTTTAAATTTAGTTTTAAATTTAATTTTTAAAGTAAAACTGGTTTTCAACATATTTATGAATTTAATTTTTAAGGTAAAATTAATTTGTTGTATGCACTGTTGCGTTTTAAGTAGATTTTATTAATATTTATTAATTATATTATATTTTATAAAAATTTATAAAATATTTATTATAATTTTTAACTTATTTTTAATAAACAAAATTGATGATAAAAGTTTAAATTAAAACTTAAAAAAATAAAAATTAATAATATAAATAATAATAAAATTATTATATTATAATATTTCAAAAATAAAAAAATAAACATAAATATAATAACAATAGTAATAATTAATTTAAAAATATTTTAATATTTTAATATCTTTAATATAATAATTATATTTTAAAAATATTATTTTAAATATTTAATTTTAATTATAAAAATTAAGATTAATAAAAAATATTAGTAGTGAAGATAAATTTTTTGTGAGCTAATATAACGTATAAATTTAACAAATAAAGACATAAGATAGTACTTTTTATACATATGAATTTAGATTAAAAAAATAATTTTAAAAAGTAAATTTAAAATACTAAACTAGTTACACAACTATAATTAATTAAAAAAATCAGTTTAACATGAATCTAAAATTTTAAAATCAGTTTAATATTAGTTATGAATGAAATTATAAAACTAAATTTTTTACCTAACCCTACTGTTCGTCGGTTATAAGAGAATAATTATATTAGTTCAAAGAGCCTTAAGTAACACTAATTTTTTTTTTTTATAATATTTGATTCTGAACATAAATTCAACGAATATCTTTGCATTAATTCTCACACCCTTTCTTCTATGGTTAAAGGGAGAATATCCCACTCATTATTTTTTGTAGTAAACATCAGTTGCATTACCCTGGTGTTTTAAAACTAAGATGAGATAATAAAAATATAAATTGAGAAATATTTAAGAAGAAAAATAATTCAATTGCTAGAAAATAATTTTATAGCAAGTATTTACAAATATCATACTTAAGTCTAATGCTAATTTAATAAACTGAAGTATTGATTAAAAATTTAAAGAAAGCAAAACACTCCAGTAATTAAATCACTAATTAAAGAGAATAAAATATGAATTCAATATAAAAACATACATAGAAAGACACAAGGTTATGTAAGAACAGTGTGCACATTAGTCATTTCCCTCTTAAAATTAGAGATTCAAATTTATAATATTGAGATGTACAAGAAAACTCTTCTGTGGCCCTCACCAAAATAAGTGTGGGATGTATGTCACTGTAGCTCAATTTATAGATAAAATCTCACTCTATTCTGTTACTTATGACTGCCTATTCTATCCCAGGAATTCAAGAAGGAAGAGTTCAACATCCAAAATATGTTCATTCACAAGCATCCGTTATATGATACACACTTAACCAATTAAAATATTCTGGCTACTGAAACTGAACTGTGCTATGCTACTAGCAGCAGCAGGGTCAGCTTCTAGAATATGTCCACTATAAGACTTTTGGGAAGTGCAAGTTATGTTTCCCACATTTCTGAATGGACCATGTCTCCCCTACAAACTCATGCAACGCTTATCCTAATTACTCTGGGAAGAACGTTGTCAAGCCCAATGCACTATGCAGGTACCCAACAGGAGGAAGCATAAACTACTCGGCCCTTCCAACCTTGCAGCATATAATTGGCATCTTCAAGAAGCATGAAATCACTGTGGTACACAGCTTTCAACTTGCATCTTAATTTGTTAATGAGTTGTTGATCCAAGGGTAGTTGCCTAAATCCAGCTCTCATGTTCCGAACCTGCCACTGCTTGTATGTTTCAGGCCTCTCAACCCTCTCAGAACCCTCACAAGCTATAATGTTCATTACCTGCCTCCCAAAGAACTCTCTCTCAAACATCAACCTCATTGGATCATCGTGAGCAACATTGGTATCAAGCACATCAAACAATGTAGCATAATGGAAAAGAGCCTCCCGGAACCGTGTCACAAAGAATGGGGCATTATAGCTTCCATTGACGGTAGCATGTATAAAGATAGCAGGATTTGCTTTCCTTATTAATTTCAAAACAGTATCCCTGGGACTATTCAACACAACTGTCTCATCAGGTAGATTCTGAAATCGAAACATACAATTCACTGCAAGAAGTTCATTTTCCTTTATCTTCAAGTCCTCAATTTTGATGGTTTCCCATTTCTGTGCAATATCATTGAACTCGAATGGAACATTAAAGCGATCACAATACCTTGCAAGGCGAAGTCCTGTCTCCTGGACTCTCTCTGCTGGCCTGAAACCAGGTTGTGGAAGCTCTATCCCTGTTATGCGCAGCTTGGGGGGGCCACCAGGTCGTTTTGATAGACGATAAATAAGAGCAGGCCACTGGAAGCCATAACGGATGCCAAAATCTACAATATGAAGAGTCTCTACATCCTTGGCTAGATGCAAAATTGTATGGTTTGCAAAAATGAATGCAAGCTTCTTGAATGGACAGGCTGAAATATACATTTGGTAAGCTTTCACCATGTCTGCAGCAGACGTTTTTTTGGAGGATAAAGCAGTATAGATCTGAGTTCCAGCGCCAGCCAATCGTGCTTCAAGGGCATTTGCAAAGCAGTTGGCCAGCCTCTGAGTTCCATCACCCAGCATATGAGAATGTTGCTGTATCTGCCTTAATATTTCATTAGCAGTTACACGATCATCAGAAGAAACAGACTGTGCACATAGAATCAATAGTGTCCTGAGATCCACAACTCCCTTCTTATTGCCTTGTTTCTTAACACGGCTCTTTCCACCACCAAACTTGGTTGTTTCTTCTTTCTGCTGCACACTCGCATCTGCTCCATTAGGTTGGTCTTCCTTAAAATTACACAATGGAGCTGCCTCGTTTCCACACCTCGTTCCCAACAGAACCTTATCAAACAATTCTGATATTTCACTGTCGTCCGAGTAAACAGCAGAGTGCTTGTTGCTCCTCCCATCTTGTAAATCTGCTTCATCTTCCCGCTCATGGTTCTTCCTCCCTCTTGACTCAGCAGAAAGATGCTCCCTTTCATCTCTCTCCATCTTAACCTCCAATTGCTGAGGAACCTTACTAAAAGAAGGGATAAAGGAGCCATTCTCTAGGTCAATAATCAATGGATTCCCTTTAGGCAGAAACTTACTGGCTTCCTCCACGCCTCTCTCAAATTGCAGCACAGACTCACTCTTGCTAAGCAATGATGAACTTGAATCTAAAAATCCAGCAGCAGAGCTTGCCAAGAATCCAGCATCAGTTACAGTGAAGGTGCTAGTGGTTTTCATAGACGGTTGTGAACTGGCCTGGAAAACAAAGTCAGCAGGAAAAGTGGTTTGCAGCATAGAATGCTTATAGTCAGTAAGATCAATGTTACTCCAGTGAGACTCAACCGAGTTACTAGTGCTAGTTGTACCACTACTACTATAACCACTGAAGTTACTACCATCAGGGGTTTCCACATTGTGATAGTTTTGGATGGACGAAGAAGAAGAAGGGTATGTCTCACCAATGACATCATAGAGTGATTTCTCAGCAGCTTGCAGAGCCAAGAAATCATGGAACATACATGGCTTCTCTTCCATGTCCTCTTCCATAAGCATTTGGTTTATGTAGCGTAAGACTGTGGCAGAAAAATCAGTCTCATCCAAGGGAGAGTCTTCCTCGGAAGTAGTTTGAACTGCGTTTGGATAAGGTGGAAGAAGAAACGGATTATCCATGAATCCAAAGTCGAGGGTTTTCATTATCCTATTTGCAGGGTCAAGGCACTGATCCTCTACATCGAGGGAGTTGGCAAGTTGGTTGAATTTAACATCGTTATTGAAATGAGGATCCATCAAGTCTTCTATTATTGTGGTCTGAAAGAGAGACAGAGAGAAGAACCGTATAATTAACATTGTTTTTTGATAAGACATAAAAAAGAGGATTTAATCTTTTGTGTGCAAAGAGTTGTGATAAATTAGAAACCCTAGAAAGAAGTTAATAAATAAATAAATAATAAAAATGGGAGAAGAAGAAGAAGAAGAAAAACCTGTGACTGATAGTGATTAGGTCAGTCATAACTGAGACAGATTGTTTCGACTTCAACGTTCACAGACTGCTCTGTTTGCGACCGTACCGAATGATGGGACTGCACCTTCGAAGCCAAATGCAAATGCAAATGGCAAATGCAAATGTTCGCTATGTATGCTAAGTGCGTGCTTTGTTGAGCAACAACTCCTTCCTTTCTATTAACATGTCCATTTTTTAAGCACTCAAGTTTGTCATCACTTTTCGAGTATTTTTTTTTCAGTAATGTTTCTACTGCAAAGTTTCCTCACGTGCGCCCATTTAATTATTATCTTAACTTGCACTCAAAATAAAAACATTTTAACGTGTGCTTAATAACATATAATGAAAAAATATTTACTAACAATTATAATATTTCGTAATATTAATATATAGATAATAAATTTTTAATAATAGTTTTGTTGACACGTATTAAAATAATTAAATACACATTAGTATTTATGATTCCTACTTCACAATTATCGTCATACACTTATATTCTCTCTCTCGTATACACGTATATTATTTATCAATGAAGAGTCTCATTAACTATTGCTAAAATAATAATATATTTAATACTTTTTATAAATAAATCATAATTTTAATTTTCTTAAAATACCCGTTGTCAACACCATCTTTGTAAAATTTAGATCAACTTATTCTTGCAAATTTCGTTATCCCCTTGCAGTCTAACTTGAGTAAATGTTTCGTTGTGATTGTTTTCAGAGTTTTTTTTTATATTAAAAAGTTATTGACAAAAAAAATATTATTTTTTATTTCAATTACAAGTATTTTTTTTAAAATAATATATTCAAGTCAAACACATTTTGGGATTAATTTTTTTCATAATTTTTTTATACTTAAAACTCAAATCTTCAAAGTAGTACAGTTTTGTTATGATATAAATATTATTACCTTAAATAACATTACCTTTATATTAAACATTAATTTAATAATTACTAATGCTCGGAGAAAAAACACTACTAAACACATAGATTAACTAGTTAGAGTTGTTCAAAATATTAATTTAAATAACTATTATTAATATTGTAAGCCAAAAAACTACTAACAAATATATTAAATATCTCTTAACCATTGTCTTTATAATTTTAATGTTAGCAAGACTCGAATAAAGAAAGGAAAGATATTGACCTTAAAGATTAATTATCAAAATCCTTAAATTCGATCTACAACTCTGCGTTTGGGCAGAGAATGAAAAGAAAAAAAAATCAATATTAATTTATTATTTAATTGAAGAAAAATAATAAAATTTAAAAATAAATTATTTCTTCATATTTTCTCTTCAATTTTCTTCTTACTTTACTTCCTCTTATTTCAACCGAGAGGGTGAAGGTCATGTTATTTTTATAATTTATTATATTATAATTAAAATGAAAAATTTTGTTTTATATATAATAAATTATATGTTTGATCTTATAAACCCTTAAAAAATTGTAATAATGATTACATAACCGAATAAAAATTAACAATATAACTTTTTGTAATGAAAAATTGTTATCAGTTTATAATTATGTAGTCAACTTTGTTATTTTAGACAGCAAAGTCCTGCGGGTAACGAAGCCATTATGTCTAGTTTCTTTGCGTATTGGTTTAGCTGAAAGACTCGTGATTAGTTGGCAAATTAGCCAAAACACAGATGGGTAATCCTTTTATGTATATTTTTATTGTTTGTTTAATTCTCATCAATCTTTATACATTACGTTTGCACAATATGTACATCCTATAATACGTATCCCTATTTTATGAAATTATTTTTATAATATTAACCAAGAAATGCTATTTTAATTTACAAAATGTTTTTAGGACAAAATTTAAAGACATATGTCACCTTAATAATTAGCTTTTAACTGCTCTGATGAAACTTGTAATAATAATATTTTTGGTCTTCGACTTGTATCTGTTGAACTAAGATTACTTGGTCAGAATTATAATTAGTTGTTGTAATAACTATATTTTATCCCATATAGTTATTCTATTCATTATAAATATTTTTGTTTATTGCTGCTAAATTAGGCCAGCTTTGAATTACATGCACAATCGTACCAGCAACTAACTGACTTAGCAAATTTAAACCAAGAAGCTTCTTAATTAATTCAAATTAAAGGGTTATTTAACTAATGAGTGATCTACAACACACTAAATACTCTGCTTGATGATTCTTTATTCCGACAGTATTTAGGGTTTCTCGAACAATGTGATATTTTATATCTAATAAATTTTTTATCCTTACTTCTCTTACTAAGACTACAGAATGATCTTGTAAATTATGGTTAATATCAAATATATAAGTAATGATTTCAAATCTAAAGATTAAGCATACTCTAAAAACTTTCTGTAAAGTAAAGTTTGAATTTTTTATGCAATAATAAAAAAGTTGACAAATAAGTCACTTTAGTATCGCTTTACAAACCTTTATTATTATAAACATTGAAACATACAGGAATATCTCAATAGCTGTTAATTGTTTACGTTGTAAGAACTAATAAGTTATTAAATAATAAAATTTTTAATTTGAATTTATATATATAAAATTTTTAATAATAAATTTATTTACCAGCCGAGCAATTTGAGTTAAATTAAAATAAAAATAAATGAGATAAAAAAATAATTTTCATTATAAAAAGATAAGTCAAAGTCTACTTATATTTTAACCTATATTATATTCACGCCATTTCCTAGTCATCACAGCAATGACTGATTCAACGAAAACCTGCTCCAACCCATTGAATTTTAAATTTGACATCAATATTTGTAATGCTCTCCACCCTACATATATATTTTGTAGGGTCTATCTTTTGTTGACGAGCTCAAATACTATTGCTTTTGATAGTTCAAACAAGGTAAAATGATTTATTCATTATTATTTGATATTTCAGTGGATTGACTCATGCATGGCAATGATGATCATTAGCACCAGGATTTCTCTGGAAATTATTTGGAAAGGGGTTTCTGGAGTGGAAGAAAAAATAAAATATATAAACTAATATATTAATTATACATTTATTATTATAAATAATATATATTTATTTTAATTTAAAATGATTGAATTTTCTCCTTTCTCTCCCTTAAAAAAAAAACTTCCAAACGTACCTTCAAGGAATTGAATTAATCCTCAAATGGGGATATTACAGTTCCTTCTGGAATTCCAAGTGATGGAGTTCGAGATAAACAAAGCTACTTACGTTTAAGTTAGGATTTATCTTCGAAGAATAATAATAAGGAAAAAAAACGTAATTGAGTTGATTATAAGTGACTAATATATATATATTAGCAGTCTCCTCAGTCACAATCTTTGCCCTCAATCACTCCAAAAATTCATTCTCATTTGGTCGGGACAAGATGGCTGCATTCATTCAAAAAAGATAATAAAGAGATGTGATATAATAATAAAACAGAGATGGCTCTTTCTAGAAAAGAGATTGTTGTCTACAACAGTGACATAAATAATCAAATTCTATATCTCTCACTAATATCATTCATTCTGTTTTACATTTTTTTTTCTATTTCTTTCTTAATTATAAAACATTATGCAAATAATTGTGCAGTCAAATCTTATTATTTAAAAACAGCTTATCAACAAAAACTTACATCTTAAACTACTGCTTTAAAGACTCCTCGTTTAGAAATGACTGTTAAAAAATTATAAAGCAAGTTTTTGAAAGAAAAAAAAGAAGAAGATAAATATGGTTTAATCACATAACCATAAATATAGATAAATAATTTAAAGCATGTATAAATTAAGAAACTTGTTTGTGTGATAAAAATATTCCTTTCATTGAAGTTTAGAATTTACAATTTTTTTTTTCAATTAGCAAATGGCAGTCTGACTAGAAAACAACATCACTTTAATAAGAAATAGAAAACAAGATTTGACATGTTTTGAGTAGAGTTTTGTTGGTAAGCATTTTTTGAGTGGAAAGGAAGAGAGAATTGGGGATAATGTATAGGCTTTTCATTGTTTTGTTGATAAAGTTCGCGTGGACGTATAGGCTTTTCATTGTTTTTCTTTCGAATGAAAAGTAAAATAAAAGAAGAAAAGTAATTCTGTATATCTTACCGTTTTTTAACATATATATTTATTTACTTATATTTTTCAATTCTTTTCATTTAAAAAACCAAGCTAAAGAAAGTTTGTTTTTTTTCTTGTTGATACCAAAATAGAGAAAATATTTTTCACTTTTTTTTTCCTTTTTTTCTTTCCTAAGGTGTGTCTCTGAACCGTCTCTTTAAATAGTATACTTACGTTTTGAGTCATAATAAGTGATAAATAGGTAGAAATAAAACAAAGAAATATCATAAGTTTAGCTATCACTATTCGAATTGTTAAAACTTGTATGAAATAAATAAGAATGAGTGGATGCAATTTTATTTTATTTTTTGTTTATTTTTATTTAGAGGATACGAGATTAGCTAATACTTAAATTATATATATTTCCAACTAGAGTATATTGGTCATAAGTATCCTTAGAAATTACATATGTAAACCATAAATGTAGATTTCAACTATTAAGCAGTAAAAAACATAACAATTATATACACAACTAAATATACAGTCAAAAGAATTGTGTTAGCGACACTTTATTGCATCAAACCATTTTCACAAGAAGCAACCTCTCCACGCAGGGAAACAACCTTGTCATCAGCACAACATAATTTTTCGTTTTTTTCTCCTAGTCATCACTTTCTACATGATTGATGAACAGACATTTCATAAACATTTATAGAAAAATAAAAAAGACATTCTAATAACAGTCAGAAACGAGAACACCCATGCCATCAACAAGGTCACTTGTTGCTGACAACACCCTTAAAGACAAGGCACTTTCTGGATGCTGCTTGGGTTGTTGCTTAGCCTGCTGCTGGGACCAATAAGCGTGGGCAACTAGAACCCTGTCCAAAAGTTCTTGGGGAACGGGCTCACCCCTCCTTTGCTGAGGGGATATTCTTGCCGTGTGTACCAGTGTTTTCCATTTATCCTGCACAATCCCCAAACCCGAATCAGTAATCACATGCCAAACATTTTCTCTGCCATCTGTGCTACATAAGCAAACCAGACTACGCTAATCATATTGCAAAATTACAGTTATATTTACAGAGTAGAGACAGCAGCATAATTAAGTTTTGGTTAAAATAAGATTTTGGTCATTTCATTTTCTACTCATTTAGGTTTTAATTTCTAGGATCACATTTTTAAATTGCTACTATATTTTCATTTATGTGGGTCTTGCTCTCTTGGGAACCAATACCTTAACAAATAGAAGAAAAATGCTAAAAACATTCTCTCTAACACACTCTTCATTATTAGCTAAAATTTATTGAAAATTAAAAAAGTATAAAAAAAAAACACATTAATTTAGAAGTAAAAAAGTGCAAGACACACATAAATTTTGTAATTTTTAATAAATTTTAACCAAGTAAAGGGTATGTTACAAAGAGTGTGTTGATAGCATTTATAAATGAAAAGTATAGAGGACTAATCATTGAAAATAAGTATCAATATCTTAATGAATACAAATTATTAATGACTTTAAATCCAAAAGAGTGGAAACTGTAAGGATCTAGGACTTAAGAGTAGGGACCAAAATTCAAATGAATAAAATTATAGAGGGTGATGCCCAAAAAATGTACTATAGGAACCAAAATCTGAATGGATAATTATAAGGATCAAAATCTTATTTAAAGCCTTCTGTAAGTTTTTATGCATCAAATTCTATTTTCTAAAGACTACCTACATGCTAACCGGAAAGAGTGCTGAGCAAGCAATATCTGGTACCATATTTAAAGAGTCATATAAGTGTAACATGTAACACTACTGTAGCTGCTTAGCACAAGGGTCACAAACGTTTTTACCTTCAAATCCACATACGTCCGATGCTTTGCATTATCAAAAGCACAAAGTTTAACATCACGCCACCTGACCGTATTTTTTAAAAGAAAATACAAACACAATATAGGGAATGTTAGAGGAAATCTCTCCCAGTACTAAAGTGCAGCATCTACTCATACCATACAGAAAACAATTATCTACACCCGGGTACTTGCAAAGAAAAGAGACAGTGCGCACACCACCAACTCAATATCACTGTGTGTCAGGCCAAACCAATGTAAATCTTACCTTCCAGTTCCCATTTTTTCAACTGCTTGAACCAGTGCTTCTACTTCTTCTACAGAAAAAGGCCTGCGTATTCGGCGTTGTATGACCTCAGATCGCTTTGGCTTCTGAAGTACAGGTACCATAGCTAGTTCCTCCTTATCTATTTCAGGAACAGTTACCAGTTCTTTGATATCTGTCGTACCTTCATCCACAGATGCGTTAATAGGAGAAGGTGCTGAATCATGGTCACTTTCCAAAATGCTACCTAAACTGGTAACTTGATGCTCAGGTAATATGTCAGAATTGCCTTGAATCCTCTGATGAATAACAGCTGGGCTCGAAGGATACCTGAATTATCATTTTTAGATACAAAACTGTATAATATTTTTTAAGATAAAAATCTGAATAATAATTTATAGGAAAAATATGCCAATCATACCGGAGAATAATTGAATGAAGTATACAAACACCTCATTTCCAAGGAAAAATACAATTTCAATAGGAATGATTAAGTGAATTCAATCGCAAATAATCAAGAACACTAATTGACAATCATATCTTCCATAACATCCATTACTTCATTTTGAAGTTATGCATTACCTTGTTACTGGCTGTGTTATGTCAGCGCTAGGATGGAGAGAATGTGCAGCACACACAATAGGTAGACTTTGCAAGGAATTAGGCTCCAGGGTGAAACCCAAAGCATCTAGCTGATTATCATGAGAAATTCCGGTTTGAAGTAGGGTTTTACTGTCATCCCAAACTTTCTTTCCCTGGAGAATAACACCAATGTGTAATTCACCCCCAAGTACAGCAGTCACTGCATCCATCACTGTCCTCTGCAGATCAAAATGTTGTAAAAAATGTGGCCCAACAAAACTTATGAAGGCAGAAGCATACAAGTGAAATGGATTAGTAAAATGCAAATGCAACTTATAGATTGTTATACCTTCAAGGACCCAATTGTAGAAGTTTCCGGAACCTCAAAAAAGAGCTCTGGCACTCTAAATGACTTGATCCTAAGCTTCACTGGTTAAAAGAATAATATTTACATGTAAGAACCCCCACTTTGAAGACATCAGTAAAGTCAAAGAATACATAAAGAATCACTCCCTCAATCTTCTCATACCATGAGAACCTCTACATCGTATCGTCTGATGTTGACATTCTTCCAAGGATGATATTCCAGGGTCTGCAGCAAAGATTTGGAATTTATTTAACAAAAGAATCCTGACACCCTTAAATACAGAAGTGAAACAAAAAGCAAACTGAATTGAAGGAAGCCATTTAGAGGAAAGGTGTAAAACCCTTGTGCGTTCCGGGAAGTGAACCACATGCATCTTGATTCATACAATTCTCAGGTGAATAATAAATGCCACGACTCCCGATAAATCCATTAGAACTTGAAATATAGCTACCATTAAAAAGCTTCCTCTTTTTGAAAGGAATATTCATCTGAGAATTTTGGCGCTTATTGCAGTTCTTCTTACTGTGGTAAGTTCGCTTCAAATCTCCATCTAAAATTAACATGTTACCAATTGCGAAAAGATCAGCGAACATGCAAAGACCATGAGGGTTAAAGACAAAGGATTATAAGAGTGCCAATAATTTCATACCATAAGCATGCACTCACCACAGTTAGAAAGTGTATCATCTTTAGATTTTTCAGCAACTTTCCGAAATTTAGAAGCCAGGGTTTTACTTATTCTATTATCACCTATACAAGTCTTCACCCTAAGGGACTTGGTTTTAGTACTACTAGGGTGAGTACACCCAGAAGAGTTTTCATCATCATCTCTACTAACTACTAGTACATTGTCACAAGCTTTAGACAACGAGCTACAGGGAATCCTATCACTATACCCTGAAAATTTGGGATTGCCACCTAAACTGATAAATGCGGGAGGATTTTCATCTAACGGATCCTCAGCACTGCCAATGCCATTTGGCACCTTCTCAGTCTTATGCAGCCCATCCTTTCCTTTACTAGTGTCACCATCTACCTTGAAGTGACTATCCTTTGGATAACCAGAAAAATCTAATTTAACTTTGCTAGTAAAATTTTCCATTTTGATATGGCTTTTGCCATCCACCAATTTGTCTGCAAAGAACCTCTCTAAGCAACTAGAACTTGTTACTATAGAAGTAATCCCTGGATGACCGTCAAGTTCAGCATGTTGGAATTCTTTCAAACAGCAATTTTGATTGTTTGTTTGTGAAGAAAGATGAGAGCAACATTTTTTGTTACAATTTCCTTCATCAGAAAGCTCAGATTTGGATGGTTTATTTGCATCTTGGCATTCTTTGACAAATCCACGTTGATCCTTTTCAGATGATGTATCACTAGACATGGTTGGATTTTCTTTCTCTTGCAATAGTTTATCAGCTATGGTGGCCAATAAGTCAAATGCACGCATTTGATTGTCTTCTGCTCTCCTTTGAAATTTACGCCTCCTCTAGGAAACATTTTTTAAAAAATAATCATATAGACTGTTTTCATGAAATCTCTAAGTAAACAGATAGTAGTGATCATCTCCACAAGAGAAGCAGAACATATTTACCCTAGTTGATCGGGAAGCACGGGGCATGGCCGGAACCTGACAGCCATTAAATCCGTAGTCTAATCTCTTCTGCAAGACCATATCTCAGGAACCATGACAAAATAGATAGATCAAGCACAAAAAACCAGCAATCCAAGACCCATTGTCAAATAAATGTGCACTCTGGTTGCTTGACCTCACAAGTCTCAATTTGTAAGCCTGACCGTACACAACCGTAAGGCTTAGAGTGTACCATTAAAAACTAATACAAGTATTTTTTTTTTTACACCACCGAATCAAAGAATAAAATCAAGCGCATGTTTTCAAATTAAGTTAAGAAGAAATTGATATTTATAAAGAAAACAACTGTTTTTTTGTACTAGCAAAAGCAAAGAACCAGATTCAGCTAAACACCATTACTTGAAAGGCAATCTTCACTGCTAAAATTTACTACAACTGTAGTGTATACTTAAGCGTCTCAATTCAGAGGAAGAAGCCAATCGGGTGACTTCCCTTAGATCCAGGCATGTTGAAGATAAAGGCTATTGAAAAAACAAATATTTCTAACCACTCCTCCAAATGGGAAAATCACGTGCAATGTAATGCACCGAGGATAACACAACCAAAGTAGACTCAGATGAAGACACAGAGGAATATAGGAAACTTAACAATTCGGCTCAGATAAAGATATAGTACACAAAAACAACCCCCATAAAGCACATAAACTAAAATAAGAGAAAATAAGCGAGATTTCAAACAAGTTCATGAGAAGTAAATAAAAATTCAAACGAAGATCATAGAAGAGATCTAAAACAACAGACGAAGACCGATCTCAGATAATTACCAAAAACTAAAGCATCCGCAGGTTCAAAAAATTATCCGACAAAATCCAAATCCCTCCAAAAAATCGAAGACCGAACTAAGGAAACACAAAACCACTCAGAGAATTGTACGAAATTTCCGAAGTGGGAACTTAACCACACAACACAAGCTCCAACAACTTTGTCTTGTCCAAAGGATTACAAGCTCTGCATAAGTTGGTGAAACAAACGAAATTTGCTTACCTCTGTCTTCACAAGTTACAATTTTAACCACAAAAATCGAAACTCTGGCAATTTAGGCAAATGTAAGATCGGCAAATTGTTGGAGAATACTGAAGCAACACATCAAACACACTAGTTTTCCATTATAGACACGATTTCTCTCATTTCCCACGAAAATTTGGTTTGTTTTTTCTCAGGTAAAAAAAAAGATTAAAACAGAAAACAGTTTGTTACTTCGAATTCCCAAAACCCTCTGAGCACTATCCATCCTTTGCTTAAACCCCCAGCATTTTATATGACCACCCTGCCACCGGGCGTGCCGGTGATTTCACTCCACTCCACTGGATATACAGGTTAAAGGCATAAAATGTTGGGTCATTCCCAAATTCGATTATTTATTTATTTTAATCTTATTTACCATTCTTAGGCCATTCATTTGAATTGAATTTGATTTGTAAAGTATAAACAATACATATATGAAGCATTTTTTGTGTCACATCATGACACCATTTAGTGGATATGGTGGGTGGGGAAAGCGTGATGCTTCTAAAATTTCTAGTCATGTTTTATGACAAGGTTTCATTAGTTAAAGATAAATTGTATCATATTCGTAATTCTAAAATTTTATATGAATTTCAAAAAATTTATACAACATCGTGTAAATTTATGGGCAAGAGATGATCTTCTTGTTATTTCTCCTAATATTTATACAACATTAATTTTAATTTAGCTGTGGCATGTGGACATGGGTCAATGTCTGGCCAAACCAAGTGGATAAGGCAAAGACACAGTTTCACTAGTTCCACCCTGAGAAGGGAGAAAGTTTATCGCTACACGTGGCTGTGTGACAGTGGCTCAACCACGTCCTTGTTTCATTTTAGCAAAAAGTGCCTCCTCCACGTCATTACCTTCTTTCTGCATTGACTTGCTTATTTACTCATTTAGCAAAGAAAAATATTTGATAGACATTCACTTTCACTAACAGGTGTTGAACTGAAAGAGGTAGAATTGGTTTTAGGATTTTAATGAAAACATTATATGCTTATAATCATTCAATTTGATGGTATTTTGTTTATATACACTTCTATTTGGATATTACTCGTTATATTATGTGACACGTTTGGTCAATGAAATAGCATTAGAGTTTTTTTTTTTTTTTTTAAGAAGCAAGTAAAGACATGTATCATTTAATTGTGATTTTAAATTGCTAAACTTTTAAAGGCAATTTCACAAGATCTATGGTCTTTCAATGAAAAAATGAATAATCAAATAAAAACAATGGGATTAGTTGTGGATTTATTCTACCGTTAAAATTTATAGTTTTCACACAAATGTAATTTAACATGATTTTATTATTGGTAAATTTTCAATTGGTTTTTTTTTTCATTTCTAAAAGAGATATATTACACTTTATTGAAATGACAAAAATGATTCTTTCTACCAATTCTAAATATATGAAGTTATTATAAAGATTACAATTTTTGACTTAGCAATTTTGTGTAACAAAATAAAAGGAGGAATAATAATAAAAGAAACTGAAAAGAATTTGTCATTTTACCAATTCCATTTGGTTGGGAAAGGGTTAGTGTGGCACATGATTAGGAGGTAATATGCAAGCTGGCCCACGAAAGAGATAGCGTGTTAGACCACTTAGTATTAATTTGAAGGCAAAGGAGTCCATGTTCCTTCCCCCAAGAAAGCTGGAAAAGCTTAGCATTTTTTGTCTTATTTAAAGATTGTGCCATGGTGGAATCACTAGCCACAGATCTGGGTTTGAATCACAGCAAATTTCACGAAGCCCATTGAATTTTAGATTCAGATAATTCATCCCCTAGAGAAAACAAGCAACAATCAAGAAGATCTTATTGATTAAAAATAACACACATTGAATTACAAAATCCTTAAAAAAAGCCAACACCAACTCATCATATCATGCATGAATAAATTGCTTTGTTACATACAACCAAATCTTCTTCACAATTCTCAGATTTCCTCACCAGCTAAGAAAATTTCAATACATTTTATGTAACATATTATATGATAAAAACTGTGATAGGTAATAACGGCCGATCAATATAAGATTATTAAATTCTAAGAAGGCGAAAAAAAATGAAAACTAGATCAATTAAAAGTGTGACTGTGACATAAGAACTGACATTATGCTTGGAGTAAAGAAAAGAATAATAGAGAAAAATATATAATATATGATATGAAGGAGAAATTTGGAAATGCAAGGCATCAAGTGTGAAGTTGGAAGGAGATTGAAGGTCACGTAACTTGAGAATAGAATTTACTTGACGTAGAAGCCACATTCAGATCTCATTCACACCCAACAGAAAAAAAGGGAGAAAGAACAAAAGGGTGAGGTGAAGTGGTTTGCAGTGCCTTCAGGTTCAGGAAATTATACCGTTCAAATCAGACAAGGTAATGGTGACAGGAAAATAAAGGTGGGGACCAATTGAACAAACATGTTATTAAAAAATTCATGTGATTGACTAATTAATTTATGCTTTTAAAAGATGCGCTTAATGTGAGGGATGAAAATATTGTATTTAATTAATCAAACCAATCGACGTTTATGACCCATCATAATTAAATTAATATGTAATTACACTCAATGACTGATAAAGTTAAGAAGTTGGAGGCAGATTCTTTACCCTATAAACAGAAAAGAAAAGGTTGAAACTTAAAGACAGGGTGGAGCACTTGCACTCTGGATAAACAGGATGGAGCTTTATTTAATTATAGTTATCAGCTTTGGATTTTCTTAGATTTTGATTCTATCGATTCATTATTAATGGTGAAAATATTCGTTTTAGTCTTTCAAAATGTAGGCGATAATTAATTTAATTTTCAATTATATAAACATCACACTTATAATATTTAATACAGATATATTCACAATTACAGGTTTGGAATTTCTTTATGTCTAACTAATTGTTCATTTAAAAAACTTAATAAGAGACAATTCTTTAGATAAAATGAGTTGAACCATATATGCAGTTGAGATTCTAAATAAGTTGTCGATTAAACAATCTCTCATTAAAGTAAAGCCATCATTGTTAGACTAAGAATACCACAATACACATCCAATTGATATAGGAAAATGTTTGGTAGAAGAAAAATATATATAATAAACGATGTAATGTGAAAAATAAAATAAAATATCAACAAACAAGGTAAGTGATGACACTTGAAAAATTGGCTATGAATTATAAGTAGGTTATGATATACGTATTGGTTTCAAACTTGCGCTTTTAGCTTCGAGTTAGGTACTTGTCAGAGTTCATGTAAATATCAAAGATGATCTGATGCTGCCATATGTACTTCTAGTTTCACAATGATACTTATTTTAAATAATAATTGAGTACCTATCATGGGATGATTCTAACATTATCTTTTTATTTGTAAAAAGTAAATATAATATTTTTAATAAAAAAATTAAATTTAATTTTGTACTATTAATATTTGTAGATACAAAATAAAAAACTGAGATTAATTAGTAAAAAAGTTAAAAATCAAGAAGTATAGATGACTATATTGAGTAATAAAATATTAATGAACGGTGAATAAGTAAATTATTAGTTCACATTTATTTCTTTCTTCTTCCTCTATACGATAATTTCTCTATTTTTATCTCTCTTATTTTCTTTTAACCTCCTTTATTCTTAGATTTTTTTTATCTGAACTTTAAAATTTGTTGGATAAAAATAATTAAGATGAGATTTTTCCTCTGTGACTTCCTTCATAATTTCCTCTGAATTATATGCACCACCCTATCAATCTGGGTTCCAATAAGACATGACTGGAAGAACATGAAACGTAGTTAGGAAAAAGCAAAATTTGAGAAAGTATAATGAAAAACATTCAACAAAAACAAAGTCAATACTCCTTTAATTGTTTAACCGAACAAATCAAAACTTCACAAGTAAGATAACCATTTCTTGCAATGTTTGTTTCGTGCTTTCCACTTCACATTCAAAAATTTACAAATAAACACCCAACACACTATCTACATCAACTCTGTGACCAACCGCTACTAAATCTATGCTTTCTTATTTTCTAAACTTTTACATCAGTTATTACCACCACTGAATGTATATATGATTTTTATTAAAAGGTTGCAACTTTCTAAGTCAGTCAGTTGAGACAACCGACTAATAAGTGGATAGTAGCATACGTTAACTATCAAAATCAGTTTAGACATCCACTATATGTAGAACTGATGTTTTTTTAAATATAAATCACCATTTTCTACATTAACTTTGTAAGTAACCGATGTTCAAATTTATTTCTTCCCATACGTTACTTTCAACATCTGATTTTTAATAAATTTGATGTACATATATATATTCAAATTTTCTAAGTTGAATCTTAAAAGCCAAGAAAAAGATGAAACATGGTTGAAAAAAACAAAAATGAAAAAAATATAAAAAAAAATATTTTTAAAAGAAATGCAACTTTTTACATTGTTTTCTTAGAAAACTGATGTAGAATGTATTTTTTAAAAAAAAAAACATAACTTTTTATATTGGTTCTTTGGAAAGAACAAATACTGAATTTTATTTTTTTTTGTAGCTACTTCTACATTAGTTATCTAAAAAGAACTAATGTAAAAAGTAGCAAAAATTTTGTAATGTCATTGTTTTTAATGTTGTATACAAAGGTATGTATAAACTTTGATTGTTTTCTTCTTTATTGTTCCAATATGTAATAAACATAACAAGGCTTAATTCCCATAGAAAGTGAAAGAAATATATTGTTTTATTAGTTTAAATTTTTGTGTGTTAAAACTCTGTTATTTATGAATTTTTAATGGTGTTAATAAAATGAGAGTAAGATAGAAAAAAAAAAAAAAGACGATGAAGAAAAAACATAAATAAGATTCTAAATTTTTTAATATTATATTTTTTTGGATAAAGATATTGCCATTTAGATTACAGGAAAGAAATAAACTATTACATTACTGATTTCAAAATCTGTATATTTTATGATAACTATATTGAATATTGTCTAATAAATTATGTATAAAAAATATAAACTTTAGACTCATAATTTTCACTGAGAAAGAAGAATATAAAATTATCAATTTATCTTTTTATAAATCTAACTTAAATAACTAGTTTTCTGTAATACAATTTTAACCATCTGATTAAAATTAACAATCTATAATATTTAATAACTTTTTCAAAAATTATATTTACCTTACTTTTTAAGGAAGCAGGAGGACGTAAAAATCACATCCTATCATGGGATGTGTAGAAAGAAATTAAAAAAAGAACACTAACAAAACCATGTTTCACTTGTTCAAAAGCAACGGATATTTACAAGTTGAAGTAACCACTACACCCACCATCCATTCAAAATATTCAATATCATAATCGAAATACTAATGTGGGCATAAAGAGAACTGTCGAAATTACAATGTAGACAAGTCAACAAAACCAAAATTACAAATTTTTTCCACGTATATGTAAAAAGTTAAATGAACTAACGCAGCATCCACAAACCCAAAGCAAATTCATTCCGTGGCCAAATTACCATACTGCCATGGATTGAATTCAATTGATTTAACATCAACATTATCATCAATGCTTCCCGAGTTATCTGCAGTAGCTCGATGTCCAGTGTATTTACCATTATATTGATAGATTTCCAAATCACCCCAAGGAGTTGGAGTCACTTCTTCAGTTAAATCAAACCATCTTGGCGTGAAGTTATCCCCTTTTGCCTCTCGGGTTCTCTTTTCAGCACGCTGCTTGTCCTCCAAACTGAGAAGACAACATAGACCATGTTAAAGTTTTACTCAATTTTATACTTGAATTGCTTCTAAAATGCTATGCTATGTTTTTGGGCACAAGGGAACAGAGGGGGAACAAGAGAATGGGCAAGGAACCTGCTCTTTTCTGTTCCAGCTTTTGACAGATCACCCATTTCAAGTGCATATCTATCTGGGCGTAGACGAGAGTCTGATGCTAACAGCTTTCTAGGGGCGGTGTCAAAGCTGTTTATTTTATGGGCGAAATATGTATACTGGAATTTATCATCTGGTGGAACATCAGCAACATGCCAAACCTGCAGAATAAAATCACAGAAGGTATTAGTGTCCTTACCAATTAATATATCAGTAGAGTTTAAGTGCAAATTTACTTCATTTCTCAGAGAGGCATGTCTTATTGATTGCAATGGTTACAACCTCTAATCAAAATAATTCACCATCAACACTGAAAAGATGGATTGTAAAGATTTATGCATCTTGCGAACAGATAACTATAAGAAACCAACCAACAAAAGATGCTTGAATATATCATTGTCTTCTTGCATTACGTCATGAAGTTTTTTTATATGAATAGCATTTCAAAATAAGTTTGAACTCACCAGCACTAATTCAGATTTCTTAAAAAAGAAAAGAGCTCATCCATAGATTAACTATAAATCATCATTTACTATACAAGAATGAAAAAAAAAGTAGAAATAGTTGAAAATTTTGTTAAGTTTGATGTCACCACTTCGATGCTTGATAGAAGAGGGAAAAGAAAATTTGTTCTTTTCATCTTGAGTGGTTGTGGGAACATGTTGAGTTGGCTAGGTACTCAAGTTGGGTGATCGTGAAGGATATTCACATGGATCACCATGCATTCTTGTCTAGGGAACATTCCTTAACTGGAAAGAGATTATGTCTATCTGCATGAGTCTCAAACTCTAACATACCAAGTGCATGGCTAGATGGGCAATGAGCCAATGATTTGTCATCAAACAGTAAGACCAAGAAAATAGCATAGTACCAAGCATTTGAAGCTAAGTTACTGAACTTTAACAGTAGATAACTCTGAAGATTTTTTATTAAAAGAAATACCTCTTTCAATTCTGTGCCTGGAAGAGGCTCTCCTTCTGAATCACAAGGTTGATAACTCATAGACTCATTCCATTTCCCAGTCATTAATATTTTAGGCTCCTCAGAAGAATTATAAACATATCCATCCACTTCATATCGACCAGCTCTGCAGCAGATCAGGAAATAGGTGAGAGTCTAATTAAAGGTTGTATATAATGACAATAGTGAGATACCTAAACAGCTGAATGGACAAAGATGAAGTAAAATATAGAAAACATAACTGAAGACAGAAGCAAAATTCGAGGCCACTCAATTATCTTTATATAACTCAGTTTTAACATGCACAAATTGGTAAGTAACAAGTAGCGATCAATCAAATTGAATAGTCAGGTGAAACAGGAACAGTTAATGCCATATTACCAAGACAATTATTTTAACTTCATTATACATTGAACTCAAACTAGTAATAGACGAACATAATTGCTCAAAATTTGAATATCTAAATTAAAAAGTATTAATTTTAGTAGAAACAGAAATGTTACAGACCCAAACCATCCACATGGTTGAAAATATAGCACAGCTTTGTCTCCAGTTGTCAAATTTGTCATTATCATTTCCCCAGGTGAATCAATCCAAGTCCGGCCAAATATGAGGTTGTTGACCTTTGTGGGAGGCGGCACCAAATCTAAGATTACACCATTCCTCTTAAGGGTCACTCGTGTTCTGCAAACATACAAGTCCTTAAATAGCAAATAACAAAAAAATAGATAATTCAGATCAGAACAACTAGGATTAAATTAAGAATTATTTTGTTGAATGACCACTATAAGATTGAATCTATAACAGTTTATCAAAATTCTTCATGGAACTACAATGGCAATCTTGTATGGAGATCTTCAGAAAGCATTACATTTAGCTTCCGCATATTCATTAAATACCACCATAAATGTCTCTACCCTGCTTGAGGAAACTTATAGTCTCTTGAGAGCAAAAAGAAGACACATAAACTCTTCCAGTAAGAGAGTGGGAGAATGCAGAAATCAGAGTTGGAACTTGGAAGAATACAAACAACATAAGTAACAACAAGAATAAAATGATAAAACAGATGAAATCCAATAAACGAATGCTATATATTCATTACCTTCCAACAGGATAAACATCTACAGAATTTCCCAAAAACTTGGTTTTCAACTTTGAAGTAACATCATACATAAAATGCTCATTCTCAGCATGTCCAGCACTCATTGGAGGATGATGACTCACCTGAAATTTTAAATATTTTTTTTAGATACACAGAGAAAAGTACAACACCCATATACTTTGTTTTGACCTAACAAAATAAGAAACCAAGAGCAGTGGTGTTTCTTCCAAAACAATATATAAAAGAGACATGGTGAGAGAGTGAAATGTAGAAAGTCATGTATCAGAGAGTTTCCATGAGAATCACAAACTGAAAAGATACCTGTTCTGCAAGAAATGTAATTCCACCATGGTTAACCATTTCATAGGTCTCTCCAAGGATAGGATTAAAAGGCTTCCAGGTTCGTTGGTATGCAAAGTACACAGATATAGCCCATGATGCTGTGATGATTAAAGAAATTACAATAGTGAAGCAATAATAAGAAAAGTGCGTGCCTGATGCTATAGTTACTTCAATGCAATAAGAAGAACAAGAACTACTACAGCAAGCCTCAGGTGAAGATATTTGATATCAGCCAGCAAATCCTTAATCAAAACTAGTTAGAATGCTTCATATGCTTCTTGTTTGTCATTCATTCCTATCTAAAAAATATCCTTAGGATAACTTCTAAATTCAATTTAAAAAGAGTTAAAATAGAAAATACAAGGAGAAAAACTAACTCACATGCATACGCCAATTGCATGTATGGATCCTCTGATTCATCTGCCTGATCTAATAAGTAGGAGTACTCCATCAACTAGTTCATGAAATTTAAAATTCAATCAATTGACAAAACAAATTATGATTCATCAACAATGGAAAAACTTTAGCCAGCAGACCTCAGCCATTTTCTGAAGCATAGTCATTGGTTCAAATATAATAACTGGTAGTGTCACCATTGATGTTACGTCTGAGCCAATATATTTCTGCATCATCTTCCAGTAACCATCTCTTTCCTTTATATACAAGAGCCAAAAGGAGAAAAGAGATAATAATGTTCAAAAGAGCCAAAAGGAGAAAAGAGATAATAATGTTCAAAATATGAGCATGTATGAATGAGGCATTTGCCAAAGAAGAGAAAAATAAAATAAAACTAAAAAAAATGTCAGCATACTTATCCTCAACATACAATAAAACTGGAAAACAAAACAACAATTTAACTTACGGGAGTGCCAAAGTGGTTACTACAAAGATCATTTTAAATGTCCAAACAGGGAGTTCAAAATAAAAAATACCAGAAAAAGCCTGAAAATAAAGAAGCTTTACAAAAAAAATAAACAGACTAAATAAGCACCTCCTGTTTCCATCTTCCTCTTCGAGCTTCCTCCTCCACATCATCTTGACCTCCCTCTGGATTTATGACTTCTACACCTTCATATCCAAGAAGCCTAGAAACAAAGGAGAAGCATCTAAATAAGTTTAAATTCCTCTTATAATCATTGCAAATCTTAGTGAGGACACCAACAGATAATTAGGCCGCCAGAATTGGCTGAGTCTCATAGATTTATTAGTTATTTTAGCATTCAGTTAATTTGTGTTTGTTTTGTTCTTTCTCAGAATTGTGTTTGACTACTTGATATTTCTTTTGTTTAGGAATGGATAACTTTCTTTTAAAAAAAATTATGCAACATTATTCTCATGATCTAATGAAAGTAAAGTAATCTCCGTCCATGATGATGCACAAAATTGTTCAAAGTAACAATTATTTGCTGAAAAAACTTCCCAGTATGTTGTTGGCTTTTTCCTTGAAATGGTATTAATCCAAAACAATAACACGTCTTTGTTTGTACTATATCCATTCATGTCTTGTAAGAATGCAATATCCTACGTGGGAACCATGTATAATCCAGGTGAAGCATTTGAATTACATGAGCAACAGGGGAACATTTTCACACTATAGATGCAGGTTCAAGCACACACGTGACCCCAAACTACGTCAAAAACAGATGATAAATCTTGGCTTAGTAACAAAACCGGCTACTTAGGTTCATTTAATTTTCAAATCTGGATAACTAAAAACAACTGGATTCAAAACTGGTTGGTTGATTGGGAATCCAAATGACTATTCAATTCCTATCTATACTCAATAGTGATCTCTCGTAGTTTTGATTCTTTAATAACCAGTCTGATTGTGCCACCGTTAATCCAGAAAAGCTGTGTTCTTGGCCCCTGTGAGATATGCTCCGATGGCACGTCTTGTGTGCTCTCACTCCCATGAATTGTCAAACAACGCCATTTCTCCAAAACCATCTCCATTTCAAGATTTCCCGTTGTGGGTTACATCATAGACATTCATCATTAGTGCACAAATTGAAAGATAATTAAAAAAGTTGTTGTCACATTGCCCATTGAATTCATCCTGCTACTCCATTTGGTCCCTTCCCTGGTACCACTTGCATTTATGAAGTGTGGACATCAGTCCTTCAAAGTATTCATAAGCACGTTTAAAATAAGTTTAAAACTGGATTAGCAAAAATCAAACCCGTTTTAAAAAAAATAATGATAATAAGAGGGTTTATAATTAGATCTAGTTCGGTTTTAGACTAAACTACTCCCTGAAACTAAGGGAACATTCATATCCAGCTAGAACTACAAGTGAAAAATCAACATAAGGTAATCATCAAATGAAACTTGAAAGCTGAAACTATGATCATAAGGGAAGAGAACAAACAGCATGAGGAGTGTGAACAAACAGTTACGACTATTAGAATATGGGCATATACAGATATGATAAAAATGGAAGCTTTGAAGTGAATTAAGGAAGGAATGGAAAAGATGCAGTACCCATTGACGGATCGCTGCATAGCGTTGCTGAACATTGAAGACACGGTGGCAAAGAAACCCTTATTTTCGTCCTGCTTCGGGGGGCTACCCATCTCTCTCCCTAAATCTTAAACCCTAATTCAGAATTCGATCAGATTCAGAACCAAAACAAGTAGCCAACCTCCAAGCTCGTCCAAATCAAATTCAAACTCCAACACAAAGTGCTAATTGACGAGAGAGAAAAGAATGTGTAGCGTAATTCGTTAGGTTTTTTAAAGTGAAAAGGAAAACAAAACGAGTAAATAAAGGTTTTTTTTTTATGTATGTTTTATATATATATATATAAGAATATGAATTGTTTTGCAAAATTTCGGAAACATGTTTTTTTTTTTTAATTGTCATACGTCTGGTTACTTTTTTGATATTTAATTATTATTTTAAAATTATCATTAATAATTTTTAAATTTTTATATATTTTTTTAAAAAAATTGCTATTAATAATTTTCTGATCTTTGAATTTATGTACTTGAGTCAAAAATAGTTACTGACAATTTTTAAACTTTGATAGTTTTTAAAAAATATCATATTTTTTATATATTTATTTTTTAAATATCATATATAAAAAAATATTTCATAAATAAATATTTCAATTTTTAGTTTTAGTTTTTTCATACACTTAAAAAAGTTATATTTTATTTTTGTGTTATTAAAAAATCTATCCTATTAATTTTTATGGATAATAAATATTAAAAAACTTACAATGTGTCTTGTAAAAAAATTTCTCACAAACTTTTTAGAATAATGTTGTATTTTGAAAGAGAGATAGTTTTTATAAATAAGGGAGAATTTATATTGGTAAAAAAAATGAATTTTAAAAAATTAACAATTACTTTGTTAAAAACCAAGTAATACGTTTTTTAAGGTAATTTATGTGAGTAACAACTAAAAAATTAATATCAAACAAATAAATTTAATAATTTTTTTTTTACCAATATTAAGTGGTTAGATAAACTTTTATATATAAATTATAACGAATTAATTTTCAGTTTTATTTTTACTTAAATAAATATAAATTTTCTTAAAATTAAAAAAATTGCAAAGTTAACACATTGCAAGAGGAAGAGAGATGATAGATGATAGATGTATCTCGGATCTCCTCTAGTTGTAACATAAGCTAGACATTCAGTTCAATAAAAAAAATAAAAAATAAATATATATATATATAATTAATTTAAACGAAATTTATATTTTTTTTCTCTTATATTTATATCTAACACTCCCTCACTAATTTTTATATTTGATTTTTTTTCCTCCGATACCCAAATCGTTTCTTCTCTCTATTTTATATCCAACTTTTTTCTTTCTTTTCTTACTCCACTCTTATATTCACTTTTTATTTTATTTTGTTTTTTTTCATACCCAACTCCTTTACCCTTCTCTTTTTCTACCACTACCTCTTACCACCGCTCTCTCCATCTCCATCCATTCATATTTTCCTCTTCTCCACACCCAATTCTTCTCTTCTCATCTCAAGTATGCGAAATTTACTTAAATTAATTTTGGATAATTTTTTTTTCTCTATTTTCGTCTAAGAAAAAATAGAATTGAACGTCTATTTTCCGCTACAACAAAAAGGGATCCGGATACATGATGGAGAGGCTGGGATCGAGAGCTTTGGAAGGGGAGATGGGTGCAAGTGAAAGGGCTTTACTCTTACTTTAGCAGGAGTTAGAGTAGGAGAAGTAGCAGGTGGAGACAAGAGAGGCATAGGCGTGAGTGCAAAGAAATGATAATATTTTTTTATGTTTAAAGTGAGAAGAAGAGGATGTAAAAGGATTGAGAAAGAGGTTAATTTTTTTTTATGTTTAATATTGAAAAAAGAGAATGATAAATGATTTAATTATATAAAAATATTATTAAATGTTATATTTTTTTATTTTTATAAAAAATAAAAGATAATATTTTTATATAAAAATTAATAATTTTAAAATTAATATTAAAAAATTAAAACAAACATCACTTGAAAATTTAAAATTTTAAAAAAATTAAAATTTCAAAATTTTATTTACTTATTAAATAATTTTCAAACAAGATTAAAACTTTTTTAACCTCTCTTTTCTTTTCTCTTCTCTTCTTAAATCCAACTCCTAAATATAACTTTAAAGACAACATTTTATAACTTAGGAAAAAAATTATTTTTCAAACATACATATAATTAATTTACAAGTATAAAATTTAAATGAAAGTAGTTTTAATAATTTTTTCAAACTATAACTGATTAATCGTCATTTTGGTAAAGTAATGATTCTTAATTAGGCTTTCTTTATGATCAAATGAATATATAAAATATTTGTTTTTGGGTGAATATATAAAGGCTCTTATTTGGTGATTTAGTTGTTATGTGATGAATTGAGAAACTAAAAAATATTCAAATGATACTTAATAATTCAACACCTAATATTTATATTTAGAGCTATTGTAAAAAATGGTAAATATTAGTGAGGGACACATATTTTTGGCTGATGTAATACAAAAACTTTAAGGCAAAATTAACGGTGGAGATGGCTCTAGCGATTGAAAATATCTGAAAATTTTGCTTTCTTTTATGGCTTACTATGCATAATGCTCTACGAATAAATTTATTGAAATTTGATAGGCATTAAACTGAAAATCCTATTTGTTCTTAGTGCAACTTGCACATTCAGAGTGCTAAGCATTGTTTATGTGAGTGCTCCCATGTGATGTAATAGATTATGCAGCAACATAGTGTAGTTGACGTTTTATGTTTTAATTCTCCTTTTCACCATATTAAACTAATATTTTTCATTAAATATTTATATTTTAAAATTAAAATAAATTAAAATTATTTTTTATAATTTGATATGTTAAAATTTATCTTGTTATTTTATTTAATAAAACAAAATTAGTATTATTAATAATTACAATAAAATTCATTTAATTTTAAAATAGTCATTGAATATATTTAAAATTAATTTTTTTTAATTCCACGTACACAACTCATTTATCTAAAAAATCATAAGGATATAATAAATTAAGTTAAGCACCCACTTAATGATTATAAGATAAGGAACCAGTGAAAAATATTTTTTAAACTGTATTTCTGAAATTTTAATTTAAATTTGATAATAATCTGATTCGCAAACCGTTGATAAGCAGATAAAGGAAGATATAACATCTGGCATTTCTAATTAAACTGAAAAATTAAATTGAATATATTTAAATCTAAATTTATGATAAAGCAAAATTTGTGTCAGAGTACAACGCAGCACCAAGTAACCTCATCTATTGACATTTGAGAATCAGAAAATTACAGAGAGATAACAGATCAAACACCAAACTCCTGAAATTTTTAATTTCCATTCAGATTCTTTTTTACTTTTTTTCACTTTCGATTCAAAACCCTAACTTTCTCTGAGTTCCTTCTTCTTCCAGTGTCGCCGTTTCTCAACGATTGATAACCTAATCAACAATCATTGACCAATAACGATTGAAAAACCCAAACTTTGTGTGAAGTAGTTCACTTCCCCCATTACTCGCTTAACCCTTTGTTTTGATTCAACTTCATTGTTTCCTCTCTCACTATGAAAGAAGGTAAATCTGTTAAATTGAATCATCAGCACCAGAACGGTCACCTCTCTCCTTCCAAATTCGCCAAATTGTTTGATCCTGAAGCTTCCTGGGACAAGGTTTGTTTTTACAATTTCATTTTTTGTAGATCCATTCCTCGTATGAGATGTTTGTTGAAATTTCGGTTTAAATGAAATTATTAATTTTGGACTTTCTGAGTTGAATTTAATGGCCTTCCCGAATTTTGGGTAAGCAAAAAATAAATAAAAATAAGCATGTCAATGATATAATATGTTCTCAATTTCTTATATAGTGCATGATCAAGATTAAGATTCATTTTACTTAGTGCTGTCATAGTTGAAGTTTGAAGTGGTTAGGGGTTCTCGTTTTTGCTACGTTGTTCTATGCAGCGGTTACTTAATTGATTTAATCATATGCTAACAACCCTTGTCTCTCTGTCTATCTGTTACTTCCAAATAGGATCAATTGGGAGACGTATTGCATTGGATTAGACAAGTGCTTGGCCTTGTGTGTGGATTCCTTTGGGGTGCCATACCTTTGGTTGGAGGAATATGGTTTATCCTGTAAGTTTTTTTCACTTCGAATCAAAATGTTTATTTTGTAACTGTGTGTTATTGAAGTTGTAGATTGACTGTATTTACTGATGTGATATTATGTGCAAATGACGATAATGGCCTCTTTCATTGGTCTTGATTGTCTACCAAATGGTGCAATGCTCAAATCTAGAATGATTAAAACTTCAAAAGTGATAGAGATTTGACCTAAATTTAGCAACAGTAGTGGATGTTATGCATATGAAGCTGCTGTTTTAGTTACAAGACTTTGGAGATTGCATGAATGTGTTGCGCTACAGCAACATAAACTCAACAAATAGAGGAGGTGGCCTCTTTGGAGTTATTTTCATTTTTACCAATTCAATGTACTACTATTTGTGTTTTAGAAAAACATCTTGCAATCTCTATAAAAATAAATTCATCAACGAGGTTCATGCTACAGAAATCGAGTGATCTTTAGTTGCAGAAATCAGTTTTACTTTGTACGATCATGAATTTTATTAGCAGAACGTTTGATGAGTTATTGAGACTTTACTAGGTATAAATTTTCTCAGGCTTAATTCATAGTTTATTTCATAGTTTATGTCCTGGCATTTTATTAAAGGCTTGATTTAAATCTACGTGGAACATTTATGGCATCTGTAATTAAATGTGATGTTATGAACCTTTATGCTGAGGTGGCACATTTAGATGCAACAGAATGGTAATGTGCAGCATGGTGGAGGTCCTAGAGGGAGGATAAAAGGTAAAGAAGGTGTGAGAATTGGAGGTTGACGAATTCTCGCTATGTCTCTTTCTCTTCTTCTTGTAGCCCTTTCTCCTTAGAAATTATTTCTTCTGTTCATTGTTAGTCACTTTTGTACTGAGTTAATCTCACTTCTTTGATTAATACAAGCACTGTTTATGTTTATATCTCAGTAGCGGTTCTTGACAACCATTTCATGTGACACCACCCCATTAACACTGTCTAGAAGTTTGATGTTTATTATTTGTTAATTGTCTTCCTGTTTTGCAGATTTTTAGTGTTGTCCTCTGGGATTATATATAGTTATTATGCAATAATATTAAAGGTTGACGAGGAAGAGCTTGGTGGTCATGGAGCCCTCCTTCAAGAGGGACTTTTTGCTTCTATAACTCTTTTCCTGGTAAAATGTTATGTTGGTCATTGCTTTGTTTTCTGCAGAAAGTGAAGATTTTATTCACTCCCCAAGGCTTTTGTTAACTACTCTACAATCTGACTTCACGTTTCATGTATGTGTGCAGCTTTCCTGGATTCTAGTTTACAGTTTAGCACACTTCTGATTGGCCGGGCATTGAAGCTTCAACACGGTTGAAAGTTTTACTTGATTACAGTTGCCCGATTTGCAGTTATCTGCTTTACTTCTGTGTAAAATGTTCTGATTTTGCAATGCATGAACGCTAGCTTCTGCTTTCCATGGTAATAGCTATTTTAGTCCAAGCCATTCTAATGACACCTCGTACTACAGCAAATTGTATGTTGCAGAACTGATGACAATCAAAATTATGTTTGTTGAACGGTGAAATAAAATTGTTGCAGGCAAATTCTGTGGGATCATTTATCCTTGATGTTTATGCCATACATATAGAATTCCTGAATGGATTCCCGCTTTTTTGGTTGATCTTGATGTAGCTGTTTTGATTGCGGCTGCTGTGAACTGATTGTTTAAGGATCATATGTTGTGTGTTGATGATGGTTATGGTAAAATGCCCGAACATTTGTACGATTTATTATACAAATATCATCACTAATTTGTAGATGAGCAAAGCGATGCAGTTCCCCTACAAGATTATTTTTTTTACTTTTTCTGACCTAGCATTTGCTATATATGGGGTTTAGATTTTAACGCGTTTCTCTTTTAGTATAAAGCAAGTTACCACGAGTTAAGAGTTAATTAGTTTAGCATGAAAAGTAAAATTGAAAAAGAAGTTAAAGTAATCTGAAGTTTTAACTAAATAAAATTAGCAACAAAAGGATACAGTTCAATTTTTGTTAATTCGATTTTATTAAAGGTACTTTTGTTTTCCTTAGAACTTGTGATAAGTTCTGACTAGAGTAAGATGACCCCTTTCCCCTCTAGCCCTTGGAGTGGAAATTTTTTTAGAGTGGTCTTAGACTTCCATGGTCTTGTCAATTGTAAGTAACTAGAACTACATGGTTTGGATCACGTAATAATTTCTCCTTGAAGTGACATGCTGCAATTAATTTTTTTTATTTTCTCCATCACATAATTTATTACTAATGTCATAAAATAGAATGTTATTTATTACTGAAAAAAATAATTTGACTGCAATTTTGGACCTTTTAAGATTTGATTTCCAACCGGCGGAAAATAAAATGGGGGAAGTAATTGTGCAGTAATCATTATAGAGTTAAGGCACACTTGGGGAGAAGTTGATCTAGGCCGGTTTTGACACTCATTTACGTTTTAACCCCTAAATATTTTTATCATGCGTAGGGTCCTGTAATTTCATACCTTGAAGTTTTAACCTCCCAGGAATGAATCGTTTTCAGAAAATGCGGATAATTTGTATTTTCATTAATAGAAATGAGAGGGGTTAAAAGCCAAAAATAAAAGCTCATCCCATATTGCACGAAATCTTTTAATTTCATGCGGGAAATTATTCATGATTTTCCAAAATGAGGCATGGTATGGAAACCTATTTTTTCTTTGGGCTAAAGATTGTGGACATCATATTTCATGGAACAGAGCATAGAAGGAAAACAAGATTCAGCGTTCCAAACATGATGGTGATAGTGGTGGTCGGGTCTTAAATAAGACCTTGCCAATAAGTAATCGGAAAGGTAACAAGAAGCAAAACTAAAGCAACAATGGCCCCGGCAATCAATACTACCATGAACAAAACAACGACAATAATAAAGAGGGCATATAACTCGGTCTCTGACATATTACAATCAACTTGTATACATGATAATCGGGATTCTGATTTACATGAGACATCGATTGTCACGAGAATTCAATACTCCTAAGAATTCAATTTGATGTCATAAATCACAATATCAAATAAAAGGGCTCGAAGTTTACATATCAAAATGCACCTCCAAAATCTAGCACAACACTAACATACAATCAAATAATAAAAATTAGTTGTCCATTCATTAACAGGTCTTTACGGGAAGTATTTCAAATCAGTTTCAGGCAAAACTGTTCTAGACTAAAAATAAGAATACGAAAGGAGTTGACGGTACTCTGATCCTTGCTATAACCTAAACACAAGCAAGTCTCATATGCTGGGAAGAAATTCACAGCTGTCATTGTCGGGATCTGCCTCTTAGTGAAACAAGATAAATACGGCCATAAACCCACTGTCTGCCTAATGTTGAAACCGATTGCTGAAAGATGATAACACCATGTGTCATTCAAAGTGCAGCATCATCTTTTGGTAGATACATTTATTTATTTATTGGGTGCAGAGGATGAAAAATTGAGGAGAAACAAATACGCTCTCTACCATGCACGTCATCAACATGCATTGCAAATTATAGCATAGCCATACTCAATTCTCTTAAATATAGAAAAAGTAAATAACAGTCTAGTTTATGTGCTTCTGCAAAAAGTTTTAAAAGATCAATAAATTGTTACCTCCACTTTAGTTCGAAATTCTAATAAGCATTCACACACATGACAATCTGCTCTGTGAGGTGAGTCAACATTCCTGTCCATTCTGACAAATGCAAATACCTGAAACAAAATGAATCCAACTCAATGTGAATGAGTTAAGTGAAATTAAATCTTAACTATGTGCCTCACAAGCTGGACAGATGTAAAAACATAAATTTAGGGACAAGATGGAGAAGAGGCTTATATGACAGTTACTGCAATTACTGACCTCTTCTCCACAACTAGGACATGCACCTTTTAGTGCCACCAAGTCATTCCTCCACAGGCCTTGAAGCACTTTAACTGTGAAAATACAGATATAGAAGAAGAGGTAATGTCGTCAATAATCAATTTTGAGGTTACAGAATGAAAATTCTACTATAAGGAATTCACAAGTCAACTAAATTATAAGAGCTTGGCAAGTGAAATATTGCTTGAAGTACAAATTTGAAAATTAAGGCATAAGATGATGAAGGGGGAAAAACCAGCAAAATGTTTTTTACCTGAAGCTGAAGCAACTGGGTATCCAATGACAAAACCGAGCACACTGAAAATGATGCTATTCACCAAGGCCAGAAATCCTAGTCCGGACGTTTGGGGACCATATAACAATCCTGAATCGAATGCATTTTGATAAGCCATGCCAACAGTGTACGGTATGGGTCCAACACATGCTAAACTGCCAAATGCAAGGAACATGGCCCATGTGCTTGCTAATGCAAAAGCCATAGACAGATCTTCCTGCCCTACGACCACACCACTCAATATTCTAGTGAAGAATAAACCAAGAGCAAAGACGGGGGGGGGGGGGGGGGAGAAAAGAAAAACAGAGAGCACGGGGTAGGAAGCCCTAACTAGAATAAAAATGTAGCTACTAGAGACATTCAATAGAGTAGATATTAGAAATACATGATCACATTACACACAAGCTTAACTTTCTCTCAACCACATAAAGAATCAAGAAGTGAAAATACTCTCGCAATGCATTCTCGAAACAATTCAGGGTATCATCCGAAGTCCGCGACAAGGATAACTAAATAGACATCAATGCCAAATCACAACCAGGTCATACAACCACAGGTTAATCTTAAATTCAGGAGAAAAGTACCTCAGCATCAGCATATGTTGATTGCCTCCTGATACTGCACCGAGGATACTTGACAACTGATTTTGAACCATACCATCTAAGCCTTAACTGTTTCCATAGTTTCATATCAATCGAAGTAAAATCAGTCTACATTGTTAAACAGTGACTTACAATATACACAACACACATAAATGTCGAGTATTATATGTTAAACAGTGGAAGGAATGTACCTCTATTCTATCAAACATGTCATCAACGATCAAAGGTTGACCACTATAATAAGCATCACGTGCCTATTGCAAGAAGCAAAGTGTGAGCATGTTAAATGAAGCTAAAGTGTCTATTGTGTGGTCAATTCTACAAATGTTTTCATCATCAATTTGCTAATTATTTCTCTAATATTTATCATCTTAAGCTGAAAATATGCAGAAATTGGAGTTTAGAGTAAAAGTGTATAAAATTATTCGGAGAAATGAGAATTATAATTACTTGGCAATAAAGCGCTTCGAGTGTCTCTTTATTGGCGGTTTCGAGAGGGCCAACGTAGATGCAGTAGGGTCCCTCAGGGTGGTGGTCGGAGGTGGCGGAGACACGGTGGCTTTTGGCGGAGGTACGGCGGTTTGTTCTCGGTAATTCGAGGAGCGTCGATTGCATCACGTGTGAAGTGCTCGTGCAGGCCATTAGCCCACACCACCCTTAACAACTGCACGTGTGATGTGCCATTCGTTCTCACCACATAAATAGTCCAAAATTGGACACAATTGCCCTCGTGCCTAAATATCTGTTCCGCCCAACCCAATTGGTCCAAAATATTTTTAATCTGCTTTTGTTTCTGCGAAGCCACTCGGCTTGGTCTCGCGCCTTTAACTATGTTACAATTGGGCTTCGGCCTTTGGGTCTGATTTAGACTATGTTGACCAAAATAAATAAATCACGTGTGTGAAATAGTATTTACAGAAAATGTGCATTGTCATTCCCAAAGGCAGCGTCTCAAGCTTCTTAGCTATCTATCCAACATTGTCAGATTCTGCGAATAAACTGTTGGGCCTCTAATGCAGAAAAAATTGGACGTGTAAATTAAAATTCTGATGTAAACTGGCGAGTAATAATTCAGATCTAATAAATAGATTTAGCAATACAGCGGTGTAACTTGTAAAGTGTGCACTGGAATACTTCCCAGGAAAGAGAGGTGGATCACAACAGATCACTTAAATACCAAGTCTTTCTTTAGCCAGAACTTTTCCAGTTACAACACTAATACAAATAACACACTTATCCAACAATCCAACAATCAGCCACGGAAGGATAACAGAAATAATTCTTTTCTGATGTGGAAGATCAGACTAAACTGCAACCACAAAGCATACTAAGAATTATTCTAACTGAATAAAATAAGCAGATAAAGAACACCAATATTTAACGTGGAAAACCTCCAATGTGGAAGAAAAACCACAGGACAAACTTCGAAAAATATTTCACTATATCTCGGGATATTTACAATATCCTTTCAACACTCTATCACACAAGAGATGTAAAATATAGTGTACCCAGTGAGACCCACTTCCTATTCAAATATTACAAATTTTGTAATACCAAGAAGAAATAAAGATGATACCCACCCCAGTATATTTTTCTCACATTCTTAGGATTTACTCAACACTCTATTTTTTTTTCTCGCACTAGAATTCTATCAATGCTTGATAAATACTCTTGCGATGCGCCCCTCAATTTCATTCCTCACGGCTATTTATAGCCAAATGAAGTTACTATTCACTTATTAAAATATTATTTATTTGTTTAGGGAGTAAAAAAAAACGGCACTGAATCACTGAAATGTGCTGGACATCACAATTCTCCCCCTCCAGCACAAAGATGCACTCTTGGAATCTTCACATGCGATCCATGCCAATCAGCTTGACACATTGTTGATGTTTTTCTCGTGCAACAACTTTCGTCATCATATCAACAGGATTTTTATCCGTGTGAATCTTATCTAGCTTGAACTCTTGTTCTTCCACTGCCTGACGCAGCCAATGATATCTGACATCAATGTGCTTCGTGCGAGAGTGATACATCGCATTCTTACTTAAATCCAATGCGCTTTGGCTATCGCAATGGATAACGTACCTTTTCTGCTCAATTCCCAGTTGTTAAAGAAACCTCTTTAACCAAAGCATTTCCTTTCCTGCTTCAGTCATGGCAACATACTCAGCTTCAGTAGTTGATAAGGCCACACATTTCTGCAATTTGGATTGCCAAGATATAGCTCCCCCTGCAAAGGTAAACACAAGTCCTGAAGTAGATTTTCTACTATCCAGGTCACCTGCCATATCTGCATCTGTGTATCCTTCAAGAACTGGGTTAGGTATTCCAAAGCTCAAGCACATATTATAACTACCTTTCAGATATCTCAAGATCCACTTCACTGCTTCCCAATGCTCTTTTCCAGGATTGGAAAGATACCTGCTAACAACTCCGACCGCATGAGCTATATCTGGCCTCGTACAAACCATGGCATACATCAAACTCCCGACTGCTGAGGAGTATGGAATACCCGCCATAGCTTCTTTTTCTTCTTGACTTGTAGGACAACTTCTTTTGCTGAGTTTGAAGTGATTGGCCAACGGTGTACTAACTGGTTTAGCCGTCTTCATGTTGAATCTGTCCAGAATTCGATTCACATACCGTTCATGCGATAACCACAACCTCTTGGATTTTCGGTCTCGCATGATCTGCATGCCCAAAATCTGTTTTGCAGGGCCCAGATCTTTCATATCAAAAAACTTTGACAATTCCTTCTTCAAATCACCAATCAGCTTCGCATCCTGTCCCACTATCAACATATCATCTACATACAACAGAAGAATAATGAATTTATCACCTGGAAATGTCTTGACAAATACACAATGATCTGCACCAGTCTTGGCATATCGATGACTCGCCATGAACGAGTCAAATTTCTTATACCACTGTCTTGGAGCCTGTTTCAATCCATACAAGCTCTTCTTCAATCTGCAAACCATATGCTCCTTTCCAGTCTCCTCAAAACCTTATGGTTGCTCCATGTAGATTTCTTCATCAAGGTCTCCATGAAGAAACGCAGTCTTTACATCTAGCTGTTCAAGCTCCAGATCCAAGCTAGCCACCAATCCGAGTATAACTTGAATAGAGCTCATCTTCACAACTGGAGAGAAGATTTCATCAAAATCTATTCCTCGCTTTTGTCCAAAACCTTTTATGACTAAGCGAGCCTTGTACTTCAACAACTTGTCACCATCTTTCTTAAGCTTGAACACCCATTTATTTTTCAAGGCTTTTCTGCCTTTAGGGAGCTTAACCAACTCATAAGTATCATTCTTCACTAGGGAATCCATTTCTTCTTGCATGGCTTTCATCCACTGGGATTTATCCTTATGAGTCTGAACTTCTTCAAAGTTTTCTGGCTCCCCCTCTTTAGTGATGGTAATATACGTCGAATTAGGGTACTCTGTAGATGGCTGGTGTGGTCTACTTGATTTCCGATGCTGAGGTGGAGCTTTTGGGTTTTCTTGCTCAACACCTTCATCATCACCATCTTCTATTGCTGGCTCATTATCAACCCTAAGTTCTCCATCACACTCTCCCCCTACTGTGGCATTTTTAGGAGAAACAATTGGTGTGAGATCAACCTTACCACCTGGTTCTCTGATTTTTGGTGAAGCAGAATCCGACATAGTTTCTTGCTCATGGAATACTACATCTCTGCTTCTAATAACTTTCTTATTTTCTGGATCCCATAACCTGTAGCCAAATTCCTCATCTCCGTAGCCCAGAAATATGCAAGGATTGGCTCTATCATCAAGTTTTTGTCTTCGTTCCTTACTCACATGAGCAAAAGCTTTGCATCCAAACACTTTCAAATGAGAGTATTTAACATCATGTCTGGACCATACTCTCTTAGGGATATCGAAGCCCAAAGGAACAGATGGAGATCGGTTAATAAGGTAGCTTGCCGTTAGAACAGCTTCACCCCAGAATGGCTTAGGCAGTTTTGCCATTCTTAACATGCATCTTACTTTCTCCATAATGGTTCTATTGATTCGTTCGGCCACACCATTATGTTGTGGGGTTCCAGGTACCGTCTTCTCATGCCTGATGCCATGCTCAGCACAATAATTCTTGAATTCATGGGAAGTATATTCACCCCCATTATCCGTGCGAAGACACTTCAAAGGTTTACCAGCCTGTCTCTCCACCATTGCATAAAACCTTTTGAAGCATTGAAAAACCTGGTCCTTCGTTCTTAAGAAGTACACCCACAATTTTCGTGAAGCATCATCAATAAACGTCACGTAATATCTGCTACCACCAAGACTCTCCACTTCCATGGGTCCACATACATCAGAATGATCCATCTCCAAAATATTCTCTTTCAGCTTCGACGTTTTGCTGAAAGACACTCTATGATGTTTGCCAAACAAACAGTGATCACAAGGATTCAGCTTTTTATTTTTGGCAAACGGGATAAGGGACTTTCTTGCCAAAATCTGCAATTCTTTTTCACTTATATGAGCCAATCTTTTGTGCCACAAATTTGGTGAAGCATCATCCTCGACTGCATTCAATCCGCCCTTAATCAGCTTCACTTGAGTTTTATACAACGTTGAATTTACTGTGCCTCTAGCAACCAACAACGATCCTTTGGTAAGCCTCCACTTGCCGTTACCAAAATGGTTGTCGTAATCAGCTAGATCCAAAGCACGCACAGAGATCAAATTCAGACGCAGATCTAGCACATGACGCACATCTTTTAGTGTTATTGTGCATCCTGTATTGGTTTGAATGCACACATCACCAATTCCCACAATATCTGCGATACTGCTATTGCCCATCTTTACTTTACCAAAGTCTCCTGCTTTGTACACAGTAAAGAAGTCCTTGTGAGAAGTTGCATGATAAGATGCTGCTGAGTCAATGACCCATTCATCACATGAGTCTGTAACTTGACACTCTTCTTCTTCTTCAACAGATAGTACTACCACATCTCCAGTTGTCACAGGGGATGCAGTATTTTCATCGTCATCCGATCTAGAGTTTCGTCGGTCTTTCTTCTCTCTGTTCTTCCAGGCTTTACAATTTCTTTTGATGTGCCCTTCTTCACCGCAGTGGTAACACTTAAATTTTCTTCTGGGCTGAGACTATGACTTATCTCTGGATTTGTTACTTCGTCCTCTGCTCTTACTTCTCCCCCTGTTCTCTGTGACAAGGGCATGGGAACTGCTTGCCCAGAGTCTTTTCTCCTTGTTTCTTCATTAAACATGCTGTCTTTGACTTGAGACAAAGTCAATTTTCCTTCAGGAGCAGAGTTGCTTAATGACACCACCAGAGTCTCCCAGCTATCTGGTAAAGAACTCAAAAGTAACAGCGCCTGCAATTCTTCATCAAGTTTTATCTCCATGGTAACTAGCTGGTTTACCATGTGTTGGAAATCATTCAAGTGTTCTGCAACTGATCTTCCATCTTGATATTTTAAATTCACCAGCTTCCGAATAACGAAAGCTTTATTCTGTGCAGTCTTCCTTTGATACATTTGTTCAATTTTGTTCCACAGAGTCTGGGCATTCGTCTCTGTGGCAACATGGTGGAATATGCATATATCCACCCACTGCCTAATTAAACTGACGACCTTCCGGTGTGTCTTTTTCCAATCCTCATCCTTCACGTCTTCTGGCTTTTGATCTCCCTTTTCCACAGGATCATACAAGTCCTTGTAGAAAAGTATGTCCTCCATTTTTGGCTTCCAAATGGAGTAGTTTGTTGCTGTCAGCTTCACCATGGTACCTACGTTCTCCTCCATTTAATTTACACTCGGTGATACAGAGCCCAACTTAAGCTCTGATACCACTTGTTGGGCCTCTAATGCAGAAAAAATTGGACATGTAAATTAAAATTCTGACGTAAACTGACAAGCAATAATTCAGATCTAATAAATAGATTTAGCAGCGCAGCGGTGTAACTTGTAAAGTGTGCACTGGAATACTTCCCAGGAAAGAGAGGTGGATCACAACAGATCACTTAAATACCAAGTCTTTCCTTAGCCAGAACCTTTCCAGTTACAACACTAATACAAATAACACACTTATCCAGCAATCCAACAATCAGCCACGGAAGGATAACAGAAATAATTCTTTTTTGATGTGGAAGATCAGACTAAACTGCAATCACAGAGCATACTAAGAATTATTCTAACTGAATAAAATAAGCAGATAAAGAACACCAATATTTAACGTGGAAAACCTCCAATGTGGAAGAAAAACCACGGACAAACTCCGAAAAATATTCCACTATATCTCGGGATATTTACAATATCCTTTCAACACTTTATCACACAAGAGATGTAAAATATAGTGTACCCAGTGAGACCCACTTCCTATTCAAATATTACAAATTTTGTAATACCAAGAAGAAATAAAGATGATACCCACTCCAATGTATTTTTCTCACACTCTTAGGATTTACTTAACACTCTGTTTTTTTTCTCTCACTAGAATTCTATCAATGCTTGATAAATACTCTTGCGATGCGCCCCTCAATTTCATTCCTCGCGGCTATTTATAGCCAAATGAAGTTATTATTCACTTATTAAAATATTATTTATTTGTTTAGGGAGTAAAAAAAAAACGGCACCGAATCACTGAAATGTGCTGGACATCACATAAACAATCTCAGATTAGAATCCATGGTGAAGATGTGCATGCATGAAAGGAATTGATGTTTGTGATTTTACGTTGGGACGAGACAATTAGACAAACAAGGTTCCGAAGTCTGAATGAAACGGATTACAAAGATTAGGACTTACATTATCCTATAAATCCTTAAAAATTGTAAGTTTAAAATAAAACATTTCTCCCATGCATACCACTTGATCTTGTTTGGTGGCTGAGAGTAAAACCCAATTTGGAAATAGCGCAAGTAGGAGTAGTAATGTCTTAAAATGCGTGTATAATATTGAGTTTCATTACTTGAAATAATTTCTTTAACACTTATATCGTATTTTATTACATTTATTTATATTTTTCTTCACATGTCACATGAAAACTTAAAAATGTGAGAACCTGATTTATTTGGTAAAAATGAAATAGAAAAATTAAAGTGATAAATATTTTAATTTTCTTTGATAGGAGAAAAATAGTAGAGAAAAGAAAAAGTTGTAGGATTCACCACCTTTTAATTTATTTTACTGTCTCGTGTTAAACAAATAAGCAGAGAGATTTTTTATTTTGCATTTTCTTTAAATTCTCTCGTGTCTATTTATAAATTCATGTTTTAAATAAGAACATAGTTATTTATTTAATAAATTTTCCTTTCATCTTTTTTCATGTTTCTCTCACATTGAAGAGTTTTCAAGTTCGTTAATTTTCTCATCACTTTCTATCTACTTAGATTCATTTTTTCTCCCCATATCAAAATAACTATGTTCAGAAAACATTTCCACATAATATCTTAACATACAAAGTGGGAAAGAGGGAAAGCATGAGTAGTAACTCTGTTGCTGTGACCAGGTTGGACAGTTCTTGCAGATAGATGACCAGACAGATGAAATGTGTAATTATGTTTCACCAGCTTGCTGAAACAGAAACAATTTTAACCAGTGGTTCAGCACTCTTGTCCATAAGTATAATGCTCACATAATAATTGAGATCATCTTGGGCTATATTTTTTCTAGTATAATTTGATGTATTGCTCAAAATTTCTATCAATTGGAACATCAATGCTAGTTGGGTGGACAGTTAAAAGTTCCCTACCGCAATCACCCTCAAATACTTTTCTACTCAATTTCATTTTAAAGTCATATTCTGTAGCCCGACTTTGGTATTTTATTAGAAGCAGTATTTCAGTTGAGGAATGCTAATGCTACATTCTTTCAACATAATTTTTAAAAAGAATGTATTACTAATATTTTTTTTCCAGTTATTAATTTGACACGTCAAAGAGTTACTGTCATTAGCTGAATTATTAATATGCTCAACCTCTAAGCTATTTCGAGACGTACTTAATATATATATATATATATATATAAATATATATAATTTAAAGTCTCAGCTGAAAATATAAAAAAAGAATTGGAAAAGACAATGTGACATGTTGCTGATATGCTATCGCATTAGAATAAGAAAGCTTTTGAGATGATGATGGATGCTTGCTCATAAAACTATGCTTTTCTAATTAAGCAAAGTTTTTGTCAATTAATTTGTAGGCATGCAGAATCCCCGGGCCATTGATATAGGATGTAAAGCTTTTTATACTATAAACATAACAAGCAAAGTTTTATATAATGAAACGGTGTAACATCAAAACAGGATCATGACGGCTTCAGACAAGTTCTATGATGACTGCATGCCCACTTCAATACATCTTTGACATGGCATCATCATCTTAGTCCCATTATACATTTTCAACCTTTGACTCTCTTAATTTTTTAATCTGAACTTCATTCCTACAAGCAAACTTAGTGATGTTGACGAGACATGAGTATCGATCATTAGGTGCCACTTCTCCCCCGTAAAGGGAAATAAAATAAATTGACTTACTCTTTGGTATTGATTCATAATGATATATCATTATTAATTATAGGTGTTGAATTGGTTTAGAAAAATGTCTTTAATATATGTAATAGTGTATTCATTATTTATTTTATTTTAAAAATCTTTTTGACTATTTTAAATTTTAATAAATTTTAAAAAGACTAAATATTGTAATTATTAGTAATAAATATTCTAAATCATAGTTTCAACTGAACATGTTATTTCGAATTTAAGTCTCAGTAAATACACTTAAACACAAATATACAAGATTACAATTTTTATTTAATATTTAATGTAGAAAAAACTACTTAACATTAAATATATATTATGCAAATAAAACTTAATTTAATATTAAATTGATGATGAATAATAATATTTGGTAGTGAGTTTAGAGGAGTCATAGTGGGGAAAGAAGAGGGAAGCACGATGTACTACATAGTATGCAGAATTTGGATGGAATAACAAGCAGCATCATTAGGCCTACAGTGTCTCCAAAACTAGTTTGTGTTCCCATTCAGTGGTGTCTGTGTCTCCATGTCTCTTTCCATTCATTTTTGAATAGCAGGGCTCTCAGGTAGGCTCTTGTGTCCCAAGAAAAGAACAAGCCAATAATGAGGCGTTCCATTGCATTTTCCTTGGGGCCCTTCCCTTATCACAAACTTATGAATTTTAACTAATCTTATCCTCTTAAAACGCTCAACCGTTGGAAAGTTCACACAACTAGAAACTCGACTTTTGGTTGAGTGTGACATTGATACTAATTTATTCCGTTTTTTGTTTGATGAGGGGATATTATTCTTGGGTCACAACCAGGCCTCAAATTTGGACGAATTAAGACGTATTCATAGTCTTGTTTTATAATATATCATCACATGGAAGGAATATAATCGATAAGGATGGAAATTAATGAATCACGAACTGGGTCTTCTGTGTGGGGGCACCGTATTGTCCATATTGTCATAGGATTATCCAGCCCACAAGCCAGTGGCTAGTGTGCGTGTATGTCTATCTTTCATCTTATTTTTCTTGCAATATGCAACAACATGCAGAGTATTGGCCCTTGCAACTTGCAAGCCAATGTTACATCTCACTCTCTTTGTAATAAAGAGCACGAGAGATGCCACCCCAACATTTAGCCTATTTGTTTTTATCCATCAAATATCACAAATATTCTCGAGTTTAAAGAATATGAGGTTAATTATCGCTCACAACTCGTAGTTGTTGTTGGTATGAAAGAACTTTACACACAATAGAATTTAAACACCATACTTCTTGCTAAATAATAAATTACATACATGTAAATGCAATAAAGTCATGTATTGTTATCTTAACTCTGCAGATTACTGTACCAACCATTCAAGTTATTTAGCCTATTTGTACTTCTTCGACACTATTTTATTATCCATTTTGATTTTACCTAGTTTCTAAACGAAACATTGTATGACATTAGATACAATTAATTAGATGACCTTGTGGTCTATTAAATTTGTTAACGTAAGAACTCTTTACTTTTGTACCAATGACATGCCAAGTTGCTATCCTTAATCGAGGCATATATACTTAAGTCAACATTAACACATTATTTTACCTCTAGAGCCACAATAGACCCAAAAAAAGTGCATGGCAGTGCAAAGTAACTTATTTTAATGAATTCAAAACGCAAGAGTCCAGCCCATTTAGAAGAATGCTTCTGGTCGTCTTTGACCAGATTAATCAAAAGCATGCTCCATACCCAAATGCCCCCAACAATCAAGCACAAATAGATGGCACTAAATGTGCCCTTATCCTCCTTCTCAAATATTAAAAATATATACTCCATTCAAAGTCTTCCATAATACCTACCTAATAAACCGCCAAATTAGTTAAGTTTGGTCTTTGTCAGTCAATGACCCGGGCTTCAGTAGTTCCTTTCCCGCGAGGGTACTTTGTGTGCTTTTCAACTCTAGCTTTATTCAAACTACTCATGAATGCATCCTACCCGCCAATCAAATTTAATCTTAAATTCCTTTTAGATATATATTAATAATAAATTATACCATAAATTTAATGATATAATTTATTAAAATAAAATAAAAATAATTCATTTTAATATGTTATATTAAAAATATTATAATAACAATTTACGTTAATCTTACAAAACATCTCATGTACATTAAAACAAGTTATAGAATTAGTTAAGTATTACAACTTGCAACTAAACCATCCATATAGAAGTTATTGAATAGTTATGTTTTGTTATGTTAGCTATTCAATTAATGTAATTAACTTCCATGCAGATGTTTCTCCTAGGGACTTCCTATATTGTTATAAATACACGATGAGGTCTTTGTGCTTGCGTCTTATTCAGTTATATCAATCTACTTCTGTAGAACACTTCTACTTTATTTTAAATTGAATGATGTTTAGTCCTATTAAGTTGAGGTTACTTGCATCACACATTAATAATTGATATATAGCATCAATGCTCTCTAATCATCCCGTGAATAGAAAAAGCCTCAACTTTCATGAGAAAAATATTATAGAGAAGAAACAAATGCAAGAAGCAATAATGGAGCTAGGATGAAGATGTGTCTCCAATAGGTGCACAGCAAGAAACAATAACACACATTATTGTGTCTGATTATACCATCACCAGATATGGAAAGATGGTTGCGCTAGAAGGAAGCAATGATGCAAAAGTGTTGATCAATAATGCTACTATAAAAACTTTAGCTTTGGGGTTCTTCAATTGACTTTGTATTTCTCTCTTTCTAAAACGCTTGTTCTTGACAATTGTAGCCATTGTTTTCAATACTGAAATCAATTTTATCAAGATCATTGCTTACATTACCATGTTCCTTGTTGTCCTCGTTAGGGTCAAGTTGGTTGTGGTTGATTCCACTATCCCGGCCCTAATTTGTGAGGGGACAATATTAACTATAAAATTAATTAAGCTGCTATAATTGAATCACCCATTTAAATTTTAAAGGTAGATAATATTCATGTTATGTTGATTATTCAGTTAGTGTAACTTTCATGCACACCCCTTAATTTTTACTAGCTTCATTTCTTATTATAAATACACAAGCTTTTTGTATTTGCATCTTATTTAATCGTATCGATATAATATTGTTTTTTCTATAAAACACTTGTATTCAATTTTATGACATTTGACCTCATCAAATTAGGATCACACACATCTATACTCTGATGGACATTAAAATAAAAAGAAATTATATGCAAAGTTTTTTTATATTTTATCTTAATTGTTACACTCATATCAAACTTAACAATTTGAATAACATGTCGATACACATGTTTTAAGAATCAATCTGACTTAATTCATAGTGATTTAAACGGATTGACTTTGCAAAAAAAGGAAAAAACCAATTGCATCATGCATTAAAAAGAAACACTTTAAAACAATAGTGTTTTACTTATAATGAAAGAAAAACACAATCAATTTAACGTAAAAGAAACTAGCAACGTAATTAAATGGCATAAAATAGAATAAAATTCAAAATATTTAATAACAAAGGAGAACATGAATTTGATAAACATTTTTGGCTACTTTAATATAATTATATATATTATAAATTTCAAACCTGCAGTTTATAATAACATATTGTAAAGTTTTGTAATTTTTTACTTGTATATTAAACGTATGACTATAATGTATTGGTCTGTATTATTTATTTGTGTTTTAACATTGTAAAATATATTAAATATTTATGTAATAATAATTTGAATTATAAAGTGTATTCTATATACATATAATTTAATCAATCTAATAACTAAATATCACAATTGAGGTTCATCACTTAATAAAGTTTAATTAACCTTTTTAGCACAAAAGTTTTAGCTTTTATTGAAAATGGTGTTTAGTTCCGAGGAATAAGAAGAGAATGATTTTTTTATATGTAGTTTTCTTTATATTTGATTCAAAACTTTACAAAATAAACGAAGAAAAGGAAGTGAATTAAAATTCCTCCTCTTTTTTTTTTTCATTTAAGTTTTTTCGTTTCCTTTGCATCTCTTAATCAAATAGTATTTACAAAATCATGTATGTTATGATCACATTATAACATTAACTACGTCACACTTATTTCATTCTTTCCAAGGGAAAAAATATTTATAAGCTTATTATATTAAATTTAACGTTAGAGAAACAATTTTTTGTAGACGAATCATAGATTATAAAAGGAAAAAAAAAGTTGATTAGCAATGCAGAATGTTGAGTCCGCATGCACCAAATCGAATAGCCACAGAGATTTGAAAAATTACATGTTACGTGGAGTGACATTATTGGCCCATGCGTATCACATTTGTTTGGTGTCTTCTTCTTGTGTGGGAAGCACATGCACTGGGGTGGCTTTGGAGGGAGAAAGCTAGGAAGATGTGACAACCCCATCACCAAAGTCACCCCACCGTTCCAGTGCACATCACGCAATCTCTCCTTTATTTTTCACCTTCAGTTCCTACATAATCATATTTCCACATGACATATCCTGATAATGCTAGGTTGCATTAAACACAATTTGAATTTAGCCTGTGCATGCGTGATGCTCCCCAATGTTAGGTTACACCCTAGCAATTCATTGTGTCCCAATTGAAACGATAACAATGCAATCCAAGTGTGATATGCATAAACCCACAAGGCCCTTGTCATCCCTCAACAACAGTAATAACTTTTATCAACGGAAATACCGTAATTGACGACTAATAAAGTAAGCTTATTGCTAGGTTCGACAATTAATTGTTGTCTTCTTTTAGCATGGGACTAGACTTAGATTATGGACAATATGGTGTCACACTGTATAAAGTATGGCAATACGTGGCTCCGGGTCTAATTATAAAGAAATTGTTTCCCCTTGTTTTATGACAACATAATTGTTTACTTGAATTATAATTTTATGAATACATAATTAACTTCGTTAGTGTTAGAAGATTGTCTGTCAATGGCTCTTTTCATGCTCTTTATGTCCCCCATAAAAACATCAAACATCTTATCAAATAATTTTTATTTCCCTCGGCTTTTCCTAGTTTCTATAACAATTTTTACGTTTGTTTTCTCGTTCTGACTGAGAGAATTAATTTCTTCGTCATATAATTAGTTTTTTAATTTTAACTCTTAAAGTTAATTTTAAATATTTAAGTAATAAAAATGTATTAAATATATTTTATAAAAAATTTCAATTATTAATAATTATTTTAAGTCAAGTTTAAAAATTAAGATTAATATTTTGTTTATTAATTAAGCTAAGGATAGTCTTCATCGTGTGTATAGTTTACTACTTGTGCAGCGGCACACAGAGAAATGACAGCAGCATGTTCGGAATGCGATTTCCACCAACCCCAAGACAAACTGAATCTTTTCAGTTTAACTTGAGCTTTACTTCTTATTTACTCGTTTGGCCTGAGAATCCAAAATTTTTCTCCTTTCCCTATGACCTGTTTGGCATATTTTGACAAAAATGTGAAGGTTCGCGAACTCAAATGATAAACGATAACAATACGAAGAAGACAAACAGGAAACTGCTCTTTTTCAACCATCTTTTGGTATATTTGAAGCATCCAATGAAGCTAACTCACTTTTCCAAACTCAAACTCCAATTCATTTCTTTACAAACACAATAATGTAAATACTTTTACATATTAAAAAGCAGTTGAGTGGGAAGGAATAATACCCTGAGCAAGTAAAGTTAAACAAGTAAATGGGAGAGAGGAGTAAATTACAAATTGGTGGTAACAAGAGTGAAAGAGTTGGTTTGAATGAGAAGTTGAAGATAAGAAGCTTAATTGGAGTATAGTAGTTTTGGGGGGTGCGGCTCGAGAGAAAGAAAAAGTGAGAGAATGGGGATGGATAGCATGACCCACATTACAGTTAAAGGAAATTGGGACCGGGGTCTAAGGACCGATGATTACGGGGTCTGGAAAGGAGGACCCGACCCACACGTTGGATTCTCAATCTCCTTCTGTCGTTTTCTTCATAGAGTCAGCTGGGTAGCATTTCCCTTCAGACTACACTCTCATCATCCACTCCCATTCTTATCCCAGTTTTCCAAAATCTGGTTTTAATGTAAAATGAAAACCGTTATTAGTCCTTACCCCTCACTCACGAGCCACTTACTCCGTATAATAAAATCTTGCTGACCCCACCATTCCTCTTCTTATTAGTTATTACGCATACCCGCTCATCACGCCTTAATACTCCACCCTCTCTGTCTTTCTTAGGTCGTTTTAACTTTTAAGTAACCCTTCAAAATTTTTTTCTTTAGCTTTTCTAAGTCACGCTTTTTTGTACTAACTATGTACGCTCTACCACACTCACAGCACCAAGGAGTCTGTGCCTTTTCCCACTTATAACCCTTGGATTTGCTTTACGATCTCACGTAACCCCATCCTCATGTGCACCAGATTCCAGGGGCGCTTTTGTCCATCTTCCTTCAATTTTCTTTCCTCTCAATTTTTGCCTCATTTATTTCCCGCTTTCTATTTTCTTTCCTTTTCCTATTTAACAATCACCTACTCCGTATCCCATTTCAGATTCTTGCACCTTCACAATATTTTATTGGCAATGTGTGCCAAACAGGAAAAATAAATAACAAAAAATTCCTATTAAAAAAATAACAAAATTAGAAAAAGGATATTGTTAGGTGGCACTCGCTTGTTGAGAGCGTGTGTGTTAATCTCCGAGCAATCCACTGGAAGTGAGGTTCTGTGGAAAGTGGAGCCCACACGTAATCGAGTATGTCTGAATACAATTGGAAGGTGATCTCTACGTGATCCAGAATAGTGTAGCTAGATATTAGTAATACCAATACACACGCATTTGGTGCACACCCATATATTTATTATATAATTATTATTTTTATATATATAATGCAATTTTTTCATATTGCCATTCAATTATACATTATTGTATTAATAAAAATAAATGTATGATTTTTTTATTAAAATTATTATATATTTTTTATTGCATATTTTAAATATATAAAAATTGATATATAATATATTGTAATTGGTTCAGTGTAGTGCACAAAAAAAAAGTGGTATATATTTGCTTTTCAAAATGACAAAAAGGTAGCATTTAATAATGATAGAAAAGTTAAAAAAATTCCAAAAAATGCCCCTGCAGTGCAAGCTGTCGCTAGCTCTTGCTCTGCTCCATAAGTACTCTACCCTCTCCCACTGCCCAATCGCCTCTCATCTCTGAATCTCTCTCTCCAACCTCTGAGAGTGTTGAGGGAAAGAAAAAGGAAGCAATGGCTATGACCAGCGTGCTCTGCATTGCCTTCATTATCTCTTTGACATGCATAGTTGAAGCTCGAATTCCAGGGGTTTACTCTGGCGGTGCCTGGGAAAGTGCTCACGCTACCTTCTACGGAGGATCCGATGCTTCCGGCACCATGGGTCTGTTACTCACCAACCCGCTTCTTTTCTCTTACATTTTAGCGCTTAATACTCACAATGTGGCTAAAGTAACCAACCACATTCCTTATACTATGTTTCAGGGGGAGCGTGTGGGTATGGGAATCTGTACAGCCAAGGGTACGGAGTTAACACTGCGGCATTGAGCACAGCGCTTTTCAACAATGGATTTAGCTGCGGTGCGTGTTTTGAGTTGAAGTGTGCAAACGACAAGCAGTGGTGTCACTCTGGAAGTCCTTCCATTTTCATTACTGCAACTAACTTTTGCCCTCCTAACTATGCTCTTCCAAACGACAATGGCGGTTGGTGTAACCCTCCTCGTCCTCACTTCGACCTAGCCATGCCCATGTTCCTTAAAATTGCCGAATATCGTGCCGGCATCGTCCCTGTTGCCTATCGCCGGTGGGTCAACCTTTCTTTCCATTTCCTACTTTTATTACTTTTGGGTTTAATAGTTAAATTTACTAGGCACGAAAATGTGTAAGGAAAAGAAAGAAAGGTACTAATTTGACCCTAACAATTCCCTAGGTGGTTCGTTTTCGTATGGTTTATTTGAGTCAAAGTGATGCTGATTTTGTTATGTAACATTTTGCTTTCTACATTATACGGCATGGGATGCGTTTGAATGAGAGGTGGAGGTGGGGTAGGGTTCTCTAAAACTCTATTTTGTCAGAAATTTGGGGTTTCTTTCCCCGAAATCCCTAATTATTTTAGGACCATCGTGTGACAGGACTTGTTGTTTTCATCGTTTCCCCATAATAGTGTTGTTGTGGTCCTTCTGGATTCATTTTTAACTTTAGTCACTTTATGTGGTATTATTGTTTTATTGTCTCGACTCTACTCAACCATGTTTTAGAGAAAAATATATATCTTAATTTAGAACTGAGAATTAAGTGTTTTTGTAAAGTATCTTCACTGTGTGAGTTAGATAGCTTACTTTAAGTAAAAGGTCAAAAATAGTGACGATGTGTGTTGATATTTACGCAGGGTGCCATGCAGAAAGCGAGGAGGATTAAGGTTCACAATCAACGGATTCCGTTACTTCAACCTGGTGCTGATTAGCAACGTGGCCGGTGCAGGGGATATCGTGCGCTCGTACGTGAAGGGCACTCGAACCGGGTGGATGCCGATGAGCCGGAACTGGGGTCAGAACTGGCAGTCAAACGCGGTTTTGGTGGGGCAAGCCCTGTCCTTCCGCGTCACGGGCAGTGACCGCCGCACTTCCACGTCTTGGAACATTGCTCCATCCAATTGGCAATTCGGTCAAACTTTCACCGGAAAGAATTTCCGAGTGTGAGACTCCTCCATCAATAATCATCATCACTCATGTCATCAACATCAATGACATGCTTATATATATAGATATATTTAATTTAAAAAATCTTTCTTTTCATTTAGATGGGTCGGTCATCTTGACATGGTGAAGATAGTGAGTGAGTGACAACTTTTTAATTGTGACTAGTGATTGGTTTTTTCTTTCTAATTGGTGAGTTTGATAATATGTAATGGGGGTGTGTGCGTGAGGTTATAATTTTAGTTTGTATGGTAGACCAAAGTTGTAACAGGAAGGGAGAAGGGAAAGGTTGAGCCTAATCCTAAAAGGATGAAAGTGTAGGGAACGCTGAAGTGGCTAAATCAAAATGGTAGCCCGCAGCTAAGTTGTATTTTTATTTTTATAGAACCATGGTGTTATATATATAATTTACAATTTCCTCTATCAATTTGGAAACGCTTTCTTCTTCACTTAAATGCCCGGGTTCATAAACTTGTACTAATGTTTAACATCATACAAAAAAACTTTACACAAACTAGCATTTGTCAAACGATAATTGACTAAGTTAACAATCACAACAACTTCTTGACGAATAATAAATGAAAGGTTTGAAGTGAAGCTGCTAGGCTTAAATTCAAGTGGTCACTTTATTTGACTAAAAGGGAAGCGGAGCAAATTGGCATTTATGATCTGAAAAAGGAAAGGCTTCTTAAAATGAAGATAAGTGGGAAAATTATAAGTTCGGGGTGAAGATAGTGGACATGAATTTCAATGAAAGAACGCATGTGCTCGTCTGCCCATTAGTAATGATAATGACCAGTGTTAGAATTTTGAGGCTGACAATTTCGTTTTAGCTTCTTTATTACTTACTTTTTTGCATTGTACTCATGAAGTATTCTTCTTCAGCGTCGCTTGCTCTATTTTTCACCATTATTCATATTATCTGATTTCACAAAATAAACAAGAACAAATAATACTATAATTAATTTGCAATCGTTCTTGCATTGGCTTCTCCTGAATGGAAAAATTGTTGGATTTCCTTCATCCAAAACCAAATAGATGCTGTGATCTCACGATTCCAATAAATACGTCACATCATAGCATTTGTGCTTAAAAAAAAGATGCACATGGGTGGGGTTGATTGTTAATGGTAGCCAACAGCCACGTACGTGAAGACGAAAGGAGTAAGTTGTGTTGCCCTACAACTGCTGCCATCAACCTCTTTACTTTGTTCAAAGGATATTGGATGCACCAAATTAACTTTGGATACCTACTTACCCTCTAAAAGGTAAAAACAAAGAAAGCAAGGCCTTGGATACCCATGGCTGGACTCCAAAGCTAGATTCAGTGCCACTGCATCAAATTCTTTCTCCTGGAAATGAGTCAGAAACAGAAAGGTTGTGTTTTTTTATAATACAGAAAGAAAAGCTTCAAATATTTATGATAAAACTAATTATATTACATATTTCATTCCCAATTTATATGTTTTGATTAATAGTTTTAAAACTTAATATGTTTTCATTTTAAGATTTTTTTAAACAATTATAAAAATATTTTTTTTTACTTCTATCATTTTATATAAATCTTTTAAAGCATAAAAAGAAAGTAATACTATTTTTATAATTTAAAAACAATATACAGATTGAATATTTAAAACAGTTTCATATTAAACGGGGCGTGTAATTGTCGTTATCATTATTTAACAGAAAAGCATGCCTAAGAAACAATTGGCATAGGCAAATTTAACGTAGGCCCTAGGATTTCCAACTGTGCCTTTATTGTTACACTCATAACTCATTACAATGGCTATCACCATCGCGCTGATGCAGTGTGTATTTCCATGCCTATACAAGACAATTTTTACGCGCTTCTATCTATTTCCTTTTATGGGAAAAAATTAGTTCCTTTTCATGTGTGTTTTGGTGGATTTGTTTTAAATTTCAGTAAGAATAAATTTAATTTTGTTTTAAATTTCAATTAAAATGATGTAATTTTTGTTTAAAATTTTATTTCTTGAAGTTTATAATAAAAATTTAATATATTTTTTTAATTCAACGTAGTTTATATTTTCTTCATGTCAACTCAAATCAATTTTAGTTAAAAGTAATCAAACCTTATTATTTAAAATCACTTTACAATAAAAAAAATGTAACTATATAAAATCATAACGTGTATCTAAACATGTGCTTCTAGTCTGATTTAATTACCAGTTATTGTTACCGAATTGGAGTTAGCACGTAAAAAAAGGTAATTAAATGTTTTGAAACTAAATTAAAAAAATAGTATAAAAACAAAATTTAAAACAAGTATTACCTATATAGAAAGTGTAAAAAATTGATTTAAATAATAACTTTAAGTATTATCGTGACACACATCCTTATAGTATTCACAGCCCAACACCAACCTTGGACGACCCATAAAGTGGATCTGAGCAACAATGTTTTCAGGTCTGTTTGGTGGCAGTTGGATTTGAATCCGTCATTGTAGATTATGAGAGGCTTGATTTTGGTGAAAACACAGCCCAACAGTTCAAATAAAATTGGACCCAAACAAGGAATGCGCTGCCCAAGCCCATACAGTGGTAAGAAAAATACATATAGATGAGAAACAAACATACACTTACTTATCTCTGGACTTTTCTTGTGTGGGCCTCCGGCCCTTTTTGTCTGTATGTCTCTCGACCAAAAATAATATCACAAACAGTGATAAACAGTGAAGAAGGGACTTTTCGAGTACAAGAAAATCTAAAGCAAAGAGGAGTATACCGAACAACAAAAATTATTGAAAACTAAGAATTTGTATTTATATAAATATGAAACATTTCAGATAACAAACACAATTTATATGAACGTAGAAATTTTATTTGAGAAAAAACACCAGACAGACACCTTGCTCCTTGCACGCGTAGTTATCACTATGTCATGTCTGAAGTGACATTAATAAGTAGAATTCATGTGGAAGCAGAAGTACACTTCAAGTTTAAGTTATGAACACATTATAATGGCGTCACTGGTGGTAATGACAAGGCATAGTTACGCTGTTGTTATTATTATTTGGTTTAAAATATGAGCTTGTTTCCACACATGAAGAAACGAAATTAAACGCTGAATTGAAAATTTAAGGAAAAATCATTACATATAGTTGTCCAAATAAATATAATAATAAATGAAGAGAATGTCTATAACTTAATGTCACGACTGATAAGGGCAACTTAGTTTCTTTTTTTTTAACTTCTTTGTGCCAATTGTGCTCAAATAAAAAAATTAATTCAGGAGAGAACACTTTTCGGACTTGTATCCCAAATGTAATTTCGCATGGCGGCTTATTGTGAATTGAATATTTTATTTTCTAAAAAAATTAGTCTCCCATTTTGACCACTCACTTAATTAAGTAATTTCAAAAGTCAATACATCTCTTCTATTTCTCTTTTATTGTGGCAAATAGGTGATTAAAAGTCTTGTTTTTATCACACGCTATTTTTAAAAGAATAATAAAAAATTATCATTAGTAAAAGTACTAAAATTACCATATTAAAGGGTTAAAAATAAAACAAGAGATGTTGAATGATATCCGTTTGATAAGACTTACTCTAAAATGGAACTGGGACTGCGTCAATAAGAGCAAATGTTTGCAGAATCACTTATTTAAGCTACGCCGTGGGCCCACGGCGGTGTCCGGTGATGATGCTATTTATTGGATTCAATCCCGCCGCTAGACGGTCACCCCCATCACCCTTGCCCATCAATAGCAGCCACCACAATCCTCACCAATACCAAGCACGACTAAATCTAAGTGGAAATTTTTAAGTTTTTTTAAAAAAAATTAAAGTGAATTTTTATATTATTTTTAATTAGAAATAGTATTAAAAATTGTGTTTAAATTTTATTTTTAACAAGTATCCTCTACCAATCTTTCTAAAATTGGAGTCATCATGTTCTAGAAAACATTCGGAAAAATAAATTAATTTCTGAAAAAGAGGAAATGATTGTATTTTTTTTATTGAGAAGAAAATAGTGAAATAAAAATTTATTGAATTTTTTTTATATTTTTAACATGATAATAAGTAGATATATAAATAAATAGATTGTATATATAATTTAAAAAATATTAAAATATGTCATTTTTTAGAAAATTATTGAAATATGAATTTGAAAATTGTCAATATCGATATTTAATTAAGTGTAGAGACTGAAAAAATATAAATTATAAAATATTAAAATCGTTAACTATAATTATTCAAAATAATATTAAAAAATTAAAAATTAAAACATCTCAAAGATAATTTTTTTAAAAATTAAAAAAAATTAAAAAAAGTATAAAAAAATTGCTAATTAGTCAAAATTTGTCACTAACAATTTTTGAGAATTTCTCATATTTTTTAATTTTTTAAAAAATTATATGTTAGTAATTTTACTTTTTTTTCATATAAAAAAAAGCCCAAATAAACTTAACATGTAAACAAAATTTTTCTTCATAGATTTTTTGAAGACTTCTTATGATCTTCTCTTTTTATTTCCAAATCGTACATTGAAAAATAACTGCATATAATTCGAACCGCAAAAATTAACACAAATTTATCATAATACTAATTATAAAATAGAAAAAATAACCAGGAATTGCTGTGGATCAGTTTACATTTTTTCATAATTACTTTTTACATTTTTTTTCTTTTTATGGATTTTTTTTAATCAAATAGAGCAGCGAAAGTCTACTATTTAATTTTACTTTTTTATTTTATAACTGAAATCTATGATAAATTTGTTTAGACTTATAATGTGCCTTTTTTGTATATTTTTTTATTGCGTTGTGTTTTTCTTTGCCTCTACATTGTGTCTAGTTATGTATAAGAATACAAAAAATAATCACATATAGACAAAAAGAAATGTTATATATAAACACTAAAATAAAAAGTATATAAAAATTGATCACCTATGAGAAGACTGTTAATCATATTAGACTTACTTCACTAGCCTTATAAAGTAAGATAATAAGAATGTCTTTTTTTTTTTTTCAATAACTTAAAATAAATAAATATTAAAATAACTAATATTTAGAATCTTAAAAGATAAATAGAGTATATTCGTAGTAGAATAACAGTACAGACTTTGATTCCTACTTAGTCCACAAGGAAACAGAGGAAAACAAACAATGATCATTTTCTTGCTTTTGTAGTTGTCAGTTCATTTTCTTTCGCTATCTACAAAGCCAATAGCCTCGCCTCCTCCACCTCCTACTTTATAAATAAATTATAAACCTAATCTAAATATATTGATTGCACTACCATTTAATTATATATTATTATATAATAAAAACATCATCTTTATATTTTATATTTTTCGTACACTTTTATTAATTAATAATATATAAAATTATAATAAACAACATGTTAAAATTAAACTAATTTATTCTTACCAATTACACACTGTATTCGTATAGTTTTTCACTATCTAACAACGTGCATAACTCTACAATTTTTTTTGTCATATTATCCTGTTTTTATACAATATCCTGTTTAAATTACGTGACGCAAAACAAAATAAAAAATCACAAAAAGAAAATGAAAGAAAAAAATCCTTGTCTAATTAAGTGTTTTATTTTTTTACAATTTAAACGTAGCTCCAATAAAATATTTTATTAAAGTATAAATTAATCTTTTTATAAAAGTATGATTATATTACAATATCTCATAAATGACGTTACTTAAAAAGATTAAAATAAACAATTTTATTATAAAAGTAGTAATTATATTATAATAAAATATTTTATAAAAAATTGTCCATGACTTAATTGGGATCTTGTAAGATCTTAGTTTATTCAATACTTCGTCATCTAGCATAGGAAAAATCATAGTCCCCGTATTTTCAAGATCACCTTATATTATTTAATTATTATTATTCTTCCTCCTCTTTGTTCCAAGTCTGAACCATTAAACATGGGAGTGGAAACAATGCGAATTCCCGTGTGGTTCCGTTGGTTCTGAATTCTAACTACAGTAACAACCCTTCTCTCTGGTTCCATTGAAGTGCTGCAAATGAAGTGCTTTCATTTCTCGAATGGAGAGGGTAAAGGAGAAGAAGAAGAAGGGGGAGCATCGAGTTCGAGGGGTTCGAGGTGTCATGGGCACGCTCCCTCAGCCTCATGGACACGCGGAGGTCTCACTTGACTCTCAGTCAACGGATTTGTCCGACACCCTCGGATTCCATGACTTCCTCTCTCAGCGCCGTGCCAACAACCCTTCGAATCTTTTCCTTCTCCGAACTCAAAACCGCTACACGTGGCTTCAGCAGAACGCTATTGATCGGTGAGGGAGGGTTTGGTTGTGTCTACAGAGGGGTTCTTAATCTCAGTCATCATTCAACCACCTCAAATGGACGTTGCTATCAAACAGTTGAATCGTAATGGCCACCAGGCATGCTTTTTCTTTCCTTTTCAAGTGATATATCATTTTTTAAATATGGGAAATGAAAAAAATCGATTTTTTTAACTTTTGGGTTTGGTGGGTGGTTAAAGGTGTGTTTTTATGTTTGTGTTGCATTTCTAGTTTTCAGGGGCATAAGGAGTGGATTAATGAAGTGAATTTGCTGGGTGTGATCAAGCATCCGAATCTGGTGAGGTTAGTGGGTTATTGTGCTGAAGATGATGAAAGAGGGATTCAAAGGCTTTTGGTGTATGAGCTTATGCCTAATAAGAGCTTGGAAGATCATCTTTTGGCTCGGGTACCATCAACACTTCTTTCCTGGGCTACGAGGTTAAAAATTGCTCAGGATGCAGCTCGTGGTTTGGCATACCTCCATGAAGAAATGGATTTTCAGGTACAGTGCAGCAAATTGTAATTTTGCTTTGTCATGTGCTACAATCGTGCAGGATATCAGTTTCTTAGGTTTATGGTCATTTATCTGATTTGCCAATTTGTTGATTTCTGTTGATAAATTATGTGTGTGCGGGTAAGTGTTTGCAAACTTAATTTGATCTTGATTTTGGGACCAAATTCTTTGTTCTAACCTTAATGCCCCACTTAGAAATTTTTTGATTGTTTAAACTACTAGGTAAATAAGTAAGTTTCAAATTACTTAAATAAAAAATTAGGGGGCAAAAAGTCCCTTGGAAAATTCTTTAGATCTGAACAATGAATATTTTTTAGTAAAATTTTATAATACTGAGGACTAAGAATGGTCCCACCACTGGAGACCTCTATTCAGGCCTAAAGACCACTCCTTTAGGAAACTGAGTACTTGGGTTTCTGTATACTAGACCTTCCTCTTGAATTATATAACAAATATTTTTCTGGCAAGTAGAATGTTGCTTAAGTTTTAATGTTTTTAAAATTGACCCTAATACTTCTAATCCAATCTAGGA